>NC_058377.1:70493158-70799067 GCF_018350175.1 Felis catus
TGTGTGGAGATGTTCAGAGGAAAACGCAAGTGGCCATATGCTGTTTCAGACATGAGATCCACTCCTGCCCATCTGTGTCTTGCCAGCCATTGACTGTGAGCTCACCGAGTGGTCTCAGTGGTCGGAATGTAACAAGTCCTGTGGGAAAGGCCACATGATTCGAACCCGGATGATCCAAATGGAGCCACAGTTTGGAGGTGCACCCTGCCCAGAGACCGTGCAACGAAAAAAATGCCGTATCCGGAAATGCCTGAGAAATCCATCCATCCAGAAGCTGCGCTGGAGAGAGGCCCGAGAGAGCCGGCGGAATGAGCAGCTGAGGGAAGAGTCTGGCGGCGAGCAGTTCCCAGGTACTGCTCCCAAGCCTGAGGCTGGAGTTCGGGGAAATGTCAAAGCAGGGGAAGTGGGTCTTGAAAATTGATAGGGGTTTGCGAGTTGGAGAAGGCATCCCCAGCAGCAGGGACAGGGCTCGCCACGGCACAGAAATGCCACAGAGCATGAGATGGTCAATAAATAGGGGGCAGATGGAGCAGAGTACAAGGGGAGAGGCAGGAAACCAGCCTGGAGACGTGGGGACCAGACCGCAAGCCTACTGAGGTTTTGAGACTTGATCCTGTGAGAAGTTCTAAGCAGGAGTGACTTAACACACCTGTGTTGAGGTGGCAAAAACAGAGGCCCAGAGGCCACTTCTGTTTGTAGCCCAGGAAAAAGAGTGTGTCCCCTACTCTGGCACTAAAAAAAACAACAAAAACCTGGGGCTTCACTGTTGAATAAGCTGGTCCACAAGCAAAGACTACAATGTCATTATTTCATACTTTTGCCAGTGACAGATTCATGGTTCAGCCCTTGGTACAGACTGATTGATGGTGTTTGGATTCTCTGGAGTGGGTGAGGAAGGTGTCATGTTTGAAGGTTAATAGGTACACTGTGTTGCTATTTTAAAAGGCACAGCTCAATTTACCCCACATTCTCTTCCCTAAGGCCTTTCACCCTGACAGGACAGAGAAATACAGATCTGAAGAGCCACCTGATCGTTCACTGTCCGTTAAGGAGAGGTGTGCATATCAAAGTGCTGCTATCTGTTGGGACAGGGTAGTCAGCCATTCAAGAAATGGTGATTAAGCCCAACTATGTGCCAGGCAGACACTGTGCCATGGCCTTCTCCTCCATAAAACTTAGCATAGTAAACGTGCCTAGTTGTACAAGAGTAATGTGGAGGATCTTGAAAACATTTTTTGAAAAGATCTCCTCTAACCTCTGAGTCAGGTTAAGTTTTAAGGCAAGCATGTTTATCTGTGTAAGGAAATTAATCACACTTGAATGTATTTAGGAGACCACATACCTGGGGAGCAAAGCATTAGGATAAAGTGGTTTAATTGCTCGAGTGCTAACTGCCATCACCAAGCCACCCCGAAACTACTAGGATTCTGCAGGTCCGTGGCAGGAGCTGGCTCAGCTAGGTGGGTCTTCTGAGGTCTTGCTGAGACTCCTGTAGCTCCTGACAACTGGAGGCTCGGCTGGGGCTAGAAGGTCTAGACCGGCCTCACCTGCACTTCTGGGGCCTCAGAAAGACTGGCTGGACTCTCTCGCCACACGTTCTCTCCAGCAGTCTAGCCAGGCTTGCTGACATGGTGGGGGCAGGGGGTTTCCTACCAGCCTTTTCCAGCCTGTTTGCTCATGTCCCATTGGCCAAAGCAAGTCAAACAGCCAAGCCCAGATTCCAGAGGTGGCAATGTGGACTCTGCCCCTTGATGGGAAATGCTGCAACAGCATTTATGGACACATAGGAGTTGACAGTCTCTAATAAGGGCCCTAACCATTATTAAGCTCAACCCATCATTCCATACAAGAGCAGGGAAGCCCAGACAACTCCGTTTCATAGCTGTGGTCTGGAGTTCAGCATTCAGTTTGGTCCCCCCATTTCTGCTGGCCTAACCTGACCTCCTGCTTCCAGGCTGCAGGATGCGCCCGTGGACAGCCTGGTCGGAATGCACCAAACTGTGCGGTGGTGGGATCCAGGAACGCTACATGACCGTCAAGAAGAGGTTCAAAAGCTCCCAGTTTACCAGCTGCAAGGACAAGAAGGAGATCAGAGCGTGCAATGTTCACCCTTGTTAACAAGGGTGTAAGTTTTCCGGGGCTGCACCCTGGCTTGCACAGTCATCGATGGCTGGAGTGTGTGTTTGCTTGTTGTTTAAGGCAATTTAAATTGTATACATTAGTTTTCATTTCTGCAGTGTGGTTCGCCCACCAGTCTTGTTGATGCCAGGGACTTCCTTTCTGTCTGCTTCTTGGTATGCAGAGGCTGCGTGGGGCTCCCTCATCCCCAGATGGCCCTCCTCCAGCACAGAAGTGAGTAGTGTCAGCTACCTGTACTGGATGGACATGTGTCCCTCTGGAGCACCCACCTGGGCAGCCGATACAAGCCTGGCCCCCTCCACAGGGAGCGGCAGCCAGGTGTGGAAGGGATTCCGTGCCTCGGCCCCAGGGTGCAGTGGGGAGGAAACAGTCCTGCTCACACGGAGAGCGCAGATTCCCCTCACTCTTGTCTTTGGCCTGCTTGCTCTTGTAGGAGCCTCGTTTGCCCATCTCTTTTCATTTAGTGGAATTTAGGGTCCCTTGTTGAGTCTCCTCTGTCATCAACAGTTATTGGGAAACAAAGAGCTGGTAGATGTGAAGTGCATTGATGTAGAGTGGCTTTTCTTTCAGAAATGTATCTCCCCTCCTAATATTGGTTCCTGATACCCCAGAGAAAAGAAACTTTGGCTGCTTTATTGGAATTTAAGGTTGCCACTTCTTACACCTGAGGTAAAAGGTACTAAGTCTAGAAAGTACCTTTCCCTAGCTTCTTTTTTTTTTGGGGGGGGGGGGGGCACAATTCTCCTAAGGACGCCAGCCTTATAAACTTACAAACCTTCTGACATTACATCCTTACTAGGACCCAGGCAGCAAAACTGGCCTCTCTAGAGGAGTCCCAAACCTACACTTTTTAAATCTTCTGACACGCATCTAGATTTTAAGTTTTCAAACCAGTTCTACCAAAACATCTTTTAGTTATACATCAGCTGCCTGCATCCCACCAAGCCATTGCTTCAACAAAAAATACTATCTTTGTACGTTAAAAGGTTTTTTTTTAAGTCCTAAAGTTTTATATGTAGAAAGAAAAAGTGTTTCAGAGACCAAGAAAGCAAGCTAGGGAGAAAGGTATTATTACAGAATCAGGCTGGGTAAGAATATCTGGTGGGAAGCCAAATTCACCTCAGCTTTCCACAGTGGGGCTCTGGGCCCTCCATCACCTGCATAGAAAGGCCACGGTTTTCCATCCCCTTCCAAGCACTCATACGCACCAAATTCAGGGATTCTGACTACCAGGAATTCGTGTAAAAGGACATTTTACTGAGTCTAGCAGCAGTTTTTACTTATTCATTTATTGTTAAAACTGTTTCATTTCTGTTGCAGGTTTTCATTATGCTTAATCCAAATATGTATCCCGGATGAGATGCATACGTGGTTTTGAATACACTACTTTAAGAATTTGCATTAAACCCATCAGGATGTCTCCAAACACAACATACATATGATATAGCCCTGAATCTGTATTTTCTTTAACATCAAAGACCGTTCAATAAAAAAAACTCATTTGGGTCTGTCTGTGTTTTTAAACTAAGTGTTCAGGAGGTTGGGACTTCTTGCAGTTATCTGCCTAAATCATATGCAGCAAAAGACAGGGTTTCTGGTCCCTCATTCAAGAGGGGCCATTATTACCAACCAACACAGCCCTGAGTCTTCTGGAACTTTCAGTTTCCAATATTATTTTTGTGATCCTTAAATGGACTGCTTTCTCACCTCACGAAGGAGTGTAACATAAGGAAATAAGAGGTTTCATTTGGACAAAAAGTCTTGATACAGAACCCGCCTGCTTGTGCATTCCTCTCAGCCACCTGGAGGCAGATATCCACCCCATGAAAATCAAAGGTCAAGTCAGTGATTCCTAAGTAAGTAAGGACAAGCCACCCTAGTGTCCCATGTTCTTATCAGGGCTCTATTGGATACATTTTTAATATTAATTTTGGAGACTTAAAACCAAGTAACTGGATAAGGGCTGAGAATGGGTAACATGCATCTTGTTATGTGTTCTTTTGGTTGCAAGGGGGAATTTATAAGAAGCATCAAATCTCTTTCTTACCAAAGTCTTGGGTTAGGTAGTTTATAGTTTTTCTGGCTAAGCAGTCATTTTGGAAATAAAGACTCTACTATAAAAATGAAATTGTTTCAACTTCCACTTGGGATAATAAACAGATGAGACACCCAGTAAAAACCGCCATATAAAGAGGAGCTATAATTGTTGTATATATTTACATCCACATTTTAAGATGACAATAAATTCAGAGATCTATTCCCCAACCAGACCATGGGTCACTCACCTGAAACCTTCCTTGCTGATGCATTAATTGAAGGAAGCCTGTCGTAGCTAAAGAGAAAAAGCCTGCACTTTTTCAGACCCAGAACTGAAAAAAATTAAAGATTTTGTACTATGTGTGTAATTTAAACTTTGTGTATTAAACATGTTTTAGGCTCACTCCAAAGTCTGTATACTTCTTCTGGGAAATGAGAGTACATGACACATTCTCACAGAACTACAATTCTCCAGAAACTGAGTCCAGGTCAAGTCCATGGCTAAAAGGTCCATACACAACAAATATCTAATGCTGTGACCTAACAGCCCACATATTTCAGGCAACAGTTTCAAGGGGCTAAATATTATAGTGTCCCAGGACTGTATGCTTAGTCCCTTCTTCCCCAAAGAAAAGGACACTATTGTCCAAATAAGAGTAAACATAAATGTTCAATCCCTAATTACCACATGGAATGATTCGTTTTGTTCTTCATGTTGCCCAAAAGTAGGGAGGATGAGTGAAATAAATTAGTCCCTTTCGAAAATGAGTGAAATGCTGTGACAAACTATAAATAGCGGCTGGATGCTAATGAGCATGAAGATAATTCTTCCATTTGAATCCTTTGAAATCTGTGAGTAAAAGATCTGTACTAAAATGTCAAATTTAAATAACGGCGTCCCTGCTGTAGACCCCTTTGCTTCAAGAGGTTTTAGGCACTCTGTGGGCCAGCACTGGGAAGCTGTGTTTAAAACACTGGTGTGGTCCTGAGTTGCTGAGAGAGCTGGGGCCAGGAATGTCACCTTTTCTGGCTCAGGCTTTGACAGCAGCAGGCTTCCGTGAAAGGACTCCTCTGCCCCACCTCCCCAGTTCAGCCAATTCTCACCTTGGGAGTGAGTCTGATGGCATCCAACGGAGGAGTCGCTGGATGCCAGCCTCGCCCCACCAGTCCCTCATATCTTCGTAAACCAGCAAAGGCCCACATTGTGCAGAAGCTGGCCTGAGCTGCGTTTCTGTCATTTATAACTGAAAATGTCCTGACAAATAAAATACACATGCAATACTTTTAACCCAGCTCTCCTCAGACCAAAATGCAATTTCAGATTTTTCTCTTAACATTTACAATGTTGAACATAAGATAGCATTCATTAACATTTTCTCATATTGCTCTAAGTGCTTCATGAAATTCAGAATGTGTTCTTAACCACTTCCTGGCTTTAGAACTGGTAAAGTTCTCATATTTTAGCAGTTCTCATATTTAAGTTAACCGTTCTCGTATTTTAGCTTATGTGTTTGAACGGTTTTCCTTTACTCCAAATAATTTGAAGTATTAGCAGAAGGGAAAAGGACAAACAGCTTATTCAAGACTACTGACTCCTTTACAACACTTGGGGTTTTATCAAAGTAGGGTCTGTATTTTCTTCTGTAAAAAAGGAGAGTCTGTATTTTAGAGGCAAGCAACCCTACTGCGTGATCTTTCCCTGGAACCCCGGGCCCATCTGGGAAGGCTGAAGGAGCACTGGTGGAAAACACCTGGATCCGCTCCCTTACGCACTGTGCTAGCACAGCCTGAGCGCTTCCACCACCTGTTACCGTCCTACGATGATACGAAAATTGAAAGCAGATGTTCAGAAACGTTTCCAGTGATTGCCAGTATAGCCAAGAGGATGATTACTTTTCTAAGTAGCTGATTTCTTTAAGTTACATTTAGCAAGGCTATCATTCCACAGCAGCGGAGAGGAGTTAATTCTTCAAACTGGCCATTCACCTCAGCCGGTCGGAGAAGCAAGCACAGAACCACACCACGCTCGCTGCCCCATCAGAAAGGGATACTGGCCCGCAAAGTGTCAGCCTCTAGATCTCTCCAGAGCCTAAGTGTCCACATGGCAATACGTACTTACAGACTTGTACACCTACCTACCTATGATTAGGTACCAGGCCCTGGCTCTTCCTGCTCCTCTAACATCCTATCAAGGAAGAGAACAGCCCCATCACCCTCTGATTTTGCCACAGAATTCCCAGAATGGTAGCCCACACGTCTTCCACTTCCTTGCACTCCAATCACACCACGACCACCATAATCTGGTTCCTGCCAGATGAGACACAAAACCTTCCAAGTTACCAGCAAGCATCTACGCAACCACACTGCCTCTTACCCTTCTGCACCTCCCCCCCTCTGCCACCACCCCAGTCTTTTACAGCCCTCCGCTCTGGCCACCCCTTTGGCTTCTTTGACAATAATCTCCTGGTTCTCTCCAGTTTCTGACTGCTTCTCTTGGGTTTTTGCTGCCTTTTAAGCTTTTATCCCCAAGCGTTCATTTTCCCCCTGGAAGTTTTACCCTTGGATCTTCTCTCAAACTCTACTTCCATCCACTCCCGCCTGTTCAAACATCAGCTCAAAACAGATAAATTCCAAATCTGCACTTGCAGTCCTAGCCTCTTTCTGCAGCTCCAATCCCCATTCCCAAATGCCTCCGGGACTAACCCCTGTACATAACCGCCACAATCACCATACATTTCTATCACCAGAGGGTTGCCCGTGTGTCCTCTTCATTGATCAAATGGTTTTTCTGCAAATGCCAGGCAAGGGGGGTAAAGCTGTGTACGTGGCACACATGGTTCTGCCCTCTCGGAGCCTGTGACACCCAAGTGCAGATGAGACAAGACAGACAAAATACTCACAGATGCCTCCGTGTCACTAAGTAAATACAGGGCAATGTGGTCAAAGAGAGCTCTCTGAGCAGGTGGCATCTAAATTAAAAGCAAAAGAATGAAACAGCTAATTGGAACAGTCAAGTGAATCAACGGTCTGGGAAATACTAGCATCCTATAGAGTGTAAAAAAGCAAATCAGCCTGAATGTGAGAAGCAAGGAGATGACAGATCCTGCAAGGGGCTGTCTCTGTGCACTATGGTAAGGAATTTGGATACTGGTCCAAGTGCATTGAGGTGATGACAGATTTTAAGCAGCAGTGGAACATTTAATTTATGGCCTGTATTTACAGAACAGCTTTGTGGGGGCAAAATGCAAATAAAAAGACTACTTCAAAGGCCATTGCAACAACATGGATGGCAGAACAAATTGGAAAGAGACAGATTTCATGACTCCAATTACCTCTTACCTGACCACTCTTCCCTAAACCTGCACTTCTCCACCATTCATATTCCCACCCGATCCAGCCACTCCCTGTTCAGAATCCTTGGCAGTTCCCCATTACCTACAGAAGGGCCATCCTATTTAAAGCTCTCCACAACCCGAGCCCAGTCTACTTTATCATTATTTTTCCCCACTGCACTTCAAATCCTTTTAGATTAAGGTTCCAATCCCAGAATACTCCCTGCATTCTGCCAAAATGTGTCTTTGCCTAGGCTTTTCCCCAGCCTTTCCACCACTTCACTCCTCTCCTCTCCTCCCCATCTCAAATCCCACCAATCCATCAAGCTCTGGCTAAAGCACCACTTCTAACTAAGAGGCTCCCTCAGATTTTCCAGAAAGAACATATACCATCTGCTGGACTGGACAGCTTTGTGCACACTTATTCTGCCTACACTGCAGCCCTGGCATTTGTTTTCTCACTCATAATCCTTCTCCACTAGATACCAAATAGTTTGTAGGAAGGAAAAGCTCCACATGTATCTATTTCCCCCAGAACAGCTAATGAGCCTTGCACAAAGACATTTGTTCAAATTAAAATACCTTGTTTCTAAAAAGCTCCTTGAAGCTTTCCATGCAGTTACTGGTTAAATACTCTTAAGTGGTCAAGCGGTATTGAAAGTAACCACTTTATCATCTCCTCCTATTATCTTCCAGTTATCTGTTTAATGGGATCCTTATGTACGGGAATGGGAAAAGAAATAAAATTAAGATTAGTGGTGATGAAAAGTCAGAAGAGGAACAAGCTAGACCTGAAGTATACACAACCTCATTATAGCAAATTTTTTAAGTCAAATGATAGGGGCCCCAGGGCGCCTCAGTCGGTTGAGCATCCAACTCTTAATTTCAGTTCAGGTCATGATCTCACAGTCCTAAGATCGAGCACCACTGTCAGGCTCTGCAGAAAGCGTGGAACCTGCTTGGGATTCTTTCTCTCCTTCTCTCTCCTCCCTCCCTCTCACTGTCTCTCTGAAAATAAACATTTTTTTTTTAAGTCAAATGCTAAAGGAACCAATTTATATTACAAAACTTTGAGGCCCCAAATTTAGAGGAATCATCAATGTAAGATGTATGCCAACAGGGCATAATGTCCAATCCTGAAATACTGTAAATCCCTAAACAAATGTAGAGACAAAATTAAATTCATGATTATCAATTCAGGAAATCCTGTTTGAAAGAATTTTCACATATATAGAGAGAAGAGGTTCTAAAGTTGGGAATGTAACCTCAAATGACAAATGTGCTATAGAGCAAGATTGGCAAAACGTGGCCCACAGATCAAATCCAATCTGCCATCTGTTTTTGTACAGAATGGTTTTTACAATTTTAAATGAATTTTTTTAATTCAAAAGACGATTAATATTTCATGACATGAAAATGATATGAAATATAAATTTCAGTGTCCCCACATAAAGTTTTATTGGAACACAGCCACATTCATTTGTTCATAGATTGTTTATGGCTGCCTTGGTGCTACAATGGCAGACATGAGTAGCTGGGACAGAGACCATATGGCCCACAAAACCTAAGATGATATTTATATTAACTGTATGGCCTGTTACAAAACAAGTCTGCCAATCCTCCAGCTATAGAATAAAAAAATACTCCCACAGGCAAAGACTTCTTCATGCCATGAGACTGGCCATTCTTTGTGAAAAAAGATTTGAAATTAGATTTCAAGACCTACAAGGCACCTCTGACTGTATGATGGATATTAAATGGGAGAGACTCTGGCTTCTGATAGAGAAGTAGCAGTAGCCAGATTTACCCTCCTACCGTAGACAATCAAAAAACTGGAGTTAATATGTGAAACACCTGTTTTCAGCCATTCTACACCAGGCAGCACAGGACTACCATCTCTGATGGTGGAGAATCAAAAAGGTAAGCCTTAAGATTGCCCTGACTTTCTGCCTAGAGGCACATTCCAGGTTCTAGAGGGGATGGGGGATTCTAAGCAGGACATAATTGTTTTCCTAAGCTGAAAAGACACTGGAGATCGATCTGTCCCAGACACCAGGAGCTTGAGGCAGGTGAAAGTTGCAGGACAAAGTTCTGGAGGGGAGGCAGCTACACAGAAAAAAGAACTCCAAAAATATGCCCGGGGTCACCAAGTCTCTGCTTGATACTAAGATATGCATGTACAGGATGAAACTCCAGGAGCTGGGCAAAGAATGACCCAGGAGCTATAGACAGTATGGTTCCCCAGAGCTCACAAAGGCTGGGAACTTTTCAGTTTCCATTAACCGAATCTGAGAGTCATCACTGATTACGCAGGGCATTCAGTAGAGACACCAAAAGGGCCACACCTTAGTAGTAGAGCTAAACCATCCTGGGGGGAAAAAAAGATACTTGAGACTATATAAAATGTAAAAGACCTGAAAGGATTAAACTGAACTACAAGTAAATTAATTACCAGGGGAAAAAAAAATCTTTAAATGAAGACAAGATCTAGGCACCCAACAATATAAAATACACAATGTCTAGCATCCAATCAAAACTTACTAGATGTGCAAAAAAATAAATAAATAAAAAGGCAGAAGAATGTGACCCATAACTAGAGAAAATTTTGTCAGTCAATAGAAACAGATCCAAAAATTATACAGATAAATGAGTTCCACAGACAAGGACTTTAAAAGAGCCATAAAAACCATGTTCAAATATTCAAAGCAGCCTTTCTCAATTCTCCCAAGGATGGTACACAGCTAGAACCACTCTAGATGCACTGAACAGAAGTTAATTCATTGCACACCACAGACAGGTATTAGGCTCAATTCTCTGGAAACTCAGTTGAGGGGGGCTGGATAAGAGAAATACATGAGCATAATGGGAGAAATGGATGATGTAAAAAAGAACCAAATAGAACCTCTACAGGAAAGAGAAAAGAAAACACAAGGTCTAAAATAAAAAATTCATTCAATGTGATTAATAGCAGATTAAATAACTGGGGAAGAAAACATTAGGGAACCTGAAGGTGTAGCAATAAAAAGTATTCAAAGTGAAGCAGAGAGAGGGGAAAAAAAGTCAACTGATATAAATTTAACCTTCAAACTGTGTTGCTACAAATCATCTATTCAGAATAAAATGTTCTCCATTAAATCTGCCTATTATGTAGATAATCTCTTGTTATCTGAGGTTACCTATGATAACTTTACATTTTTCCCAAGGCGCCTGGGTGGTTCAGTCAGTTAAGTGTCCAACTCTTATTGATTTCAGCTCAGATCATGATCTCACAGTTGTGAGACTGAGCCCCTCATGGGGCTCTGTGCCGACATCATGGAGCCTGCTAGGGATTCTCTCTGCCCCTCCCCCAGCTCATACACATGCGCACACACATTTTCTCTTTCTCTCTCTCTCTCTCTCTCTCTCTCTCTCTCTCTCTCTCTCTCTCTCTCTCTCTCTCAAAATAAAAAGAAATAAACATTGTAAAAAATCCCAACTGAAAGTCCTAACAAAGACATGCAATGGTGCTATAATACCAAAACCCACAGGATAAATATGGTACCTTCCTGGGCAGTAATTTTAATTAGTATTCAAATAAATGTATGCGCTTTGCCTCAGCTGCTTTAGGCTTTGTCTTCAGCGGTATCTCCTTTAGATATAGGGGTTTCTGTCAGGAGCACTTCATAGAAAGTTTAAGAAATGCTGACTTAATAGTCAGGAGACCCCTAAGAACACCAAGCCATTTCACTTCAAGTTCACCTGCCAGATAACCAATATTGATTTTTAGATTCAAACCCTAGGGCACTGTTGGGAAAAGGCACAGGGCTAGCTACTAAAATAAGTTTCTTCCAACACTCATTCCTTTAAGAAACCACCCAAATAACAAGTCATCAAACCTTCTCTTGTGATAACAGATCAGTTTTAATTCTAGCACCTGAAGCTATACAAGGGTACGCTTTATCAACTTCACGGGGCTGTTGTACACATTCAATAAAGTGACAACCGTGCAATACCACTTAGTATCTCACCATCAGGAACATACTTCTGAATTGTTGAAACACAATCCACAAAATTAAAAACAAAAATCAGAAGCCATCCACAGTTATACTAATCGTCAAAGAGAAGTTTTACACTTACTACTTGATAGAACAGTCAATACCTAGTACGGGACATCACAAGTGACTTCAGATTCTCACCCTGTTGTCGTCTACGGAGGAGGTTTCTCAAGCAGGTGTGTGACTGGCCAAAGGCGGGAGCCACCAGGACCAGGACCGGGATGGCAAGGACAGCTCTACCACAGTTTCTGTAGTTTTCACTGTTTTTTTCTTTGTCAGTTAAAAGTGAACAGTGAGAATTAAATACTTATCTTTACATATACACAAGGTATGCTGTGAAAGCATATTTGCTTACAAACATATAAAAATACTTGTTAACTAGTTTGATAAGAAAATAATGTATAAAAGTATATAGCAAAAACATTAATCATCTCTGACCCCGGAAAGATCAATTCCATATTTTATATTACAAACAAAAACAGTTTTAGTTTTTTTTTTGAATCCCTTATCCAGAAATACTTGAAAAGGAAGACAGACAGAAATTATTTATTTTTACTCTCAACATGGCTGTGAAAAGAGTTAACTTAAAAAGCCAAGAACATTGAAATGCCTAAATGCAGAATAAGTCCAAATATTTGGCCACAAAGAACATTATTATCATCTTTAGGAGTGGAGCTGTAATAAAGGCTTTATACGCAGTTTTTAATCTATAAACATAACAGGCATTTTGGTATTTTGGCCACTGGAAAACAAAGGCTGTAGCATCAGCAAAGGTCTGAGATGTCTCACTTCTGTGGATTCAATTCAGTGTACTTAAGGTTAACTAAAGTTGACATCAAAATTTTTAGAGATAGGCAAAAATTCACATTTAAAAACAACTCATGTTTCTATTTAGAGTAACAATAGGCAATATGATTCCAGAAGTTAAAAGTTAATTTCACAACCTATGACTTCAGCTTGGCAAACAGCTTAGGTTCCAAAACTGATTCATCCCTATTAAAATGTAAGCCCTTAAAAAAGAATATGTCTATGTATATAGATCATTATTTTTAAGAAATCAGATAATCTTTGAAGCAGCCTTAGTGTTTCCTTTAAATGTGTCTTGAAATGACCATAGGATTAGCTTCACGGAAAGGATTAGCCAGCTTCTTGGTCTAAGGCTACCACGGTGATCATTTGTGTCTAAGGCTAGAAAGGTACCAACACGATGTGATGTAAACCATAAGGAGAGGAGGAGACGATGAGGGCTTTTCCTGGCAGTTGGTAGCTAAAATTCAAGGGATTCTTAGAAAATGACACAATGGCAGCCTTTCTTGTCTTTTTCTTTCCGTGTTGGTTCTGGTGAAGGAGGACATTCCTGCTCTTGAAATTTCCTGTAAGACAGAAAAATCTATATAAAAATCTACCCTGCTGGTAACATATTATTACAAATATATTCTTTTTGGACAAGTCTAGTTTATGTGCATATGCTTCTCAATGTTAAATTTCACCTAGGGAATCGAAGCAAATCTCAGGGGGAGAGGCACAAGTGTTTCAACACCAGCATAAAGCAGAGCTATCTGAGCTCCACTCATAGGTGAGTCTGGAATCAGATGAGATACTGAACTCAATGACCTCTAAGTTCCCTTCCCACTTTGTAACTCCATTAACAGTAAGGTATACTTAAGAACAGACATCCAGGGGCGCTTGGGTGGTTCAGTGAGTCAAGCATCTTACTCTTGGTTTAGCCTCAGATCATGATCTCCCAGTCTGAGATGGAGCCCTACATCAAGTCTGCTTAGGATTCATTCTGCCTCGTCCTGCCCCTCTCCCCTGCTAGCGCTCTCTCTCCCAAAATAAACATTAAAAAAAAAAGCAACCATTGCTAGAGTAAAATATAAAGTACATACCCATACAAGGTACACAGTTTCTATTCCTGTTTTGCCACTTACTAGCTACAAGTCAGCATTGGACAAGTTAGCTGACCTCTGTGAACCTCGGTTTTTTCGAAGAGAATAATAAAACTCTACCTTTCACAGTTGCTAGAGGTTTAAACGTGATCTTGTTACGTTTAAAGGCCTATCAGTGGCTGGCATAAAAAAGCCTTCCCTAGGGGCACTGGCTAGCTCAGTGAGGAAAGCATGTAACTCTTGATCTCAGGATCATGAGTTCAAGCCCCTGTTGGCTGTGAAGCCTACGTAAAATAAAAGTAAAATTAAAGTAATTTTGTTAATTGCCGCCTCTACCCACTTCTCCAGATTAAATGATGGATTTGGATATAGATTCTGAGGATCAAAACCAAGGACAAAGCATTCAAAAGGCAGTAAACGTTATTTTAAGAAGGTAACGGTTTGTGTGCGCACGCACACGTGTTAAAATACATAACAGAACTTGACATCTTAACCATTCTTAAGCATGCAGTCCAGTGGTGTTAAATATATTCACAGTGTTACTACTACCACCATCCACCTCCATAACTGTTTACATCTTGCAAAACTGAAACTCTATTTTCATTCAAAAATAATGGAACTTGCACTTTTAACAAACCACTAAAAAAATTAAAAACTATAATCTTTACTTTCCTTTCCCCACAAAGAGAATGCCCAGGCAAGGGGTTAAAAAAAGTACAGGAAGCCCATAGCTCCACGTTTCTGTCAAGCAGAGAGACCCGCAGATCTAGAGAGAGCCCACGGGGAAGGAGGCGCCAAGCCACCAAGATTAAAAATAATCAAATCAAACCCCTCCCACTATACAGAAACTCAATCTTTCTCACACAGAAACTAACTCCAGGCCACCTGCCCTTCACCTCAAGCTTCCTGGAACCATTAACACTTTCTGAAGCGCAGGGGCCTTCTAGGCCAGCAGAACAGAAAAACCCTTTGTTATGAGGGATATCATACTTCACACCACCAATGGGAGCACCTGGAGCACCGCATCTCTACTACCTGGCTCCCGCAGCCTGGGAGGAGGTGGGGAAAAAGCAAAGCCTAAGAACACAGGCTCTGGAATCAGAGACACAGATTCAAGTCCCAGCCCTGCCATTTAAAGCTGAAACTCTGAACAAGTTAGCTAACCTCTCTATACCTGCTCTCCCATCCAAAAGTGGGGATAAATGAAAGTATTTCGCTTACTGGGTCATGGTGAAATTTAAATGTGGTAACACATGTAAAGCATCAGACACAGTATCTGGCAGAGATCTCCACTCAAACGTTAGCTGTTGTCATCCCTACCTTCGTACCACTGATACCACTGGAAGTGGTGTAGGTTGTGTGTGCAATTTTTTTAAATCCCTGTGTGTACTCTCTACTTCAATATAATTAAATCTGGCTTTATATGTAGCAAGTTCCTAGTATACAATATGTACTTAATTAAAATTTTTAACCTGTCATGTGCACAGAAGCATTTATACATATAATTTCCTGTTTCTTGCTAAAAACATTTAATGGTAATTTCTTTATTACTTGGTGGTTTTAAAAAGCAGTGTGGTTACCTGTAAAATTCTATAAGTTAAAACAAACAAACACATCGTAGATGTGTTTCACTTACCTTATAACCCGGACAAGTTCATGGAAAGCTTGATCTACATTCATCCTAATCTTTGCTGATGCCTCCATGTATGTTACCTTAAGCTGTCGTGCTAACTGTTGTCCTTCTTCCTGTGTTACCTGAAATTCCAAGAGTCGTATCTGAGGTACAGAATTAAAAATCAGATCTGCTCCATCTAACCCTATGGCCACAGACTGCTCTCCTAATCTAGCCAGAGGCCAAGCTGATTTGTCTTAAGATAAACCAACAGACTTAAAAGCTCAACACATATTGAAGTCCAGCTCTGAAGAACAACCCAGAAGAACATACTTGTGACGAAATATTACCATGCAACAAGATTCCAGTCTGGTGATTACTCAAAGTATTAAATACAATGGTGATAATTCTGGTAAGAAAAAGTACAAGGTGCTAGTAGAGTCTATAACCCTGCTGGGCAGATCAGGGAAAGCTTCCCCGAGGAATGACATTTAAACTAAGAACCAAATAAAGAGCGCGGAGTTGGTTAAGGGTGGGGTAAGAGAGTATCCCTGACCAAAGAAAGGGCCTGTGTGAGGGCCATGGACGGGCGGTGTCCCAAGTTCCAAGAACTAAAAGAAGTCTAGAAAAGCTTAAACACAAGGCAAGAGAGAAAACTATCACCAAGAGCTGAGGATGAAGAGGACGGAAGCCTCAAGAGACTGTGGGTCTTCCTCGTCTCAAAACTCCCTAATACCTGGTACATAGGAGACACTCAATAAATGTGAGAAAAAATGAATAATGATTATGATCACAATGCCTTTGTTATATTGAGACAAGAAGTGTGGCAGAGCTGATGACCTAAAATGGTAGGCCCGTCAGAAACATAAAATGAATATATATTATCCTACACATTTTCAGTGTAAAAGGTTGAAGTAGTGATATTTACTAAAACTGTTAAACTAAATTACATTTACATAGTGTGAATGAAAAAGATCTTTCTAAAAGAATGACTTCTGTTGCTGTCTTTGCCACAAAAGTAAACACTTGCAGAAAGTTAGAAAATGTCAACTGGGGAAAGGGATAGATTAAGGAACCTATCTCTTCTGGTCTCTTTTCAACGATGGACATTCTTCTCTACAAAAATGGGAACATGCTTTTGTATATTTGTGTTATACCCTGGAAATTGTTAAACTCACTTATCTGGATGTTCTTTTGTAAACTCCATAGGCTTTTCTAGATGAACAATCATGTCATTTACTAATAAAGACAAGTTGGTTGCTTTCTGATATGGATGCCTTTCAGTTCTTTTTCTGGCCTCACCTCACTGCGTAGACCATTCAGTGCAGTGACAGCAGCATTCAGTCCTTCACCATTAAGCACACTATTAGTTGTAGGGTTTCACTGAAGATACCTTTTAGCGTGTTAACAAAGTGTCTGCTATTCCATTTGTAAAGAGTTTTTAACAGTATGTTGAATTTTCTCAAATCTTTTTTTTGTTCTGTATCTACTGAGATCATAATCTTTCCACATTAGTCTGTTAATCTGGTGAACTGTGTTGATTCATCTTTGACTGTTAAATCAACACTGCATTTCTGGAATAGACCCCACCTGAGTGATGATGCACTGTCCTTTTCATATATTGTTAAATTCTATTTACTAAAATTTTAAGAATTTTTACATACATGTTTGCAAGACTTATTGGACTGTAGTATTCGTAAATTTTTGTCTGGCTTTGGTAAGCCAGAGTAATGCTGGCTTCATATAAGGAGTTGGAAAGAATTCTCTCATCTTCAATATTCTGGAATACTTTCAGCAAAATCAGTTTGGTATAATTTACCGATGAATCCATCTGGACCTGAGGTTTTCTCCGAGGGAAGGTTTTTATAACCAGTTGAATTTATTTTATAGATACAGTACTATTCATGTTATCTATTTTTTTTCGTGAGTTTTGATATTTTGTGCACCTTTTAAGAAATGTCCATTTCATCTAACTTGTTGAATTTATTGGTATAAAGTTTCTTTATAGTATGGTATTTCTTTTTATAGTATTTATTATCTTTTCAATATCTTTAACATCTGAAGTGATGGCACCTCTCCTATTACTGACACTGGCACTCTGTGCCCTTTGCTCTTTTTAACCTGGTCATTCTGGGTAGATTTGTCACTTTGATCTTCTAAAAACTAGGTTTATCTTTCTATGGTTTTTCTATTTTCAATTTTGTTAATTTCCACCCTTTATTATTTACCTTCTTCCAATTACTATGTCTTTAATTTGCTCTTTCTCTTCTAGTTTCTTAAAGTAGAAGCCAGTCATTGAATTGAGACCTTTCCTTTTTTCTAAGATAACTAATGCTATGAATTTCTCTTTATTTTCCTCTTTGGTAGCATCCCAAATTTTGATATGTGTTCTAAATATCATTCAGTTCACAATACTTTGCAATTTCCCATTTGATCATTTCTTTAGAAGAAGGATAAATTAGAAGCTTGTTGGTTTCCTCATATTTAGAGGTTTCCTAGCTATGTTCTGTTACTGGTTTCCAAATTAATTCTCCACCATGATCAAGGAACATACCTGGTCTCACCAGAATCCTTTTAAATTTATTGAGACTTGTTCTCATTTCAAGATAATGTGTATTCTGCTATTGTTGGGTGGGGCATTCACTAAATGTTCAGAATAATTTGTTCAACATTGCTGTTCAAGCCACCCATATCCTATTGGTTTTCTTTCTATTCAATTATTGAAAAGGGATGTTGAAAATTCTGACTGTTAAGTGTGAACATGTCAATTACTCTTTGCAGTTCTTTCAATTTTGCTTTAAGAATTTCGAAGTTGTGGTGTGGCTGGGTGGCTCAGTTAGTTAAGTGTGTGACTCTTGGTTTGGCTCAGGTCATGATCTCCCGGTTCTTGAGTTCGAGCCCCGGTTCAGGCTCTGTGCTGACAGTTCACACCTTGGAGCCTGCTTTGGATTCTCTCTTTCTCCCTCTCTCCCTCCCTCCCTCCCTCCCTCCCTCCCTCCCTCTCTCTCTCTCTCTCTCTCTCTCTCTCTCTCTCTCTCTGCCCCTCCCCCACTCAAGCTCTGATTCTCTATCAAAAATAAACGTTAAAAAGAAGAATTTTGAAGTTGTTATTCAATATATGAACGTTTAGGATTGTTATGTTCTTAATGAATTAATCTCTTTTTCATTATAAAACAATCCTCTTTATTCCTGGTAGGTTTTTTGCTCTGAAATCGACTTAGTCTGATATTTATATTGCCACTTCAAGAGGCTTTCCATTAGTATCAGCATGGTATATCTTACCCCATCCTTTCACTTTTAACCTATTTGTCTTTTACACTGAAAGTAGATTTCTTGTAGGGTCTCGTTTTTTTGGGGTTGTTTTGTTTTGTTTTTTTAATCCAATTTGACAATGTTTGCCTTTTTGTTTTTTTAATTTTTTTTTAAATGTTTATTTTTGAGACAGAGACAGAGTGGGTTAGGGGCAGAGAGAGAGGGAGACACAGAATCCGAAGCAGGCTCCAAGCTGTCAGCACAGAGCCCAACGCGGGGCTGGAACTCCCGAGTCGTGAGATCATGACCTGAGCCGAAGTCGGACGCTCAACCGACTGAGCCACCCAGGTGCCCTGACAATGTTTGCCTTTTAATTGAGGTGTTCACACAATCTACCACCAATGTGATTACCGTCATCACTGAATCATCTTGATATGTTTCCTATCCAATTTGTTCTTTAATCTGCTTATTCTTTTTCTATTTTCTTCTGGGTTAACTATATTGCTTTTATGATTCCATTTTATGTCCTTTGTTGGCTAATGAAGTACGTACCATGTTATTTTAATGACTGCCTTAGAGTTTATAATACACGTTTTCACTCATCAAAGTTCAAATGCATTCTGCCCATTCACATATAGTATAAGAGGCTTACTACAGTAACACATTTCTCCCTCCTACATTTTGTTATCTTTTACCTCACCACAGAGTGTTACCTTTTTTTGCTTTAAACATCCAGAGTATATTTTAAAGAGACAAATAACAATAAAAGTAATTTATATTTACTCACATAAATGCCATTTCTGGTGGGTTTGTTTTTGTTTTTTGTATAGATCCAAACTGCCATTTGGTATAATTTTCCTTCTTTTTACATTTCTTATAACACAGGTCTGCTGGTAATAAATCTTCTCTTCCCACCTTTTGCATATCTGTGGAGTATTTCACCTTCATTTTTTGAAACAAACATTTAGTGGGTATTTAATTCTAGACGAGTTTTCTTCTCTCGGTACGTGAAAGATGTTGTGTCACTATCTTCTGCCTTGAGTCGTTGCCCATGAGAAACAGTGATGACCACTGCCATCCTTATCTTTGTTCCTCTGTGCGTAGTTTTCTTTTCCTCTGGTTATCTGTCACGTTTCCTCTTTTTCGCTGGTTTCAGACAATTCCATTTTAATTTGTCTCATTCTAATTTTCTTCATATTTCTTATGTTCAGGGTTTGTTGAGCTTCTTAAATGTATGCATTTTACAGTTTTGATCAAATTTAGACATTTTCCAGCTGTTGCTTCTGGCTATTAATCCCATCCAGGGTATCTTTCATCTCAAACATTGTAGTTTCAATTTCTACAAGTTTGATTTTGATCTTTCTCCATCTTCCATGTTTCTCCCTAACATACTCAGTCTTTTCTCTAGCTTGTTGAACATATGGAATATAGTCATAGAACTGCTTAAGGTATCTGTTCACTAATTCTATCGTGTGTCATTTCTGGGTGTGTTTCTACTCCTTGTTTTTTCTCCTTATTATGAGTCATATTTTCCTGCTTCTTGCTTGGTAATTTGAATGGATGCCTGGGTACTAGACTTTGACCTACTGGGTTCTGGATAGTTTGTATTCCTATATATATTCTTGAGCTTTCTTCTGGGATGCAGTTATTTGGAAAGTGTAGTCCTTTTTGTTCCATAGTGCCAGAACAGAATTACCCTAGAGCTAATTTTGCCCTACGACTGGAACAAAACCTTCTGAGTACACTACCCAATACCCCAAGAATTAATGATGTTTTTCACTCTGGCTAACCTGGAGCAGGAATTATTCTTGGCCCTATTTGAGCTCAAGGTATTGTTCCCTCTAATCTTTTAAGGTAGTTTGCTCTCCCAATTTAATATTCCATTTCTAAAATTCAGCAACTCAGTACAGTATCATCAGGTTATTCCATTAATGCAAACATCTAATAATTACACTACCACCTAGGAGTTGATATTGTGTTGTGTTCCAAAAGGGTAGCAGGCACTACACAGCACTAGTATACCCAAGTTTTTGTAATTTTTAAACTTCCCTGACTCTCTTCAAAATAGCTTATGCACCATAAGGCCTATGGTTTTGAAATATAAATCAATCAAATCAAGCAAGCAATTAACAACTAGTGAGGAAGCCAAGTAAGAAAAGAAAGCTTCACAGAAGCCAATTTTAAAAAGACAATTCCTATTTTAACTTGACATGGGAAATTCCTTCCTACAAAAAAATACCACCACGTTGTCACAAATTCTGTTCCTTCTTCCTGGGATGCCATCCCTTCTCTCCCAACCCTATACTCTTAATTTGTTCCTTAGTAATACTTCAAGACTCAAGCAATCAATAACTTCCCCCTCAGTGCTGATGCAGTTTTGGAACAGCACCCCAGAGCTCCCATCATGCCCTACAGTGAACAAAACTAAACACACTATACTCCAATTTTTGATGTTGCTTTTTCTCGCTCTCCCACCATCATATCCCTTGTAGCTAGGGAGGAAGGCATATTTGTCTTTGTACATCCAGAGCCTAGAAGAGTACATAGTTAACGAAATAAAACATGTTAAGTAAACAGAGTATGACCAAATAAGTAAAACTTGAAATAAAAGATACAGGAAGAAAAATGAAAATTAATATTTGAGACTAGTCAATCTCAATAATTATTAATATAACTTTGGGGGAGGGACATATGTCCTCAAAAATTTTGCCATGTCTTTCAGCACACTTATTCTTCAAAAAGGTACTTTGTCCCACCCCTCCTGCATAATGTAATTCAGCTAGAGAGAAATGGCAAATGAGGTATCTTTATACAGAAAAAATAATGAATTAATGGCCTACATGATAAAATACTCCCAATACTAATTTTGTGCCTCATTTATTTATTTTTAAAGTACTGTCTCACATCACTGTCTTCCAGCAATCAAGGTCAGCAAAGTTTGTGCATACATTTCTGGTCAAGAAATCTCTAACCACATATAAAGCTGCTTTTGAGCTCACTGGAGTAGCATTATTTTAACTAAGAAGTAGAAATAGCATTGTTACCACCAGAGCAAGCAAACACAAAAATGAGCCAAAAGAATATTACATGGAACAAAGCCAAAGCTTTATGAAGCCAGAATCAACAGAAGATTGAAAGCTACACAAATAAGGATTTCCTAGATGTTCCCCAACCCAGAGAATTCTATAAAGATACCAAATACTAAACCTCATCTCTTGGATATTTTAATTTGGTGGGTCAGCACTACCCAGAAATGTTCTGTTTTAAGCAACAAAGGTGAATCTGATATAACAAATTCACAGACCTACATCTGGGAACCTCCAGTGACCCTCACTTCAAAGGCACAAATGAATATTAGCAGATATCCACAATAATGAGTATATCTAGTACTATGTATTTCCAAATGGAGAGGAGCAAATATGAATGATGAGAGCAGTTTTATCCAACAAACTGGGTTTAATAGGAAGAGACCAACAGAACCAAAACTTGTTTTTGTGGTTTTTTTTTTTTAAATGCCTATTGTATAGAAAGAATCATCAAATTAATACCACATCTTGATTCACTGATGCCTTGAATCATTCAATTCAGCAAATATTTATTGAGTGTGTGTCTTTGTTCTACGTACTAAGGACAAAGCATGAACAAAACTGATCGAAACTGAGAAGCCCTCATGCTACTTACATTCAATGGTTTACAGATCTTTAGATACAGAGAAGGCAAAAACAGGTAAGGCAAGAAGAGGACCCTGACTCTACTATTGGGGGTAGGGGTGAGGTCTTTTTCTGGGAGGCTACAGGGGCATACTGTGGTCAAGGTACTAAACAGAGACAGTGGGGGTTAGTACACTTGGGTATTATCCTAAGTGTAATGGGTTCCTTTCTCAAATTAACAGTGGCCACTAGCACCTAACAAGGAGGAGAGGAGAGGGGGAGGCTAAAGTAAGCCAGAGGAAGAAAGGGTAAACACAAAAAGAACAGAACAGTCCATTTCTAGACAGGGCTGAGTCAAGGACAAGGAACTTGAAATCAGAGATACAGCAAAGTCCACAATCCAAGCACACATAACTGCTGTATTAAATTTCAGAAATCAGTGTGCTATTATATGTACCTACTTTTACATTTTAGCAAGCACAAGCAAGTCAACTACCTGTGTTCTCTTCCTTCACCTTAGATAGAATAAACAAGATGATCAATGTTATTTATCTCTAAGGGGCTCGGTGTGTGGTAACTCTAACCATTCAAATTCTTCTTATTTAATGACAATTTCAGTGACTTTGTTCTTTCTATTGCGTGTTATTAGTGTCTAGAAAAGGGTTCAATAAATATTGGATGGATGGAAGGATGGATGGATGAGATGGAAGGAAAGGAAGGAAGGGAGGGAGGGAGGGAGGGAGGAAGGAGCAAATCCAGAGATACAGAAGCCAGAAGCAAGTTATTAATAAGCAAAAGCTCTTCTGCTTGACCTCTTCCCAGATGGGTTCAGAATCTCGGGAACCAATAATAGGAATGTCCAGAGCTGACCCACAAATTCAAAGAACATGGAGAACTGGCATTTGCTATGTAACAGAAAACTGGCAAGAAACTAGAAAAAGTCCAAAGGATTGTGTCTAACACAAAGGCAGAAGAGAATGAACTGGGTCAATAACTAAGAGCAAGTAAGACTGGTTACTGAGTAAGAACCCTTTAAGGATGATGACCAAAAAGTCAACATTTCTAAACAGGGGAAGAAATTTTTATGGATCCTGTGGCCTGTCCAGGCTGTTAGTAAAGCAGGTAAAGGTACCAAGACATTATACACAACACCCTTAATTCTAAAGAGACTTTAAAAAGGTAAAAACCTTTAGCACAGCACCTCAACTTCAAATGCACGGTGTATGGCTCTCACGGCTGGCTGGGAGGTAAAGTGGTCTTTGTACAACTAGAGCCTTAGAAGAAGGTGCACCTGAGGCCTAAGATACCTGTGAGAGAGAAGGAAATACTGGCAAAGAAAGAGTGGAGGCATAGGTTAAGGTATCCCAGAGCTAAGTAAACAAAGTGTTTCAAAAATGAGAGTATGAGCATCTGTGTCAAACGTTACTGACATCTACGTAAATGGTGACCTTGACTGGGGTGCTGCATGCCTGAGGTCAGAGCAAGCAAGAATGGCAGGAAAGAAAGGAGAGCAAGTGTAGATAACGCTTTTAAGGAGTTTTGCTTGATACAAGAAGCAGAAACGTACACAGAGAAGAATGTGAGATTAAGAACACGCTTTTGCTGTAGTTACTTTTTGTTTTAAAGATGAGAGCCACTGTAGCATGACATGCTTGTGGGAATGATTATGCAGCAGAGAAACGGAACAACCAGAACAGAACCATTGCTGGGGTGACATCTATGAGCTAGTGAGAAGGAGCGGGACCCAGGGCCTACTAGAGAGGATGGGCATAGATAGGCAAACAGTTTATCCACAGAAGTGAGGAAAGGCAGAATTGATGGGGTACATGTGCACTTAGGTTAGTATTATGTGGAGGTGGAAACATGCAGAAATATCTCAGTGAAATAGGAAAATATGATTCATCATTAGCCATGAGTGAGGAAGGGGAATAAAGCGTTGTAAGTTTAAGAATGAGAAAGTGAGTAATAAGCATGAAAACAAGTGGGAAATGAATGGACAGGGAAAGGTGGTAGATTTCCTGCCAGCCAGTATTCAAGGCTCCTGTAAGTGCAGCCATCATGCCTGAGTGTGCGGGAACCCAGAAAAGAGAAGAGGAAGCATAAACAGGAAAAAGTTTTTCTTGGCGCCCACCCTTCAGAGTAGAATCTACGGGAATGAGCAAAAATTAAGCAGTCAGATATGAGCCACTTGCTCTTCTCCCCTGGGGATCTACACAGCTGAGCTTTCAGCTACAGGTAATTTATCCAGTGTACGGTTTAAAGCAGAGAAATGAATACAGAAGATATTACTCCAGCCTAAGTGCGTATGTTTTGGGTGATGGAAATATGAAACTTATCATCCCCTACAATGTTCCTCTCATCACCTTGTTTCTCATTTTACCCGGAGAATCTTTACTCTTATAAAAAGGAAAAAAAAACCTAGATGAAAAATTTTGTAAGCCTATGGCATGAAACAAAGCCAGTGCTGAATATCTGCAGACAGATGGAAACCATACACCAAACACTGGCAATCTTCGGTACATAGAGGATTAAGAGTAACGCATACAGACCCTCTGCCCCAAGCCCATCACAGCAGGGCCTATGCAGGGGGGGGGGGGGGGGGGGGGAGGGGAGAGGAGAGGGGGGACATACATTCCCCTACTTTCCCTGCCCTACTTTTCCCAGCCACCACCTACCCTACAGGAGACCTCCCACGCACCCCAGGCCTCCTACCTAGTTAGTCTGTTACTAGAGTTGTATATGACCATGAAAAGGGTTTGACAAAAACCTTTTCCATAATCATGGCAGAAAGCACTCAGGGGTGGGGTAGAGGTCAGTGTTAAGATTGGGGGAGAGCCGCTTGCTTGCCACAGAGCTCCTCTGTTAGGATTTCCCAGATTCGGTAACATAGAAAAGTGTTTCTAGTATTAGAAAGGACTGACAAGAGCAGCAGACAGGTTCTACTGGCAACATTTAATAAATATAACTAGGTTCAGAAACGCTGAAGGAAATGACCCCCCCCCCGAAAAGGAATTAAAAAATAAATGTACTCTATACTCTAGGCTTAAGATGTGAGCAGTGCTGTATTCTAAGTTATTTCAAACCACTTATACTTGTTTAAAGTGAAGATCAAATTTTTTCACCATAACTTTATAATAATTCAGATGTGAAAAGGACCTAGCAGTAAAACTTATTCTACATTAAGTATCACGAGTAAACATTTCTAAACCTTAGCATTAGAATATCATTCCCTTAAGCCCATGTTTTAAACTTGATATACCTTCAACAAAATTTTACAAATAGAGCACACAAATCAAAGATTATGTTTTAAATAGTTAACTACAAAATAGAAGGCTGTCCTCGATGCTATTATCAACCCATTTTTCCTGAGGTATATACTTTTCAAACAAAATGTTAAAAACATCAACACAAAGTTATATAAAAACAAAAGAGAACTTAAATGCCAAAAAAAAAATTAAGAAACAACTTAAAAACTTATATTCCAGATATGGGGTAGAGGCTAAAGCCCTAAAAGAAACAGACACAAAAAGACAATGTAGAGTCTGCATTTATTCATATCTGACCTTGTTCTACTCCTTCACAAAAACGTGAGCAGACAAGGTGCCCAATACTTTAAAAATTAAATGTGAAATAAGAGGGTAAAGAAACAAGTGAGTATAATCCAGCCTACAACTAAATACCAAAAATATTCTTTTCTTACAGGTTACTGGTGTTAGAGCCAGCCAGTATAAAGAAGTAACAGAAAATTCCATCATTAATGGGACTTAGGGAAAATCCAAATACTGTAATTTACGTTAAAACCACTCTGTAGATGAAGGTAAATTAGCATTCACTGAATGAGTTTATGGGGCACCTGGGTGTCTCAGTCGGTTAAGCATCTGACTTCGGCTCAGGTCGTGATCTCGCAGTTTGTGAGCTCGAGCCCCGTGTCGGGCTCTGTGCTGACAGCTCGGAGCCTGTTTCAGATTCTGTGTCTCCTTCTCTCTCTGCCCCTCCCCCACTTGTGCTATCAAAAATAAATAAATGTCTAAAAAATTTTTTAAAACACTGAATGAGTTTGGCCTTAAGTAAGGGTAACTTTAAGATGAGCTAACTGAATTAGAGTTGTGGTGATTACTCACGAAATAAGAACATGTGAATGGAGGTGATACAAATATGGGCTTAGAGAGTCAACTGAAGTGTGGTGTAAAAATATGTGAGAATTTGACTTCCCCAAACCCAGAATGCCAAGCTCAGAAGTTTCCTTGATCATGGCACTTTCAATGGTTTCAAGAAACACATCCATTCACTGACATGATCATCAATAATGGGATTCCCAACAGCAAAGTTCCTTCTTACCTGTCTTTGATGATCCAGATCTGCTTTATTACCAATTAAAATCATTGGAAACTCATCCCGATCCTTCACTCTGAGAATCTGTCTTTGAAACTTATAGATTTCTTCAAAACTAAAACAAAAACAAATTAATTTGCTCAAATCTCAGAATTTGGCAAGTTCCACAGCCCATTTAGTACCTTATTACTTTTCCTTTTTCTATAAAAACAAGAAAATCCAAATTCAATAAAATAGTGATCTACACATGAACAGGAGATCTACATGTTAATACTAGTACAAACCTGCCTCGATCTGTGACTGAAAAGACCAACAGGAAACCCTCGCCGGTTCTCATATACTGTTCTCTCATAGCTCCAAACTCTTCTTGTCCTGCTGTATCCAGAACTAAAGAGAAAACAACACATGTAACCGTGTTCGTGTTTTCATTTTATGAATGACTTTCCCATAAGGGCAGGGCCCAATTAATGTGAGTCCTTTAGAGTATATATTTTAGACTCAGTGTAATAAACAAAAAGCCTTCTCTTCCTAGTGCTTTATTCTCAACACTAGAGACAAATATATCACCCAGCAGACAGTTTCAGAGTCATCTTCATCAGTACGAGTTGATTTTTGTAAGCTAGAATATATTAGCATACCAATTACAAGGTTAAAAATATCAAATATATCTAGGCAGATGGAGTCAGACAACCTCTAAAGTCACTTGGATGTTTTATCTCCTCCACAGAAAGGACTGAAAAAGATACCCATTCAAGAAAAAGATCCCTTGGTCTACTCCCCCCAAACACCTTAAAGAGCAGGCACTAACGTTATTTACTGATCTCTCTGAATGAAAGAATCCTCAAACTTAAAAGAACGGGGCTATCTTTTGTGGAGATGTGTAATGTGTAGCCAAGCCCAAAACCCTATTTGCTAAAGCCTCCTCCGTGCTATAAATTCTAAGCAAGTTGACAAATATTGACTCTTTTTCTATATTTACTACACCCATTTTAACCTTTGCAAGAAAGTAGATAGGGCTGAAACTTCATGTTTCTTTCCAAATGTCCCTAACAATTCAACTCCAACTAGTTACCATGACATGATTAGTTTCACCAGCACAAGATCAACACAATTATTGTTTTATATTACATTTGCTGAGGAATATTTAAATACCTTAATATGTAGGATAAATATTTAAATATTCAAATATCCTAATATGCAGATTCATCAATCAAAGCTGATGAAAGACACGGGCTTCAAGACCACATTTCAATTGTAGTATGCAACCTAGCAAAACACCCAAGCTTACTTTTCAAAAATATGATATGTAAACTATCAAATAAAGGAAGATTACTTACTATCTAGCCGGGCTGCTCTGTCATCTATCACACACTGCTTTGTGTAGGAATCCTCGATGGTTGGGTCATAATCCGTCACAAAATAGGACTGTAAGAAAAATAACCTCATTTTTAAATTTATGTTTACTTGCCCACCCAAGTACCAATTAACTTTATCAAATCTCACTGATACAGAATGAATAGCAATAGTTTCATTGTATTAAGGTTTCTCCTACTAAACCTTAATAAACGTTTACTACCTTATTTGGTTTACAAAAATAGTAGTATCCTACTACAGTTGGTTTCCAACTGAATAAAACGTATTCAGAGTAGCTTCCAAGTGGAGAAAACGTACTGATATCTCTGAATCCTCCTATCTGATATATGCAAGAAGACTGCAAAAGACCTAATGCAGTGTTTTCATAATTATATATAATTTTTTCAATTATATATACCTAAGATGGGTGTATACACACACACACACACACACACACACACACACACACACACACACACTCACACACACACACAGTGCTCACAGTGTTATAAAAATAGAAAAAACACAGTTATAATTCAAGTCTATCTGCAACCCAGGGGTAAGCATCAGTTCTAAGAACAAAGGAGTCTGAAACAAAGGAAGACAAACAGCCTGGAAGATCCCACACCCCACCTTCATTTCTCCCCCTTCTTTCCTCATACTTGGTTTTTTCCCATTCATTTGCCTTGTGTATTATCATAAGGAAACATGATTTCGGAATTTTTTTTTTCTTTTGGCTGGGATCTCAAACTTACTCCTTCACTGTTATTTTTGTTTTTTTTTTTTTTCATCTCTAGCATCTATTTCTGTCTTTCTCTGTTAGCAAAGCTTCCCAACTTATCTTCTGCAATCAGCAGAAGAAAGGACAGTTAAGGTAGCAGAGTAGGAAGGGAAGAATCTCAGTGAGCCAGTTAAAAATGTTTGTGTATTACACTTCACCGTTTTTTAAAGGTTTTAAAAAGAAAACAACAGCGACAATAAGACTCAAAGAGACTTATTTCCCACTTCTTAAAAGGGCACTAACTAGGACACTGACATCATCCTTCTTTTGTTCTGAGCATCTCCTTTGCTCTCCCCTCTTGACTGACTTCCTCAAAGCCTACTTTCCCCCTGGCTCATTACCAAATCTGAGGGAATGACTTGGAGGAAGGCAGCTTAATGCTGGGAGCCAGAGCCAAAGGGGTTCAGCCATTCTTCAGGCAAGGGTTCCTGGCAGCTAGACCTGCTGGCTCCAGGGACACAGCATTCTTAAGTGACAACCCCCGGCATGTGTAGTATGCAAACACCAAGAAGCTACTCAGAAGTAGGCACTCTGAACAAGACTTCTAAAGAAACTCCTGGTTGGGGAGTTGGGGGTGGGAGGGAGACACAGATCTGCTTGCTACTACTATGACCTCATATATTGTATTTTTGAAGGACACTTTCCATACTTTACTTATATTTTAGGATTAACTTTAATTGCTTAAATGCAGGGGTTTTTTTGTTTTGTTTTGTTTTTACAACAAAGTCAGTAAAAGAAACATTTACCAACAAGAGCAGCTCTGAGTAGAAATCCATCTCCATCACCACCCTATTCCCATTTAAAAATAAACAGATATCAAAACAGAGATTATACTTTTTGGCCTCCGCACCTCTTCAAAAAGTGATACAACTGGCAACAAATAGTACCTTTATGCCCACTATTCTAAATAACTTAAAACTGCAGTGTTTCCCCAAGCAAGTTGGATAAAAGCATGCTGTTTACATCTTTTTAAGATTAGTTTCCTGAAACAGGTTCCTCAGCAAGAATCGGATACTTCCTGCCATGCTTTTCATCTTGTAAAACCTGAATTTTATTGACTACTCCCAGTTTATACCTAAATGTGCTAAAATGTGCTGCACTGTCCCTCCCACTTTGAAAAAATAATGGACAAATGTTAAATATATTTTAATCATGAATAACTAAAATTCTTTCGATGTGACAGGGTTGGTTTTTTTTTTTTTTTTTTTTTTTGCACTGTTGAGACAGAATTAAGACATTAACGTATGTAGAAGATTATTGGGTTTAAGTAACTTTGAGGGCCATTAAAACAAATTTTGTTTTCCTTTTAGTGGCTATTTAAGTTTCACATTTTCTTTGGCCATCTTAGCTCCTGAAACGTAATAAAAATTTTGCCACTTAGCTAACTAACACTGGCATGCACTTGTTTCACTGATATTAATTTTTAAGGCAAACTAATTGCTGGAATTTCTAGATATTTAGGTCTACATTTCATCTTCATTGTGTCCTGTTTTCAAACTGCACCTGTAGGGACCATCGCCTTGTTGCTATATATCGATTTTAAGGAGCCATCCTCTTTGTAAGCATCTTTCTCCTTCATAAAAATTCATCCTAAGGGGCGCCTGGGTGGCTCAGTCGGTTGGGCGACCAACTTCGGCTCAGGTCATGATGTCGCGGTCCGTGAGTTGGAGCCCCGCATCGGGCTCTGGGCTGACAGCTCAGAGCCTGGAGCCTGCTTCAGATTCTGTGTGTCCCTCTTTCTCTGCCCCTCCCCCATTCACGCTCTGTCTCCCTCTGCCTTTCAAAACTGAATAAATGTTAAAAAAAAAAAAAATTCATCCTAAGGAACACCGCTCCAGGCCCTGACTGACACAGAATCCAAAACCCTCTTCTCTCTCGAAATTCCTATAAGCCACTGCCTAAAAAGAGCATTCTTCATGCGCAGGTAGCAGGTAACGTATATAATCATCCTCTCCCACTACGAAGACATAATGTTTCTGTTACTTAAAAACCCAGGCACCAGATATTTAAGGTAGCATATCACCAACAAGAAATCAGTCTCTGGTGATGGACAGTGCTGGATTTGATACTAACTGTGCCACTTCCTAGCTGTGGAAACTGAGACATGTTACTTCTCTGACCTTTAGCATCTGTAAAATAGGACAGTAACAAACCCTCCTGGAGCAGATGAACTGAAGAAATATTTATAAAGTGCCAAGACACGCTGATGATTGATAAATGTTAACCACACTGTATTATTATTTCTGTCACACAATTAGATGATATGAGTTAGTGTTTTTATTCAAGTATAAAGACTCGTTAATCCCAGGAACAGCTGTAATAATTCCAATCCTGCTTATACCACAAACCAACCTTGGGACTTGGTATCCAAAATGTTGTGAGTCAAGATAATCTCCCCATCTGGAGTTTTGGAGATATTGTCTGGAACCTGAGCAGTAATTACACAGATATACACATAGGTAAAAATTCATCAAGCTGTACACAAGCTGTGTGCACTTTTTTGTACATATACAAATTACACCTCTATATAAGACACATAAATTTAATGGCCCCCTACTGCTTACAGGATTCAGTACTTTACACAACATGCAAATCCTTCTAGTTTGATCTGTGCTGCTCACCATTCGAAGCCTTATTTTTCACTACCTGAAGTCCTCAGCCAATTGCTCTTGCTATCCTGGTTTCATTCGACAGTTATTTATAGAGAGCATCACAGGGACAAGGCCCTGTGCTTTCACAGAGCCCACTGCTTTTTAGACAACACCCAGTAACTGCGCTGTGGCTGTGGGTGAGAGGAATAGAGAATGTTAAATGTACTGGCCAAAGAACTGAATACCATGCTAGTTCAGAAGGCAACAAAACATAAGTGGTTAATACCCTACTCCTGTAGGAACTGTGTGTACACTCACTTATAAACATAGTCCAGCAATTTGCCAAAAAAGAATACAGTCTCTCTCCTGAGGCTGCTAGAAGTTACCGACCACAGTCCAGAAAGGATATTCTATAGCAGATCGTAAGAAAAAAATAAGTACAGTATTTAGATAGCAGAAGACCATAGAGAACAGTACAGAAGAGGGAAGGGGGACAGCAAAGAGAAAGTAATGTGCTTTCTTGGTATCACAAGAAAGAATGCATGCAGAAGGATCCCGGAAAGAAAGAGAACGCCTGCTTTCAAAGGGCAGGATGCCTTCCAGGTGGTAAGAGGGGCAAATGGAGCTAAGTCTCTTTAAGGTTAAGATATACAGACAAAAGTTTAGAATTAGGGAAGCTATCCCATTCACACAGGGAATCTATTTCCCCCTGATAAAATCTGACAACCTGGCGTGGGTAAGGTCGTCAGAAGCCCTTAGTAACACAAGAGCATTATGCTGTGATGGCAGGAATAGTATTCCTGATTATATGCCACCAGATTGCACAACAGGAATTCTGCTTGGCTTAAGAGAATTGCCAGCTCGCCATCTTCCCATTCACAGCAGCCTTAAGGAAGAAACGGAAGGGGGAAGGGGAGGAAAGAGAATAGGCTGAGGCCACTTCTGCATTCAGTGGGCGAGTGAGAGCCCACTTTCTCCTGACCCCCAAGCTACTGGTGAGAGTGCAGTTCCCAAGCACTGCCACAGAGCGGTGTCTGGTCTATACACTGGGACGGGTAATGTACTGGAAATTGTGTGGAACTCCGTAAATCTAGCACACTGGTTAAATTCACTACCCTTGCATATGTAAAGACAGGAGGCTAGATCTAAAGTGCCACTGGGGAGTTTTAAACAAACGACAGGACATTTCTGAGCACAGTGCCATTTTCAGGAAAGTCTCAGGAGTCCTCTAAAAACATGGGGTACAGGAGGAGGGGAAAGGGAGACTTTTTTTCTTGACATCCTAGTCAGCTCACCCTTTTCCCCCACACTACACACAGAATCCACATCATGAAGCATTCCAGGTACAGAATTCTGTGGTCCTCTGCTCCCCTCCACTCCAAGTCAGTACTTTCCTATTCTTAATTCTATCCACAAAATCTGTATTATGTTTTTTTTTTCAATTATGATAGAATAAACCAAAACAGGTTTCCTAAGGGCCCATTTTCTATTAATACAAGCACTTATAAAGTCTTTGTTGGTAACAGCATGATGAGAAGAAAACTTATGGGCTACAGGGTCTGAAAAACCTAAAATTCAAACCCAGATACCGTTCCACTACTAGAGTCCTTGGGTAAACTGATTAACATCTCTAAAGCCCATTTTCTTAACAGAAAAGGGTAAGAAGAGGGATAATTTAAGGAGGGCATGTCCCAGTGCCGGCTTCAGATGCAGCACTGAAGGATCATGGGAAAAGAGAAACCTCTGACCCAAGGGGCGGAGCACGGCTGCCCCGAGGCAGCCACGGAAGAGCCTGGTCAGAGAGAGCAGCGTATGCCCCATTCTCTTCCTGGCTAGGACTGTCTGTCTGCCTAGGTTCCACTGCCTCATCCCACCACAGTATCCTAGTGTGTAGGGCCACCAGGGAAGCAGCAGGGTGGAGTGGAAGGAGCCTGAGTTACACAGACCAGAATACAGTTCAGCTACTTTTACTACCTATGGGAAATTAAAGCACCACATTTAACCTGTCTGAACCTCAGTTTCCATGTCTGTTAAGATGGAAATAATATTGAGCTTGCAGGATTGTTGTGAAAAGTAAAACTACTGTATGTGGAATACAAAGTACAGCCTACGACACACAGTAGGCCCTTGTAAGTCTTAGCTAATGAAGGCCAATCCAATCCAAACCTTACTTCCTTTGCAAGGCCTTCAACACCCCAACCAGAAAACAATCTCAATATGCCTTAATTTCTCTTATCCTTAAGGTGACAGGTCTGGATTTCCCCAACTTCAAGTACTGTAGACTGTGATTTGGAAAATATATACACCAAACTTTATATATACCTTGGAACTGATACTTACATTTTCCTTTTCCAATTGCTTATCTTTTCATATATGTGTACATGTGAATGTATAAATGATGCACTGAGCTAAACTCAAAAGAGTAGAAGCATACTTTCCTTCAAAGCTCTTCCGTGTGCAAGCTCTTCCTTGCTCCTGAATGAAATCTAACACGTCTCCTAATTTTTTCCAATATACATAATTGTTCAATCACTATCAGCCCCAAAACATCATGATTTCAATAGTTAAGATGTCTAGTATTGACAATTAGTCAATACTCATCTAAATTAAAAAGCTTCTTTCTCCCTTCTGAGATAGAGCTTTCAAGAAGTCTGCAGTGGAGTGGGGGTGTGGCAGGGGGCACCAGTCAAATATTCTTTCTTTCCCCATTTTGCATCTCTTCTACCTCTAATAAGGCTACCTCTGGCTCCTTTAGTTTTGGAACCGAAGGACTGGGGAGAGGTAAGAGGAGTTGAAAGGCCACACCAATGAAATCTGGTGCCCATGCTAACTTTCTGTGGGTTTCCTGGAAGAATCTTACATGAGACCCTCCATGTGCAATTCCCATGACTTTAGTGAGAAGAAGCTATTTACACTTCTAACCCTCAAATCCTGGAATTTCCATTTCCATCCTGGTTCATATCATCTTCTAGGTGGCCATGCACAGCATCCCTCTTTAGAAGGGTTTAACCTGGTTCTATCCAGAGGCTCAAGGAAACACTACTATCTCTGAAATACAGATTACTTACTAACTATACAGCCCTCTTCCTTTCTCTCTGCTCTCCTATGGATCCACAGATTCTCATACTATTCATTATACTCTACCAAATACCAGGGATACATGTCGAGTTTTCAGAATGATTCTAGTAGACATTCCCTTATCATTTGGCTTCAATGAAAGGGGTTTAAGAGAAGCATCCTGCTCTCTAGAAGCTATGTGTGGAGGTAGGAAAAGACACAGAACACACCACAAACTAACAACTCTCTCTAAAAACATCCTGGTCTTAGAACCCTTAACTCTCCACACTTTATTTACTGGGGATAAAGAATGGGCTAAATGTGCAAAACCAATTTAAGGCCACCTTCTAAGGCCACCTTAGGCAAGTTCTTGAAATATGAAGGTAACCTGGTAACTACTGCTTTATTCTCAGCCTCTCAAGCTTCAAGAGAAACTCAAATATGGTAGAATTCCAGTTAAAGCCCTGTTATAGATTTCCAACTAGATTTGATGCCCAAGGCCTACCTCATGCTTCTTAGAACTTTCTTGGAGTTAATAAGCAAGGTACACTGCATATAGTCAGAACCTCAAAATACTGGAATACTTAAAAAACACTCTATGCATGAAGATTATAATGAGAAGTCAGAAATTTATTTCCCAGAGCACAAGGACCTGGTTAGCTATCTATCAGTGCCTCTGTTTGCTAAGACAAGAGCAGTGTAAATCCCTCTGGTAACACTAGAGAAGGCTGCAACAACTTCAGGCAGCTGGGGCCAGAGTCAGGCTCTTCCTGGTGTCACTTTTTAACAGCAGCTGTCAAGTCACAGAGAACCTTTGTTCCCTGCAACACCCTCTCTTATTGTTATGTCAAATGTTTCCAATATAGTTGATATTCCTTTACTCAAGGACATATTTTTTTCTTGACTGCAATTAGTATTTCATTTAACCTAACATGTATAATTACGGAGATCCCCATAATGGATCTTCCAGGACTCTAATGCAGAATAAAGAATACCCTAAGTCCAGTAATCCTTTTAGTTTCTTCTTAACAAAACTCAGGCCTTCAGTCAATGTTGCTAATTGTGTCAGACTGTCTATAGCCACCCTGTGCCTTTCATGTGACTTCTGTGCCATCTCAAGGATGATACTCACACCTCAAGTGAAGTATTTGGTTGCAAACCGATGGGCCTGGTATGGAATGAGAAAAAGTACAGTACAAAAGTCAACTTACAAACTGGTTCTATTTCAAATGTTTGTTTCTAAGTCAGTTGGTGCTCATTTCCCCAAGGAAAAATTGTTCTCATCTGTGTTTAGGTCCATAAGGCCAGACCACAAGAGCTACCATTGAAATATGGTCCCAAGCCAGTATTAACTCTGAATTCTATTCTAACCTCTGAAGCAGAGGCATTTGGCCCAAGAAGAGATGGGAAGGGAATTTCCCTTCCTTTCCTTTCCCAGGGCAGACAGCCAGGTAGAAGCTGCACCAATGAGGAAAAGTTTATCTTTGGGGCACCCCTTGGACAACCCAGCCGCATCATCCTGCCCCAACTTCCCATTACCCCACTCTTACCCTAGCTTCAGCTTCCCTCTGAAAATGTTCTAAGTAGAAAACCACTTACTACTCTCCCCACCATTCCTTCCATTCTCTGCTCTCAAATCAAAACTAACAATCCCTCAGGAAAGCTAGATCTCACCCAGAGGCACTAGGTGGAAAATCATCAGTCCAAATTAGAGCACGCTGTGGTAGGAGTTCACCCCTAGCTCACCCCTTCAAGTGATGCTTGCTCTTTTAAAAAGCAAAATTCTGGGGCACCTGGGTGGCTCAGTCGGTTGGGCGTCCGACTTCGGCTCAGGTCATGATCTCGCGGTCCATGAGTTCAAGCCCCACATCAGACTCTGTGCTGACAGCTCAGAGCCTGGAGCCTGTTTCAGATTCTGTGTCTCCCTCTCTCTCTGACCTTCCCCTATTCATGCTGTCTCTCTCTGTCTCAAAAATGAATAAACATTTAAAAAAAATTTTTTTAAAGCAAAATTCTAAACCAAAATGAATCTTTAGTAACATTTTTGGCACAGGTCAAAAAGAGAAAGAAAAGCTTCAGACTCTGTGAAAGGAAAATTATTCAGGGTGTAAACCACCATTTCATGATGTCAGCTCACCAAAGAGAGCGTTACCTTACTCCTCAATTCTTTTAATCCTCCTGAACCCACAGGCTTTAAAAGGAAAGAGAAAGGATTTCCTCTTTCCTTCTTTCCCTTCCCTCCACAAACCCTATCAACATAAAACTAAGGAACTGCGTGTGAACTAAAAATTTTTGGTTCACAGTACCAGGGGAGTGATTTTGATAAGGGGGTGGGGAGGCTGCCAAGGCTATAACCAGTATTCATATATACAGATTACTAGTAGGTAAGACAAGCTTAACTCAGGTACTGCCTACACAACTACATATCCATCCTTCAGAGCTGCCATTAATATTTAGAAACCAATGAGCAACTGAAAGCCAGTGGCCTCTACCTACAGCATGATAGAGTTTATTTCCCTTGTTTGAACTTAATAGTTATTCATTTGCTCTCATCCTGCAATAACTGCAGTCTCATTTCAAAAGATAACATATAAAGCCTAAATGAAGTCCTAAGGATAAGAATTAACAATTTTTTTTAAAGTACAATGACAACTGGCACAGATAGAAGTGATAAACAGAGGGCCGTAAGCCTAAATATGTATGATATGTGGACATTAATAAATAGCTCATATTATCCCCATGGGAAGTTTGAGTAAATCCCATGATGTTCCCTTTTGCACACCAAGTCTTTATGGTGTCTTTCAGTTCTTGCTTTAATGAATCTCATCTCCTAGGGAATGTCCCTATCCACCCCATCCTTCCTATTCTGATAGCTATTACCTTAGCTAGGTTAGTCTTCCTTATCTCTACCCTCATGTGGACTGGAGCTGCCTAAACAACTGGCCTCTGTGGGACATTTTAGATGAACAAGACAGCCCCTGAACTCTGGGGCATGCAACTGTTCAGGCCTCACCTGGGTCCCATCTCTGTATCCTTCCTGTCCATATTAGAGTCCTCCCGTGGCGGCGGCGGGGGGGGGGGGGGGGGGGGGGGGGGGGGGGGAGAACCTCACACAGACCTCAGAGCCAATACTGACTTTAGGCAGGAAGCATTTTCAACCATTACAAGATCCACATTCAGAGTCTCAGCACTATTGGCTCTTACTTGCCTGACCTTAGCAGGACAGTAACAATGCTGATAACTGCTTCTGTTTCATTCCCAACCCCGACATCACCATCTCTCCACCCTCTTCTCAGACTTTCCCAATCAACACAGGGTTCCAACTGTTATAATTGGCTGCTGCTACACTTAACTCTTTTCTTCTACTGGTAATCTGCTAAGTAATCCAGGCCATTCCTAGAACTAGGGCCTCTTTTTAAGAGCTTTATTGGAATATAACTCACATACCATAAAATTCACCCATTTTAAAGTATGTTGTTCAACAGTTTTTAGTAATTCACAAGGCTGTGCAACCGTCATCACTGTCTAATTCCAGAACATTTTCACTACCCCCAAAAGGAATCCTATACCCCTTAGCAGTCTTTTCCCCTTGTCCCATCCCCTCCCACTCCTAGGACCACTAAACCACCCATCGGGACATTTCATGTAAATCCAGTCATACATCATGTGGTCTTTTGGGTCTGGCTTCTTTTACTTATTAGCATACATTTTTAACGTTCATCCATGTTGCAGCATGTATCAGTATTTTGTTTCTCATTCCTTTCTCAGTGATATGCCATCACATGGATATATCATACTATATTTATCCATTTATCAGGTAATGGACATTTGAGTTGTTTTTATATTTTGGCTATTATGAATGATGCTGCCATGAACATTCATGTATAGTCTTCTGGGTGAACATATGCTTTCACTTTTCTTGGGCACGTATCTAATGGTGGGATTGCTGGGTCATACTGTAACTCTGTTCAACTTTTTGAAGAACTGCCATTTGTTTTCCAAATAGCTATGCCATTTTACATTCCCATCAACAGTTTTTGAGGGTTCTAATTTCTCAGTATCCTCACCAATACTTATTGCTGAACATGTACGTGTCTTTTTAATTCTAGCCATCCTAGTGGATGTACAGTAATATCTCCTTACAGTTTTTTATTTTTTTTTTTTTAAGTAATCTCTACACCCAACATGAGGCTCAAACTTACAACTGCAAGATCAAGAGTCACGTGCTCTAATGACTGAATCAGCCAGGTGCCCCTCCTTACAGTTTTCATTGGCATTTCCCCCAACAGGATATTGAGTATCTTTTCACATGCTTATTGTCCATTTGTGTACCTTCTTTGGACAAATGTCTGCTCAAATCTTTGCCCACTTTTAAACTGGGTTGCCTTTTTACTGTTCGCTGTAAGAGTTCCTTATATATTCTGGATACAAATCCCTCACAAGATCTATCATTTGCAAAATTTTTTCCTATAGCCCCGTTATTTTAAAGTCTTCCTACCTTAAATTAGTACACAGTTCCTAAATCTCAATCCCGGGCCAAAGTCCTGTTACCAACCAACAATCTGCCATAATTCCAACTTCCATATACCCAGATTTGTGGGTTATATCTGCCCTTGTGCTCCATCAACCAACTGCACTATCCTTCTACTATGCGGTGCATCTGCTTGTGGTAACTGCTACCTAGAACAAAACTTCCATTGCTATACATTCCTTCTCCCCTAACACCCATCCAGTCCACCTCAACCCTGAACTTTCCCCATCACACTGAACTTGCTCTGCCTATACCATACCCTAGCACAGTTCACTTGTGCCAGTTTGTGAATTACTACCCTACTTCATCAATTCTAATATGCCATCAAATTTAAGACCAACATTAATTTATGTGCCAAGAAAGAATAAAAAAACATCAACTATGGCATGTCTTTGATTATGAAGCCTCTCAATGTCAGAGACACCAGAATGCAGGGGGAAATGTCTCTTAGAATCAATGAAATACAGTAGTTCTACACAACAACTCTGTAAGGCTGGTATTGTTCCCGATGAGATCATTGAGGCTCAGCAGCTAAATGACCTATCAGAGGTCACAAAGTCAGTAGGTTGGTAGAACTGAGATCCAAATTCAGGTCTGACTCCAAAGCAACACCACTTCCATTACACTTTCTTTAATCTGCCACGTTAACATCAAAGCATGCAACATGCACCAGTTTAAAAAAGAAATATTGTTACTCTTAAAATAACTTACCTTTAAAATTATAAACTGCTATTGCCAAATAGAAAAAAAATTAAAAGTTTCATTCAAAATGAAAACACTCCATTTCTACATTAAGAATAAAGGTCTAAGGATGGCAACATAAAACATTATACACACACACACACACACACACACACACACACACACTTTTTGATCTAGCAATTTCACTTCTGGAAATGTATCTTACCAATACATCTGTTCATAGGAAACAACATGTACAAGATTATTCATTATTGAATTTTTTTAATCTAAAAGAATGGAAGCAACTTAAATGTCCTTCAGTAAATGACTGCTTAAATTATAAAACACTCAATATTAATGCAGCCATTAAAAAAAAATGACTTCATGTACTAATAATGTGGAGTAATCTCCAAGATATGTTGTTAAATAGTTTACCTATTTGCTTTATGGTACATAAAATATCTCTGGAAAGATACACAAATACCATTACCTGTGGGAAGAACCCAACCTGGTTGCTGGGAGACACCGGATGGGAGGGAAAATTTACTGGAGGCTTTGAAATCCAAAACATGTGAATGAAAGAGGGAATCGAGGGGAAAGACCTAGACATATTAAGCACAAACTCTTTTAACAATAAAAGCAGAGCATGAGAGTGTGAAGACACCTGATTACAGTCCCAGCTCTACAACTAGAGAAGTGTTCCTGGAGGAGTCAACCTCTGTCTTGACTTTCAGTGTGAATGAGGAGTTTGCTTTGTATGATCTTTTAAAAGACTCCAGCTAATTTTATTATGGCAGGTTTAGCTCCTACACTGTGTCAAATGTAATTTGTATATGATATAAAGAATTCCTTTGTTTTTTATGTGTGTGATAAAATAGAAAGAATATCAGATTTTAAGCCAGGAAGGTTTGCTTACAGCCATAGCTCCCACTACTTTCTAGCTGTACAATTTGCAGCAAAGCACATCACTAACACAAAATACTATTACCTGGGAAGTTGAAGTTACAGCTACTTTCAAAAGTTTGTTACAAGGAGTCAAATAAGATGCATAAAAATTTACTAATATTTTTATGCCACTATGTGAAATGTAAATTATTAATATACACAGAATCCCCCTTCAGGTATTGTAAACTAAGTGTAGGAATGAATGTGGATTTTGGAGTCTGTCAGGCCTGGATATCCCATTTGACTGGCATGAGATCTTGGGGAGGTTATTTAAATCTCTTTAATAAATCTTAAATCTCAATTTCCTGACCTATCAGATGACCATAATGATTCTCACTTGAAAGGGCTACTGTGGAGATTAAATGGCACGGTCAAATACCCTGTACACTGCTTAGCTCAAAGCAAGCACTTAAAAAATGGTTCTCTTCCTTTCCAAACTTAGAAAGACTGCCCCATAAAGCAGGTAACTAACCAACTCCTTTTGCTGCCCAGAGCCTGGCCTGTTACTCCCCTTTTCATTTCCTTTCCCTTCAATCCACTGCCATATACAAATATCCTAAAACCCATCTTAATTTCTCATCTCTTCTAGAACAGAGAATGAATTATCTGTAGGAGCACAACTAGAGGTAAAGGTGGCTGGTGATTTTCACAGCCCACGTTCTACTCAACTTTTAACAAATGCTAATAGAGCACCTACAATGTCTAAGGAGCTGAGGACGGAATCCAGGTCTCATGGGGCTGTGGCAGTTCTGTGGAAGGCTGACCGTCAACATATAAGTATGTATAATATAGCAAAGGTCATATGACCTCTAAAGGAAAATAAAGGGGCTGACAGCAGCAGAAGCTAGCAAGGAGAATGTGATATTGAGGGCCAGGGAGGACTTTGCCGGCAATGTGACATTTGAGGACAAAATCCAAGGTCAGTGGAGAGAATCAGCCACGCTGCTATGTGGAGGAAGATCACTGCAGGCAGAGAGAACATCACGTTAAAGGTAGTGACATGAGAGTATGGGTGACATGGCTGAGCAGCAGCAAGGAGGGCAGCGTGGCTATGACAGAATCAACGACAGGGAGAACAGTACATGAATGGAGGCATTCATGTACTCCAATGTAGGCCATGGTAACGACTTTGGGTTTTATTCTAAATAAAATGAAAACCACTGCTGAGTTTGATGCTCTAATCTTACTCTATACTGGCTGTTGCCTTCCTTTCCCACTCTTGCTATGCAACAGACAGAAGTCTTCTGATACTTCTAATCCATAGGGATTAGCCAAGAACCATCCCACAGATGTAATCAAAGCAGTGTGTAGGTACATGGTGCTTATGATGCCCTTTAAGATGTTGTGACAGAAGATTTCTATTGATTCAAGGGGGGGGGGGGGGGAAGCACTTTATACATATTTAGAAAAATGTTGGTCAATTATACTTAAAAAATGTATTACTGAAATAATTTAAGTTTATTTATTTATTTTGAGAGAGTGAGAGAGAGAGCGCACACACGCGGGAGCAGGGAGGGGCAGAGAGAGAGGAGAGAGAGAATCTCAAGCAGACTCCATGCTGTCAGCCCAGAGCCTGACACAGGGCTCAATCTCACGAACCAGGAGATCATGGCCTGAGCCGAAATCAAGAGTCGGACACTTAATTGACAGAGCCACCCAGATGCCCTTAAATAATACATTTTTAAATGTGCTTAATTATTTTATAGAAACATAGGTACAAATGAAGGATATTAACAATTGTGAACTACCAAAGATATATGTACACCCAGGCAAAATGTTCAACGAGCTTTGTTATTGTGAAAAACTATTAACAACCTAAAAGTCCGTTAACAGGAAATGTTAAATGAATTGTGGTAGATCCATTATAGAATAGTAAAGTGCCACTGAAAGAATGAGATAAGTGTCTATGTATGGATTTCAAAAGTATCCACGGTATATCAAGGTCATTCATTCAACAAATATTTGATAAGTACTTACTACTCAGGAGCTGGGGTACAGTCCTGAGAGAGAATGAAACTGATACGGCCCTGGTGCTTGTGGAGCTCACATCTTAGTGGGTGTGACAATACATAAGCAAGCAGAATAAAGATGACAATTTTTGAAACAAGTGCTACAAAACAGAACAGACCTATGTGGATCGAGAATGGATGGGGGATGGGGCTTGTTTTTAAAAATGACATTACCAAATACTATAGCCATGGGTCTATAGCACAGGTGAACTTTAAAAAAAAAAAAAAAAAAAGGCCTTATTGAACCTCTTCTCCTAATAACAATAAGAACTAAATTTCTCATGGCTTCCATTTCAAAGTGGGAGAGAAGGAATGTTCTCACCAGAGGTTTCCTCCAAACCACAAGCCAGGAGGCCGGGCCAGCACTTCTCAGAAAGTGGTTCTGTCTATTCACACCAAGGACTACCCTTCTTACTTCTGATTATTTAACCTCATTTATCCACCCAGCAATTCTTGGCTTCTATGAAATCCCTCCTTGCGGCACACAAATTTAAATCAGACTAGATCACTGGATAAATTTAAACTCTTTTAAGTGGAGACAAACATGGTTCCTATCAAAAGGAACCATACATTCGTCTTACAAAAATACCCAAATATGTAGATTTAAAAAGTCAAGAGCTAAATGGCATGTGTCCACAGAATTTAAGACTTTACTCACACCATTTAAACGTCCCAAATTATAGCTTGTCTGTATGTGCACAGCCTAATTTCACAGTACAAGAATGCCACATCAATCGCAAACCACACGAAGAGAAAATAAATACGCAACTAAATTCTGAATCACATTTGTATGTACTTAAGTCAGCTACTAAAACTATTACTCTGTTTAGTAAAAGTACTTTTACAGCGCTTACTTGCAGATTCAAGAAAAGGTTTACTCACTGTAGTGGGCTGAACTGTGGCACTCAAAAAAAGACTAACTCCTAACTCCTAACACCCCAGTACCTATGAATGGGACCTTATTTAGAAATAGGGTCTTTGCAGATACAATTAAGTTAAGGATGTACAGATGCGATCATCCTGGATTTAAATCAAATCCTTGCATCTTTATAAGAGAAAAGAGTAGAAGATCTGAGACACAAACAGACAAGACCCAGAACGGAAGGCCACGTGAAGGCAGAGACAGAGACTGGAGTAATGTGTCCACACAAGCCAAGTACAACAAGGGCTGCCAAGAAATCACTGCAAGCTGGGAGAGAGGCATGGAACGGGATTATCACTCAGAGCCTCCAGAAGAAAACTAACTCTGCCAACAACTTGACTTCAAGGTTTTGGGGCCCCAAACCGTGAGCGAATACATTTCTATTGTCTAAAGCTACCAAACTTGTGCTAATTTGTTATAGCAGACTTAGGAAACTAATACACTCATCTATAAAATATGAACTCCTTCCTTCTCCCTAATAATTTTTTGTGTGCATTTTACAAGCCCAAGAAAAGTGAGTGAAAAAACAGAATAGTTTTTCTATTCACAAGCTAGTAGAAATGAAAAACTGAGCTGCCTTCATAGTAGCAGCGTTACAATCTATTGCAAAAAGATATACACAGACACATGAAGTAAGTTTTCGTTCTGTGGACTAGAAAGATTCAGTTGGTCAACAAAAACACAAAAAGTGAAAGAAAGTAAATGGATTTAAATGGTTCTAACTTTGGGGAAAGTAGTCAAAAAAATATGATAAAGTCAAGAATTCATAACTAATTGTATTATTTTTAGTTGTTTTTTAATTATAAAACAATACAGCCTCATTCATTGTGAAATTTGGAAAATCGTAAGAAAAAATGTTAAACTCACCTTCAGAATCAAATCCTGTCCTCACAATTTCTCCCCTTAATTGCTCAAGTAAGGCCCATCATTACAGTCCTTTGTTTACAATCAAGTTAATATGGCAGTTACACAACTATGAAATTGAGGGTCTACAATGGAAATTCTGATCTAATTTTAACATAAGCCTTATAATTGAAACACACAAATGGGAACTACAAGGAGAGGCTATTGTCATGGGGGTTTCCGACAAGGTGCTTTCCCTTGATCATTTTGGGTCCTAAACTGTTCTGGTCTCTAATCATAATTTACATATCAACCAAGCACTTGATTTTAGAAATAATATTTTTAAGTGGTGAAAAGCAGCCGATGAAGATCAAAATATTAACAAGTTTTATTCAAGAGTTTGACTAATGATCTCCCACATTTCACTTTCATTTTATTTTCTCAAAAATAATTATCAGATAGATAGATGGCACAAAAGGTAGGTAAAGAGGAACAGCTAGTAGGTGCCACACAATTGTGCAGTTTGAAACACTGAGAAAGAAAACTGTTGCCAAACCAAATCTCTGAATGCAGGTTAAACAGCAATGGTTTTGTTGAAAACAAAAATTTCACTAACTCCAGGTACATTTTCAATCTGTTCTGCCATCTAAATATGTTTGTTCAAAATTACACAGCCTCCCCACTCCTTCAGTGTGGGCTACACACAATGACTTCCTTCCGAAGAACGTGGAACACAGGGGGAAGGAGACTAGTAGCTTTAGAACAGAGAAACCACACACACACTATCCTCAGCCAGACAACTATGGTCAACATCAAGAGTCAAGAATCGTGTTGACAGTGCACACCCTTGATGTGATGTGATAAGCATGGCACTTTCCACCTGTGTCTTCCTCCCCAAAACCCAAAACCCCAGTCTGGTCATAAGAAAAACATCAGACAAATTCCAATAGAGGGGCATTCTACAAAAATACTTGCTAAGTTCTCTTCAAAATGGTCAAGGTCACCAAAAAGAAAGGAAGTCAGCCAAGAGGAATCTAAGGAAACATGACAATGAAATGTAATGCAGTATCCTGATGGGACCACAAAACAGAAAACAGATTATTAGGTAAGAACTATGGAAACCTGAATAAAGTATTAACTTCGGTTAATAATAAAGTATCGATATTGGTTCATTAGTTATTAAAAAACATACCATATAATTTAAGAGGTTAATAATAGAGAAACCGGGTGCTGGGTATATGGAAACTTTGTTTTATCTTCTCAATTTTTCTGTAAACCAAAACTTTTTTTAAAATTTTTTATTTTTTTGAGAGAGCGAGCAGGGGAGGGGCAGAAAGAGAGGGGGAGAGAGAGGCACAGAGAGAGAGAGAATCCCAGGCAGGCTCCACATTGTCAGTGCAGAGCCCCAAGTGGGGCTCAAATTCACAAACCCTGAGATTATGACCTGAGCCAAAATCAAGAGACAGGCATTTAATCCGCGCACCCCTAAAACTTTTCTCAAATAAAGTCTATTTTTAAAAAATTTACATGAAAATCATTTCCAGAAAAATAGTAATTAAGGTCTCAGTTTTCTAATCACCTACATATAAAAGCTATGGAAAACTCGGGCCACTAAGCAGTTTCTTCTAGCACTAAGATTACATCTAGATTTTGCAAGACTGATAATTAAGGTACTAAGGGGCAAGATAAAGGGAGGCTAGACCTACACTACCTTTCAAGCAAATCAGATGATTTACAGTGATAAGGGTGTGAAAGCCCCAAGTCTCATAATCACAGAGCTACTTATAAATACAATAATCTCAAACCAATAAAAGTAACAAAAAATAGTTCAGAAGAAGATTCTTCTAAAGCAGAAACTTACGTGCAGAAGTTTGGTCGTTCTTCACCATGGACTAAAATAAACATTATGTCCCTAAACACAAGGACTCCCCATTTCCTCATTTACATAATGAGAAGTGACTTTGGCACAGTGCAATATTCAAAGGATACTCACAAGATAATACTATATCATAAATAAAAACATAACATTCTTAGTCTTTCACTTCACTGGAATCTGCTAAAAGCAACAAATTCAGGTAAAGTGTACTAATACTTTGTCACTGAGGCAGGCGTCAGTATGAAGCAAGACAATCAACCACAGGAGAAAGACAGAATGGATGCAGGAGGGGAAAGTAGAAGTCATCGTGAACTACTTATTAACATTTACCAGGCCCTCCTCTTAAATATTTGCCTCCTCCTGCAGAAGTGTTCTGAAGAAACTCTCATTTCAATCAACACTTAAGTGAGATGACCCTAAAAACTGCTACACTGCAATTCAGCAAAAGTGAGGCTTCTAAATGCAAGTCAGACATTGGAGATAACAAAAATAAATTGAGTAACAGTTCTTGCCCTCCGGGTATATACTCATGATCAAACCAGAGGCAAGAAAACAAATCCCATCTTTTGTTGACTCTAGGATGCCATCAATTGGAAGATGCATCCTATCTACAAAGACATTAAAATACGAATTTTTTAATGTCTCAGGGTGCCTGGATGGGTGAGTCAGTTACACGTCCGACTCTAGATCTCGGTTCAGATCATGATCTCACGGTTGACAGATCGAACCCCACGTCGGGCTCTGTGCTGATAGTGCTGAGCCTGCTTGGGATTCTCTCTCCCTCTCTCTCTGTCCCTCCCCCACTCACACACTTGTGCTCCCTCGCTCTGGCTCTCTCTCAAAAATAAAGAAACATTTTAAAAAGTTTATTAATGTCTCGGAATGGATAAGATATTACAGTTTCTGAGTGATAAATGCTACGGTGAGTTTAGGAAAAAGTACCGTGGAAGCAGAGATGTGGATGCACTACCAACTGACACTGATACCTTCACAGTTCTGGGGTGCAGGTGTCACTTGGGCAGTGCCACAGCTTGTAATCCTCTACGTCAGTGGGGAAATACAATTCAAAAATTATTCATACATCTTGCCAGGAACAAATGTTTTTACAAAATGCAAGACAGACCTGTAAAGATGCAGAACATCTTTATTAAAATATTTTAGCGCCAACATGAATAAATTCATATTGACATTTCACTAAATTATTTGGGAAACAAAATGCGCCGGACATTTCTTTAGTTCTAAGAAATGTAGTCATTTTATCAACAAGAAACTCAGAAGTGAGAGAACTTACCAGTTTTTCCTTTTGACCTTCCTCCACAAAACAAATCATACCCAAGCTTTCAAATGTATGAAGAGAGCAATCATCAACTACACTTCTAAAAGAGAATCAGGCCAGAGCGCCTGGGAGGCTCAGTCGTTAAGCATCTATCTGAGTTTGGCTCAGGTCATGAGCTCACAGTTCGTGAGTTCGAGCCCTGTGTAGGGAGACCACGAGCCCCGCTTCTCTCCACCCCCCCCCCACCTGCGCCCTCTCTCTCTCAAAAGTAAACAAATAAATACATAAAGGAGAATCAGTCCATTTTTAGAGACAGCAGGAAGAGCAAAATCATTTTCATGTTTTTCCCCTTCAGTTAGGACTAACACTCTACTTTAGAACAGGAAAACCCTGTCTCTGCAAACTCCTTAAGGCCATGCACATAAACCCTAGAGAAATATTTGTTGAATGAATGAATCACTATCGTAATAAATCCTATTTTTGGACGTTCACTCTTTTAACACTACAGTGCCCAGGGATGAAATGGCATCTGTTCAGGTAGGTGCCCTTAGAAGCAAACCCCTTGTTCCATGGCAGTATTCCTGTGCCTAACCAATGGGACTCTCACCCAGTCTCCCAGGACAAGCTTCCCTGCTGTGGTCATCACAAAGGAGCCAGACTCGGCCGGGCCACGGAACAGCTGAGGCAAAAGAAATATTTCCTGAGGAAGGCAGACAGTGTACAGTAAAGACAACCGAAATACAGATATTTTATTGATTCTTTCAGTCCCCACTTTTGAGGCTATTCAAAAGTCACTGCAGATCAGACTTGCAGAAAAATTAAGTTTTACATTTCAAACTCCTTCAGGGACACATACATCAGATACACATTGAGTCACATGTATTGACTTGGCAACAATACCTCTACAGAGTTTATCATGTGCCAGGCACTAAGTATTTTGCTTACATTAGTTCACTGAAACCTCACAAGAAGTCCATGAGGTAGTAAGTACTTATTATTTGTCTCCATCTTACAGGTGAGGAAAAGGAGACATAAGAGGTTCAGTAACTTGCTCAAAGCCACAGGCAGTAAGTGGTAGAGACTGATTCCAAGCAGTCTGGCTCGATTAGGTGCCCAAAACCACTACATTACACTGAGAGCTACCTTCGGAAAACAAAATAAATGTATTGCCTCTATTTTGTCTGTATTTATGGAGTAAAATGTCCAGACCTCAAATCCTCCCCACACATCTCAGTCAACCTTGACATTGGTAATAAGCTGGCCAGAAGACAAAGGAGTGTTTCCTAGGTATGTATCACCGGCATTGCAATAAACACAGATATAAAACTATCCAGACTCCCTTCCACCTTCTGAGAGCACGATAACTACAAGTTCACCATACATAATGATTTCTCCTTCCCCTTTAAAGTGTTATCAAAATATCTCATACCCAATACTAAACTGACAAAAGGTCATGATGCTACCCAAGACTTATGGTAGAAAAATAAAACTAAGTTTTATTTTTCCAAGTACAAAATGGTTACACAACCAAAATAATAGAAACTTGCAGGATAAACTAGCAAAAACAGATGCAAGAGAATCCAACATGATGAGATAAAGGAAGTTAGTTCCATTCAACCCATAGTGAGTCTAAGATCTCTTACCTTAAGGCACTCACAGTAAGCAAGCTGTCAGCCCAAAAGAGGAAAAGAAAGAGCTTACTAGAGAAATGATAATAAGATTATAAAATTCTAGACAACTCAACTGTAATCATTTACATACATACAACAGACTAATCACTTTACAATTGTTTAAAGAACAAGAAATGATAGGGGCAGGGGTAGTCACAGTGTGAAAAGAATATAAAGATGAGTTAAGTAAAGGTCTTCCTGCATAATTGATTTATTTAGTTGTAGCACACTGTCTACTCACTCCATCCCACAAAAAAGCCACATTCATTTGAGGTCATTTTTACCTCTTGCTATTTCCTCTGCAGTGAGTCTGCAAAGTTGTGAGGCACGGTAGTGATCCTACTCATTGAACAGAAAGCAATTGAGTGAAACATACAAGCAACCAGACCTCTGGCACCCTGTGAAACCACAAGAGAGCAAGATCTTTTTTTTTTCCCGTGTTCTAACACATTTTTTAAAGTCTTTTTCTTAAGCAGCAGCATACCTTGAATGATTGCATGCTTGTCTCAAGTCACATGCTCTCTACCTAAAGTCAAGTCAACTGACACTGAAACTGGAGAGTAAGTCAAAAAAAATTTTTAAGTCAAAAATTTTAAAAGAGCTTCATTAAGCAACACTCATTTACTTGTTCATTTCCCTAATTTCAATCTATAAACAACAGCAATGGAAAATTTTTCCTGTAGAAACTCATTCATACTTAGTCTTCAAAATGAAACCAGGTTGGCCCAGAGATTTGCCTTAATCAATTTTTTAGTGCTTTCAGGAAAACTTCTGTAAAAAGCAGAGGAAAGGAATTTTTCTGAAAGGCACTAAATATACTGTGTTTGTATAAAACTGCATGGATTGACAAAAATAAAAATACTAAATAATTTATTTCGAAATTTATTTGTCAAGATCCTAAAAGCAATTATGAAAAGAAACAGGGTATAAGATATGGGAAAACCTTGAAAATACGAGTTAATCTTCTTAGTAACTTAAGCAACATAATGATAAAAGATAAACTGACTGTAAAGAACTAAATACAGGTCAATACTTTTAAACCTTTGGGGACTGTCCATAATACAGTCTCCCCTTCTACTAGCACAGAAGAGCTAGCTAATCGGGAGCAAATTTTATATTTTCTCAATACATTTCTCTTAGTGGAAAGGTGGTGGAATGGAGCAGGGAACTCCGTAAGGATGGCACTGAAGTCCCTTATTCTTTATACTTACTCTCTGAAGAATGATCAAAAAGTACCAAAATATCTAAAGTCCCGGCGGAAGGTAGGGGTTAAACCCGAGTCTGTTTGCTACTTCTGCCATGTCCTGTGTTCTGTTGGTGCACCTTTGTTTCATCACTCTGGAGTGAGTGGGAGTAGGGAGCAGGGAGTGGTCAACTTGCTAAGACCACTTTAGCCCACCTATTCCCACTTCAGCCTGGTGGGAGGAGATCCTTGTTACTGAACAAAATCTCAGAAATAGATCCTTTCCCTCCCACCCACCCCCAACTTGTTTCTGGCCCAAAGTCTAGTCTCCAGTTCAAATTCCGACTCATTCCTGAAGTTCTTCCTTTCCTATGTTTTCTTATCAGTAAGACCTCCCTACTCTCATTTGAGCTAACCCGTCTTGGGACAGAATTAGAATGCCTGAATTGGGGCACCTGGCTCAGGCAGTTGGGCGTCGCGCATCCTAATTTCAGCCCAGGTCATGATCCCAGGGTGGTGGGGTTCAGCCCCACATTGGGCTCTGTGCTGAGCATGGAGCCTGCTTGGGGTTCGTTCGTTCTCTCTCTCTCTCTCTCTCTCTCTCTCTCTCTCTCTCTCTCTCTCTCTCCCTCTCCCTCTCCCTCCCCCCCTCCCTCTCCCCCTCTACCATGCTCAACACTCAGAAGGAAGGGAGGGAGGGGAATCCTGAAGAGTCCTAGGACCGTAAGAAGAAAAAATTAAGAAAGAAAAGAACCTTGCTACACATATACAAAAATCAGGTCCAGAAGTGGTAAAAGCCAGTTCCGCCAAACTTTCAGGGAGCAGGTAATTCCAGTAGTACACAGATTCAGAGAAAATGAAAGGAGGAAATATTCCTCAATTCATGAGACCTGTAAAATCTAGATACCAAATCAGACAAGGACATTAGGTAAAATGAAAATTACAGGTCAACTTCACTAAACCATAAAAAAAAAAAAAAAAAACCCAAAAGCCCATAAATAAAATATTAGCAAACAGAATCCAACAGTATGTAAACAATATGTAAACAAGAATGCACATTATGAACCTATTCCATGAATCCAGAACAGAAAGATACATTGGCTTTTTTTTTGAAAAGTTACAAATATAATTCACCACATGAACAGATTAAAGGAAAAATAACATGATCATAACAGATACAGGAAAAGCATGAGAAAATGTCACACCTGATCTTAAAAATACATAGCAAGTGGGACTAGAGGAAACTAAAAACCTGCAGAAATATTTTTTTAACAGTGACACTTTAAAAATCAAGAACAAGAAATAATGTCCACTATTTATTTGTTTATTATTATTCATTTTATTACATTTATTCAATACTAGATTTTAAAGTCCTAACCAATGCAATATGAAAAAACAGAATTGAAAAAAAAATTATTTGATATGTTTATTAATACAGAAAACCCCACAGAAGATACAGGTTATTGCCAACGGAATTCTACAAGGTGTTTGGATACAAAAATCTATATAATGATCCCCAGAACCCCCTCCCAAAAAAAGCCATTTCTGTACACAAGCCATTACAAAACTTAAGCCAAACAGACGATGCCATTTATAATAGCAACAGTAAATATACAGTAACTGGGAGTAAATCTAATAAAATATATTCTAGACCTTTATAAAAAGAAATTATAAAGCTTTAAATAAAGGCCAGAGCACCTGGGTGGCTCCATCAGTTAAGCATCCAACTCTTGATTTTGGTTCAGGTCATGATCTCACAATTGTGAAATCAAGCCTCCATGTCTGGCTCTGTGCTGAGCGTGCAGTGCAGCCTGCTTTGGATTCTCTCTCTGTCCCCTCACCGCCCCCCCACACACACACACAAACACAACACACGTGCACAAACACACACACACACACACACACACACACACACACACCCTCTCTCTCATTCTCTCTCTAAATAAACATGTAAAAACGAAGGAAGGAAGGAAGTCAGGCGGGCAAGCAACTGGTCAGCTGGCCAAAGGCAGGGGGAGATATATCTGAAGTGAAAAGCATTCTATGTTCATGGACATAATTGTCAAAATGTCAATCTTCCTTTATATGATACAATCTAAAATAAATAAACCTATTGAGTTTACCACTGAACTTGACAGAACCACAAGATGGTTATAAAATTTATAAACAGGAAAAATACCCGAGAAATTCTTTACAAGAGTCAGCTCCATGAGAATTTTTTGCTTTGGTCAGTGAGGTTTTGCCAGCACTTATAAAGTTCCTAGCACATAGTACTGACCACAAATAATTCATTCAATGAAATTTTTATTGAATGAACACATCAGCAAGGCTTGTCCTAACCATTTATAAAATTAAGAAAGAATGACACATGGGAATGCAAGCTGATGCAGCCACTCTGGAAAACAGTATGGAGGTTCCTCAAAAAAACTAAAAATATAACTACCCTACGACCCAGCAATTGAACTACTAGGCATTTATCCACGCGATACAGGTATGCTGTTTCGAAGGGACACATGCACCCCCATGTTTATAGCAGCACTATCAACCATAGCCAAAGTATGGAAAGTGCCCAAATGTCCATCGATGGATGAATGGATAAAGAAAATGTGGTATGTAAGTATGTATGTGTGTGTATATATGTATATATACATGTGTGTATATGTACATGTATGTATATGTATGTATAGATACACACGCATACACGCACAATGGAGTATTACTCAGCAATCAAAAAGAATGAAATCTTGCCATTTGCAACTACATGGATGGAACTGGAGGGTATTATGCTAAATGAAATTAGAGAAAGACAAAAATCAGATGACTTCACTCATCTGAGGACTTTAAGAGACAAAACAGATGAACCTAAGGGAAGGTAAATAAAAATATAAAAACAGAGGGGGACAAAACAGAAGAGACTCATAAATATGGAGAACAAACTGAGGGTTACTGGAGGGGTTATGGGAGAGGGGATGGGCTAAATGGGTAAGGGGCATTAAGGAATCTACTACTGAAATCATTGTTGCACTATACACTAATTTGGATGTAAATTTAAAAAAAATAAAAATTAAATTAAAAAAATAATAATAATACTGGGGATGTAACATACAACATAATGACTATGGCTAACACCATAGTTATGGTATATATTTAAATGTTGCCAGGAGTTCTCATAAGAAAGAATAAAACTTTTCTGTAAAAAAAAAAAAAAAAAGAAAGAAAGAATGACACGGACATAGGAATAGGCAAAAAGACTAACAGAACATAATAGACGGCCCCAAAAAATCCACATACTATATAAGATTATCTGACATATAAAGAAGCAGAAGAGCAAATCATAGGAGAAGGTGCTGGAACACTGCTTAGGGATGGGGAAGAGTGGGACGGGGAGGCAGGAATTCTAAAGGACCCATAAATCTATAAACAAAGCATGCATTATCCTTAGAACCTCTCTAGAAAAGTCTCACAAATTCCTATTTTCTACATATATTTAGATGTTATTCTATCTGAAAAAATATATAGTGCTTTACCTGGAACAGTAACGGTTAATGATGTAAGTGCTTACTATATATTAGCTATTATTACGTCTGAGCCCTCAAACTCACCTTACTGGGAAGCCTTGCTTTAACCACCTCCTAGCTTTGTAACCCTGGAGAGGTTATTTGATGAGCTTCATTTCACTCATCTACAAAATGAGCTTACACAAATACCTGACAACAGACTGGTGGAGTTTGGTTTTTGTTTTTTGTTTTTTTTAATCCTTTTAGGTTTTTTATTTTAGAATGCCAATTAGTTTACAGATTTCAGAGTTTACAGTTACTAGCTTTCAGAATTGATAGTTAAGAACTTGCATTTTCAAATCCAAGAATATAGTGTGTTTTTCTATTTCTTTAAGTCTTTGTGAACCACAGTAGCATTTTTAGGTTTCTTGATAAAAATGTTACACATTTTTTTGGTGTGTAAAAGAACTTTTTGTTTGCTGTCGTACAAGGGGCCTCTTCTTCCATTCTATCTTCTATTTGGTTTGTAAAATGGTAATTTTTTACACGGAATACTACTGTGCCGTACAGAACGGAGTAGTGATTGCAGCAGCAGCAGCAACTGATCCCATTTTGAGGGAGGATGGAGTTTAGTATCTCAGTAGACTTTTCTCCATGTACTTACACAAATTTAGGACTTTCTGTCTGGGAATATTATAGAAAAGCATACAGCAAAACATTAACACATTAGAACCTCTACAACATAATTTGGTTTTCCTTCCTTGAACAGCACTAAACATGACCTCATTATCCCATGGCATGGAACCCAAAGATAGTAGTAAAGGCTTCAGAAGAATATGTACAAATCTGAAGATCTCAGGGCATATACCTAATGCTTTATTTTTCACCAGATGAGAAACAGTGACAGCTTAACACTACAACCATATGTTATACAGCTTCTAAAATGCTGCTATTATATAATTTTTAGCATTTTGTATACTGAACTTTCTGTGCCAGGAAGTGTGCCATTGTTAACTATTTTACAGATGCTTAAATTGTATTTAAATTATCAAGTTTCACTGATTCTGAAATTTGTTTAGTAAGACTTTTGAAAGCTAAGCAATGATTAAAAAAAATAATAGGGGGTAAAAGTTCTATATCTTTACTCCCATTCACATAACAAAATCAGGAGTTCCAATTCAATTTAGGACATAGTTTCCAGTAAGAGTAAAATGTGTGAACTTCCTATGTTTAGCACACACTGGCTGCCCCCCAGAAATACCCCTTCTGTACCTCATTTGTAGTTTACCACAGCTACCCTCATCTGAACTTCAGATTACAACTTGAGCCCTGAATTTCAGTTCCATACCCTCTGAGCACTCAAGCCCTTGCTTTGTTAGTATATTACTTTGAACTTCTAATTGTTATGTTGTTCCACAGAAAGCATCCATCATTATTTCTCTTGTATTGGGGGGAGGAGAAGGGGGCCTCTCTCCCTCAGTATTTTTTTTTATTTAAAAAAAAATTTTTTTAACGTTTATTTATTTTTGAGACAGAGAGCATGAACAGAGGAGGGTCAGAGAAAGAGGGAGACACAGAATCTGGAACAGGCTCCAGGCTCTGAGCTGTCAGCACAGAGCCCAACGTGGGGCTTGAACTCACGGACCGCTAGATCATGACCTGAGCCGAAGTCGGACACTTAACTGACTGAGCCACCCAGGCGCCCCTCTCCCTCAGTATTTTGTTCCTTCTCTTCACAGTCCTTGGCACTAAAGTGCTCAGTGGATACTACTGCCTGACATCCAGTCCTATCTAAGTACTAAGTACTTAGAAACTAAGTACTACACTATTATGGGATCCCAGGCACTTGAAAGAATACTGTAACATGCACTACCCAGATTTATGTTTAGCCTTTAGCAGTGAAGGCAAACTGCAAACATAAAATTCATTTAAAAAAAAAGTCTGTCCCCTACTGGGGGTGGAAGGGTGGGGACACTGAGCAACCAAGCAGTTGAAATTCATGTCATATCTTACATAATTTAAATGTTAAGCAGAGAAAGCAAACATTGCAAATCTATTAAAAGTATGATTTGGCTTTTTAGCTCAGCTGTGGCAAACTAGGCATTCATTTGTTAAAGAAAAAAAACAACTCAGATAAAGCAGAAATAGCACAAACCCATTAATACAAATTAAGTCAAAACAACAGTGGTGTGTTTTAAGACATACTATGCATGCATGAGTTTCATTATACAAGATGTTATAGTTAAAACACCACTAAGTGTACTCAAAATGATATGTAAAAATAAAAATAGCTGAACAAAGGGTGGTCAAACCTCAAAACAAGTGCTATAACCACCACCCAAAAATGCAAAATAGAGGAAGTGGTCTTTTTCAGAGTTTAAGAGGGAAAGAAATTCTCATTCTATCTAACTTTATTCCACTGGGGAAGGGAGTTCCACGGAGGAAAATCAGTTTCATGCTCTTCCTGTGTGTTAAAAGAACAAATACTTTGTCGTTACTAACACTAAAAAAGGCAAGCAGTATTGTGTTAGTGTCAGAAACATTTTTATCAGTACTAGCAAAACTGACTTTTAATTTGCAGAAACTGCAAAAACAGTCTGCAATAGTTTGCATGTGTACACACACACTCACTCTCTCTCTCTCCCCCCCAAAAAGAAGCACAGAAGGCTTACTCCAAGAGAATAACCGATTATCCTATCAATTTTCACTTGATTTCATTTGAAAGGCATCAGTTACCACTGCTACTAGAATTATGACAACATGAATTCATGCAATAAAACCCAAACAATATAAATTCTCCCCCTACTTAACCAATCTCTAAATGCTTTAGGGAAAGAGAAAATGTGCACTACCTACTTCACCTCCCAACCAGCTCTTCATAGATTTGCACACATTCTTGCCCACAGCCACAACTCATGAGGAGAAAAAACACTCATGGATGAAAAGGTAACTTACTCCCCACCCACACTACAGGTAATGAAGATAAATGCTGCTCCTTAAAAGTCACTGTAAAATAAAGACACTAAAACACAGGTCAAACATGAGAAAGTATGGAGGGAAAAATACAAAGAGGCCAAACCAATAATCGTGATCAAGTGGCTTTAGTAGAAAAAAAGAAGCTCAACAGGATTTCTTTTTATTTTTTTTAAGGTTCATTTATTTGGGGAGGAGGGAGTGGGAGTGGGAGAGGGGCGGAGAGAGGGAGAGAGAGAGAATTCTGAGCAGGCTCCACATTGTCAGTGCAGAGCCCGACACAGGGCTTGACCCCACAAACTATGAGATGACCAGAGCCGGTATTAAGTCCGACACTTAAATGACTGAGCCACCCAGGCACCCCAGGATTTCTTTTTTTTTAACTAAGCAATATTTTAATATATATACATAAATATTTTTTTTTGGTTTCTTTCCTGAAAATGATTTTTCTCTTATTTTCTTTACTTTTATTTTTTAGTTTTTAAAATTTACATCCAAATTAGTTAGCATATAGTGAAACAATGATTTCAGGAGTAGATTCCTTAATGCCCCTTACCCATTTAGCCCATCCCCTCTCCCACAACCCCTCTAGTAACGCTCAGTTTGTTCTCCATATTCATAAGCCTCTTCTGTTTTGCCCCCCTCCCTGTTTTTATATTATTTTTGTTTTCCTTCCCTTAGGTTCATCTGGTTTGTCTCTTAAAGTCCTCAGATGAGTGAGTCATCTGATTTTTGTCTTTCTCTAATTTCACTTAGCATAATACCCTCCAGTTCCATCCACGTAGTTGCAAATGGCAAGATTTCATTCTTTTTGATTGCCGAGTAATACCCCATTGTATATATATACCACATCTTCTTTATCCATTCATCCATCGATGGACATTTGCTCTCTTTCCATACTTTGGCTATGGTTGACAGTGCTGCTATAAACATGGGGGTGCATGTGTCGCTTCGAAACAGCATATCTGTATCTCTTGGATAAATACCCAGCATTTATGCTGGGTCGTAGGGTCCCAAGATTTCTTTTTAAATAAAATCTAACAATGTGGTGCTCAGAAGGCTAACAACAAAAGGGTAGGCAAAAAATGCATCAAACTGAGTCCACAGAAGAAATCAAGTATGAAAACATCAATATTGAACATGGTAAAATTTATTTGGCAACAGCTACAGCCAGATTCTTAAATGCCATCATGAAATAATGGAACGATATTATTTAGGCAACAAAAAGTATGAATCGGTGCAAAAACTATTAGAACCACTGGAAGTTGAAAAAAATATTATGGCACATAGTCAAAAATATAGGACACAAAGCAGAGAAGATTCATGAAGATTCAATGTACATCAACCAAATTTTATCCTTTCAAGCAGACGCAGATTTGCCACAAAATGAACGAAGATTGGGCCCTTCATTCACTCATGCCCTTCATTTACACGAATGACTTCTTTTCTCATTCTAAATAAATATCCATCCGTGTATATAATTCTGTAGCCTCTTTCTTAAAGGGGGAACGCCAAAACTACACAGGCTTTGGGCCCCTCAACATTTGAAAGATATCTTCTCTAATGTCCAAAAATTCCAGAATGCTAAAAATAGAATAAAAGAGCAGAAATCAACCAAAATTTAAATTTCAAATATAAAATAATTTGAATGAGAAAAAAATTAAAACAAGATTTCTACAAATACCTAATGACTAATGCAATTTTCACAGGTGAAATCATAATTTTGAATGTTTATCAAAAGAAAAAAAGCAATAAAATATAAAACTTTAAAAAAAAATGATTAAACCCAAAGGAAAACAGAACATAATAAAAGATAAAAACAAAGATCTATCAATTGATAGCACTGACAATTTAAGAACTAATACTTTGGGATGGGGGTGGAGACCATTCTAGAAAATCTAAATGAGTACCACTGGGCAGGAATAGCTTAGTCATCTTGGATTCTGTGAAAAAGAGGCAGTATGTTGGCATTTGGTAGCACTCAAAAAAAATATCCAGAAAATACATATATTCAAGGGAAAGAGGCTGTAACAAAAATAAGATAAAGATACTCTTCTACACAGACCTATAATAGAATTAAAATGCTTCATTATGGTAATATTTTCACAAAATTTAAAAAAGAAAAAAAAAATTACACACAAAGCTGTTATCTCAAAAAGGAGAGAAGTGAATTAACAGAAGATAAAACGGACAAAATTCTCTAAGAACTAGGAACAGAATGAGTATCTGGAATAATGACCATAGTGATAAGCCCAGATTTTTAAAATGCACAATTTAAAACTCTTGATGCATGTGAAGATGAATATGTCATCCCATTCATCCTACAAGACAAATATGATCTTGATCACAGCTTTTATGTACCCAGAAAAGGGAAATAAACACACATACGATACAATTAAAGTAAACCAGAAACTGACCAGGTAAAATGATAGTATATAAAATTCTTCAGTGTACTAATATACCCTAATCAAGTGACGTATATCCTAGATATTTCTTACCAATTCAACATCAAGGGATACTACTAATAATGGTCTAACAATAACAAATGCCAAAGAGCATCTGATAAAATTACACTGCTAATAGTAACATTAAAAACCCTCATAGGATACTTAATCCAAAAAATCTGCAAAAATTTTTATATGATGTAGAGAAATAAAATCAGAAGCAAAATAAGGACATCTACTACCACGTTTAACTATTTTGTTATTTTTAAAGTTTAAAAGTTCTGGCCAATGGAGTAAAACTATAGATATAGGATGTAAATATTAAAAGGGAAGAAATATGTATAGAGACAGATGTTATGAACTTATGGTGATCATTTCCCAATATATGTAAACACTGAATCGTTATGCTGTACATTTGAAACTAGTATATCTCCATTATATGTCAACAAATAACATTGTGTAATAATAATATAGTATATAATACATATCACATTATATATAATAGAAACAAACAACAAGTCAAGGAGAAAATATTTACAATACATATAGCTGACAAAGGACTTGTATTTCAAATTTATTTTTTTTTAAACGTTTATTCATCTTTGAGAGACAGAGAGAGACAGAGCATGAGCGGGGAAGGGGCAGAGAGAGGGAGACACAGAATCTGAAGCAGTCTCCAGGCTCTGAGCTGTCAGCACAGAGCCCGACACGGGGCTCGAACTCATGAACTCATGAAGATCACGGCCTGAGCTGAAGTCGGCCGCTCAACTGACTTAGCCACCCAGGCGCCCCCCCCCCCCGCCTTTTTCTTTTTAAAGGAAGGACTTAAGTTCAAATGGAAGAAGCCTTGCAGCTCAGTTACACCAACAACCCATTTTTTTAAAAAGACAAAGGATTTTAAAAGACAAATGGGATGTACATAAAAGGATGTTCAGCGTCATCAGAGAAAAGCAAATTAACACCACAGTGAGATGCCACTACATATCCAGCAGACTGGCTAAAATATGCTGGTAAGAACCCAGAATGACTGGAATTTCCATACATCTTTGGTGGGAATAGAAACTGGTACAACCTTTTCACAAGAAACTGTGAAACGACATTCCAAAGTTAATGACTTTATGACCTTACCATATGACCTGATCATCTACAACTTGGGTTTTTTTTAAGTTTTATTTATATGAGGGGGTGGGGACAGCAAATGAAGGGCAGAGAGGGAGAGAGAATCCCAAGCAGGCTCCACACTGTCAGTGCAGAGCCCGATATGGGGCTCAAACTCATGAACCCATGAGATCATGACCTGAGCTGAAATCAAGAGTCAGAGGCTTAACTGACTGAGCCACCCAGGTACCCCTCCACAACTTGGTTTTAATCCAAGAGAAATGAAAACATAAATCCATATAGTAACATATAGTATATGAATGTTCAGTGCAGCTTCATTCATAGTTCCTAAGAACTGGTAACAACCCAAATGTTCCATCAAAGAGTAAATAAATTATGGTATATCCATAGTATGGAACACTACCAAGCAACAAATAGGAACAAACTACCAAAATAAGCAAGATCATGGATGAATCCCAAAAATATGCAAAGCAAAAACATACCAGACAAAAAAAGAGTATGTTCTTTATAATTACAGGATATAAAGTCCAAATCAGGCAAAATTAAATGATACTAATTAAAGTCAATATAGTGGTTACCTTTGGAGGTTACTAATTGGAAATAGACACAAGGGACTTTCTTGGGGTGATGGAGTATTCTTTATCTTGCTTGTGATCATGGCTACATAGTTTTGACACAAAAATTTGTCGAAACTCAACTAATACACTGAATATGGTTGCATTTTATCATGTGATTACGACTAGAGAATGAAAATGTGGGAAGTAATGGAGTGGATAAGCAGGCATAGCAGGGAACTTTTACTTTTTATTTTACATGCGGTTGTATTGCTTTCATCTTTGCATATGATATGGTAAAAAAAAAAATCTTATTTTTAATGAAATCTTCACTAATGTTTCACTTAGGGTTTTTCTGTTTGTTCGTTCGTTTGTTTTGAGAGTAAATGAGCAGGGGAGGAGCAGAGGAAGAGGGGAAGAGAGAGAATCACAAGCAGGCTCCAAGCCCAGCACAGAGCCCAACTGGGGGCTCGATCTCACGAACCATGAGATCATGATCCGAGCTGAAATCAAGGGTTGGACACTAAACCGACTGAGCCACCCAGGTGCCCCTCACTTAGTTTTTCAGTTTTTAAAAAATCACACATACATTATCATTGGAGCAAAAGAGAAACCAAGACATAAATCTCTTATAAAAGACAGAAGAGAATTTGGTCACAGAAAAATAAAGACATGCAAGTCAGATTTTAAGAAAGATGTTTTCCTAAGGTTTAAGTAATAAAATAAATCTTGAGTTTAGTCTATTCTGTGTTTACCACATAATGGAGAAACTAACTGAAGTAAAAGATATACAGAGGCTTTTTCTATCAATTAGCAAATTTATTTACAACTTTATAATTATAAAATAATGACCACTGTAGAAAACGTCTAACAGTATAAAGAAAACAACTCCATATTTGGATCCTTTCTTCCTGTTGTTTTTTCTTTTATTTTAAGGAGGAAAATCAGAATAAAACTTATACCATTTTATATTTTTTCTCTGTGTAAATGATAGCATGAAAACTTCCTGTTTCATCATATACACTCCCAAAACCATTTTTCACAGACTGCATTGATCTGCCTTATGTCCACTGGAAGAATGAACTATATTTTAACCATTGGCCTATTTAGGACAATGAGAGCATGTCACCATTATAAATCATATCACAATAAATCTTTGTAAAACAATCTTTATGGTTCTTATTCATTTCCTTAGTAAAAATCCCTGGAGGTCAAATCCTCAAGTCAAAGGATAAGGCTAGACTATCGATAAAGTACAAGCTGTACTCTAGAAAGCTACTGGTCACCAACTGTATTCCCTTAAGAGTGCATTCAGCAGCACTGAAGTTTTTAAAATTCTTTTTCCCTATTATAGAATATATATTGTAAGTGCAGTGAAGAAAATCCAGACACAGAAAAAAAAGAAACCAAAAATAAAAATCATCCAGAAATGTTTACTCTTAAGTCCTTGTTTCCCTGTGCATATGTAATTAAACTTGTATTGTACTGTATATGGTTTTATAATCTACTTTCCTCCCCTACTTAATGAGCATCTCCTCCTTGCCAAGGTGTCTCAAAATTAATTTTAATAACACTAGCCATTACTCAATCCATCTTTATCACTGACCACAAAACCATTTCCAAAATGTTAAAAGTAACATTGTTACAAAACGTATCTAAATTTTCTACCATTCTACTAGTAAATTACTTCTACTAGTAAATTACTATATCGGGAAAAACTCCTTGAAATATAGCCACACTGGATCATAGTATATGAAATTTAAGGCTTAATTCAGCTTTTAAGATTCCAGGAGCAGTGTAAGAGAGTATCCTTATCCCCATATCTTTACCTACAATAGGTAACCTTTCACTGATCTTTGTCAATGGGTAATTTAAAAATGGCTTATTGGGGCGCCTGGGTGGTGCAGTCGGTTAAGCGTCCGACTTCAGCCAGGTCACGATCTCGCGGTCCGTGGGTTCGAGCCCCGCGTCAGGCTCTGGGCTGATGGCTCAGAGCCTGGAGCCTGTTTCCGATTCTGTGTCTCCCTCTCTCTCTGCCCCTCCCCCGTTCATGCTCTGTCTCTCTCTGTCCCAAAAATAAATAAAAATGTTGAAAAAAATTTTTTTTAAATAAAAATAAAAATAAAAACAAAATAATAAAAATAAAAATGGCTTATTTAGCACCCCCCTTTTTTTGCTACTCAGAGATAATTTAAAACATTTACTATATTTTGGTTCTTAATTGCTCATCATATTGCCATTTTTTTCTTTTAGCATATAAGAACTGTTGGATCATCAGCATATTTTTTAAAAATATATTCAATTCTGACATGCCTCTAATGTAAACTATTAAATTACTAATTTGGGTAAAAATTTATTGAAAAGCATTTATGTACATCTAGATTATTTTCCCTATTTCTGAGACTCTCATCAAGCTTTGTCTTGTTTCTATCCTTTCCACCCTTTCAGGAGGAAAAAAATATATATATATCACTGTCCTCAACTTTTGATGCTTCGTTTGTGCTCTAGATTCAATCTTCCACTTTATCAAAGGTCCTTGCCATCAACAGTACCTTCCTTCTCTGGTGTATTTCCTATCATACTAGCTCTTCTTCAGCATATAAGTAAGAATTTTTAATTTTAAAACACATGTACCCCCGGGGCACCTGGGTGGCTCAGTCAGTTCATGATTTCACAGTTCAGTTCGTGAGTTCAAGCCCTGTATTGGACTCACAGCTATCAGTGCAGAGATCCCTTGGATCCTCTGTTCCCCTCTCTCTCTGCCCCTCTCCAGCTCACACTCTCTCAAAAAGAAACATTTTTTTTCAATTTGTAATAAAATTAATAAAACACATGCACCTCAGTTTTTACCTTCCTTCTTTCTCCCCCATCGATATTTTTCTTAACCTCCCATTCAGTGTAATCTGACTTCTATTGCTATCATCCCACTAACACTGCCTTCTGTGACTTACTCATTGCCAATGAGTAAGTATTAGGATTTTCACCCTTGGATTACTTAACCAATCTAACATATGTGACTCTGCTCAATACTCAACATTTCCTGAAGTTCTCTTCTACTGGTTTCTGCAATACACGGTTTTTGTCTCTAGCTCTCCGGTGGGTTCTCTTGGGTCATTTTGTTCCTTTTCTTCTGCCTATCCTCTTTTAAATGGCAGCCTTCCAGGATTCCATCTTGAGCCATGTTGACCTCCTCCACATGGGTAAGCCTCATCTACACAAGCTACCCTCAACAATCACGTATTATTTTAAATTCCCCAATCTACCTCTTCTCCCAGATCACTTTCCTACGCTACTTTTCAAGTTATAAATAGGGATAACAAAGAGCTGCCCCTGAAATACCTCAAACACAACAGGTACAGAGCTGAACTCCTTATAAAATCAAGTTGACTGGCATAATTACTAGCAATGTGAATCAAGAGGCATAAAAATAGTAATCCATTTTTAAGCTAATAACCTAAAGTCACCCATCCCATTCACACCCCCACCAGCAAAGTCCCAGTAGGGAGCCTAGCATTCCACTCTCAAGGCTATAAAGGCCCCATTAGGATGATGTTAGAGTATGTCAAGCAGGGAGCCAGGGCTTTCGTCCCTGCCAGTCAGTAATGAACTTCTCTCCCTGAACAGTTCCAATGGAGATTATGTGGGGAAGCCTGGACTCTCACCTAGGAGTAATATGTAATGCCCCCCCGCCCCCCAACCAAGGTTTCCATGGAGGCTCAATCTCTACCTGGCAGTAATGAGGCAGCACCTCCACCTTCCTTTTCCTGCCAAAGTAGTATAAAAAAAAAGTCAGCTAAAATAAATGGTTTGAGTAAGATCCAAAGACTCAGAACAAAGTATAAAAACGTATAAGATTTCAATTAGAAAATGCAAAAACTGTCATGATGAGCACTGGGTGTTGTACGGAAGTGATGAATCACTGAATTCTACTCCTGAAACCAATACTGCATTATGTACTAACTAACTAGAATTTAAATAAAAATTTGGGGGAAAAAATCAAAATCCAAGAAGATCTCAAACAGAATGACAAAAATAACCAAAAGAACCAACATCAAGATGACAGAGATGTTAGAATCATCTGATGAAGACATTAAGGCAGACGGTCTTGATAAAATATTCAAGAATGTTTGAAATAAATGGGGGAAAAGTCTCAGAAATCAAAGTCTCAACAAACAAATATGCTTTAAAGAACCAAATGGGAACTTAAACTGGAAAAAAAAACAATAACCAGAAAAAAAGTTCAGAGAAAGGTCTAAACAGCAGAATGGAAGAAGAAATATTCAATGGACTGAAAGATAGAAAAACAGAAACTACCCAATCTGAAAAACTGAGAGATTGGGGGGAAAAAATGGGGGGGTTGAGCCTCACAGCCCCAAGGGACTATAACAAAAGATCTAATATTCACATTATCGGAATCCCGGAAAAGAGAGGACAGAGAGGGGCTGAGAAAATACTTGAAGAAATAATAGCTAAAAACTTCTCAATGTGGCAAGACAAAAACCTACAGTGAAGCAGCTGAGCAAACCCTATAAAGGAAAAAACACAAAGAAATCCATACCAAGACACATAATAATTAAACCTCTAAAAACTAAAGAAAAAGTCTTAAAAAGGCAGAGAAAACACCTTACCTATAGGGAGAAAAACAATTAGAATGTCTACAGATGGTTCATCAGAAACCATGGAGACCAGAAGTGACACAATTTTTTAGATGCTAACCAAAAAGGACTATCAACCCAGAATCCTATATCCAGGAAAAAAAGTTGCCTCCAGGAATGAAAATAAAGCAAATAAAAGTGACTATATCACCAGCAGACTTAACTCTAAAAGAATGGCCAAAGAGGTTCTCTAAACAGGAGGGAAACAAAGAAGGAATCTTGGGAAGGAAGGAAGGATGGATGAATGGATGGATGGACACAGCAAAAATATGGATAAGTAGGACAGACTTGCCTTCTCTTCAGTTTTCTACAATACGCTTGTAAGTTGAAGAAAAATTATAATACTGTTTGATGTGTTTCAATATGTATGTAAAGGAAAGCCTGAAAATAATTATAAGCAGGAGAGAGGGAGTAAAAAGACATAAAGGGAAGTAGGTTTTTATACTTCACTCAAACTGGCAAAATGAAGGGGCGGACTGGGTGGTTTAGTCAGTTGAGCACCCAGGTCTTGGTTTTGCCTTGGGTCATGATCTCAGGGTTCTGGAGATCGAGGCCCGCGTCATCAGGCTCTGCATTGAGGGCGTCATCAGGCTCTGCATTGGGATTCTCTCTCTCTCTCGCTCTCTCTCTCTCTCTCTCTCTCACTCTGTCTTTACCTCTCCTCCCCCTCTCCCACTCACAATCTCTCTTTCTCTCAAAATAAATAAACATTAAAAAAAAATAAAACTGGTAAAATGACAATACCAGTTGACTACAATAGTAGATGGAGATGGTAACAGCACTTGAGGGATTTTAGCTTTTTTGTGGGTGTTCTAGGTATAATAGGCTAAAATCCCACAGGTACTATTTTTCCATCTCCATTATATTGATGAGGAAATTAAAGCTCCAAGTTGAGAAAATACACAGACAGTTGTTAAGTAGCAGATGAGACTCAATCCCATAGTTACCTGGCTCCAAACCCAGACTTCTTTTTCACTACATTAAAAAAGGGTTCTTCGAATTAAATCTTCATTTAAAAATGTGGGTGGTGGCGGCGGTAGAGGGGGTCCATTAACCTCTAACTGAAATTTAGCATTTAATTTCCTTCAATAAACCACTGTAGCAATACCTGTGACAGTCACCAAAAAAAAAATCACAGATATTTCATGTAACAGTTATTGCAGGCAAATCAGGTTAGCATTTATACTCAACACCAGTTAAAAAGGAAAACTTTTGTTTTTAATATTTCAATAACTAGACTTAAATGTAATTGGTTTCCTTTATAAACCTAGATATTTTATTTTATACATTCAAAAAACTGTATTCTGAGGAGTTCATACGTTTCACCAGACTGCCAAAAGAGTTCTTTGTACAAAAAAGGGTGAGGAACCCCTGCGTGTAGAACATTTCCCAAATTTTATTTCAAAAATCTTAATGGACCACAGCTTCCACTTGCCACTGGAATGGGTAGAACGGCTCTGTTTGAGGAGATGCCAAGGAAAGAAAACCTTTAAAGTCAAACTATGTCAAAAGCAAAACACTTTTTCAAGTTCTCAAAAATCAATACCGTAAAAGTCTAGTCCTTAGATGACATTCAGAATCTATCAAAAAAAATCACCAAGAAACCCCCAGCATACACCATGAATTCATATGTGGTAATCTCCAAAAGAAGGAGATAATTCAAACCTCTAAACTCGGGAACAAGGTCATTAATTCCACCTTCCCCAACCTTCCACCTTTTACCCACCCCAGCCCACCCACTTCCTCTTAAACTCACACTGTAATCTATATAAATCTAAAGGTGCCCTTAAATCACGTTTTCAATCAATCTCTTTGTTGAGAATTAGCAACATTCCAGTATACATACTTTCACGAAGAACACAGAGTTCCTCTTCTCTCTCCCATCTTACCTCTCCAAAAAGCAAAAATATCCAAATAAAGGCAAAACTTTTTAGATGAATAACCACCAAGTGCATTTTTTCTAATCCCATGATCATCCAAACTTGGAAATAAGATTCCTTTCATTCACAAAGCCACCAAAAGGGTAACACATTTTAAAATAAATAAATAATCCTACCCATCCCCCTAAAAAAATTATCAACTCTTGATGAAACATGCCCTCAGCCCAAAAGTTATCCACTTTAGAGATGAGCAAAAATGTCGAGAGTATAGTGCAAAGCACTGGCCTAGTATATGGTACTCTAGATTTTCTTTTAATCCTTGGTCACACCTACCTAAAACCACATTATGTGAGCATTCATTTTGTGCATCTACAAATAGTATTAAGAAATTTGTGATGGGAAAAGTTAAAGGTATCACTTCTTCATACAGGAAATTTACGGCAAAATTAATCATCAGTTCCTGTAACCAAGATGAAATCAGAGGCAGTGCTTTGGAGAAAGCTACAATAACAGTATATAGTAATTTTAGAAGCAAATCAAAACACACATATACACACACATCCACACAAAACAATTTTGCTCACAAGTTCAAATATGAACTTTTTGTTGTAATAAAAATTGTACTCAATTTTTATTTGCTGTTTGGTCAGGGAAAAAAAATAAAAAGTTTCCCACCCTGAAGGAAAACCCCTAAAGAACACACTTGTGTCTTGTCAACCAAGTCGTGATACCTTGAACATCATATGAAAAGCTAAGAGTTTCCATTTGACTACATTGTTGTTCTTCATTAACCATAAAATAACTCGGAAAATGTTTTATGAAGAAAAAAATATTAAAAATATGTATGCATACCTACCTCCCAACTTAGGAAATAAAAAATTAGCAACAATTCTCGACCCTTATATGTCTCTCGAAAGTCATATTCTCCCATCTTCCTCAGCCCCACCCCAAGAGGTGATCGATCCGTACTTAAATCTGTTGTTTGTCATTCTCATGCGTGATCTGTCCATACAGTGAATACCTCAGCTTTCTTATGCTGCATTTTAGAGAGGATGCCATTACAAACCTTAGTCCCTCCACTAGCTTCCAACAGTGCCCTCTTCATCAACAGCTCTAGTAGAAACCCATCAAGTCATCAAGTGTGCTTCTGAGGAAATCTCATTCACTGATCCCACCTCTATTCAGTGCTCCCTCCAGATCCATACTGGTAACAGGTAGCAGAATTCCATCCATTAAATGAGATTATATCACTCCTTTCAGTTCCCCTCTAGTAAGTGTTGGCATTTTTTTTAATGTTTATTTATTTTTGAGAAAGAAAGAGAGAGAGAGAGAGAGAGAGAGAGAGAGAGAGAGAGCGCGTGCACAAGTGGGGGAGGGAGGGAGAAAGGGGGACAGAGGATCCAAAGTGGGCTCTGTGCCCCCCAACAGCAGCAAGCCCTATGCAGGGCTCCAACTCACGAACTGTGAGATCATGACCCAAGCTGAAGTCAGATGCTCAACCAACTTAGCCACCCAGGTGCCCCAGTGTTGGGGGTTTTATTCCAATATAACATTCATAGGCTGTAGTAAGATGATTATTGTATTTTAGGAGTTGGGAAACCCAATCTCAGCTTCCCTGCTTACTTGGTATAGGACCATGGGCAAATAGCTGCTTCCCAAGCCCCCATCTCCTCTTCTACAAGATGGAAATAACAATGACCATGATCACCACCTTGCAATCATAAAGGGTTATTGCTGGTATTAAAAGGAAACCATATACACAAAAGTTCCCTGAATGCTCAAGTGCAAAACATCATAAAAGGTAAGTTCTAGTTAGTATAAAAAATTCTTTTTTTTTAATTTTTTTAATGTTTTTTATTTATTTTTGAGACAGAGAGAAAGACCATGAGCAGGGGAGGGGCAGAGAGAGAGGGAGACACAGAATCGGAAGCAGGCTCCAGGCTCTGAGCTGTCAGTACAGAGCCCGATGTGGGGCTCCAACTCACGAACTTTGAGATCATGACCTAAGCCAAAGTTGGATGCTCAACCGACTGAGCCATCCAGGCGCCCCAGTATAAAACTTCTTAAGAATTATTTTTAAAAAGTTAAGATGTGGCCAAGCAATTTTTGTAATTCATTAAATAACCTAATGCTTTTACTGCAGAATTTTAAAGTATTAACAACGCTAAAATAACAGGACTCTTCCAGTCTGTTTAAAATGAAATTGACTTCTACAACTAAATAATTTGTTCTAAACTCCACAATGAATCAAGATTCTTTTTTTTTTTTTTTTGAGAGGACGAGAGAGCACGAGCTGGGGAGGGACAGAGAGAGAGAAAGAGAGAGAATCCCAAGCCAACTCCGACATGGGGCTGAACTCACGAATCATGAGATTATAACCTAAGCCACAATCAAGAGTGGCTGCTTAACCGACTGAGCCACCCAAGTGCCCCAAGATTCTCATTTCTTTAAAAACTATGATATAATGATTAGAAATTCTATGAAACCCTGCAAAAAAGTTACCCATAAACCATGTTTTTAAAGGTAATAAACACAACTAGACTGAACAGGGTTTTTTTCTTCTCTTCCTTTTTAAGCAATTTAGAAAACTCCATGGAATGACAGGATTTATTGATTGTGCAGGAATGAGTTCTCCACTCCATGAAAAAAGAAAAGCACACTTTGTCTTCCAGGCTGGAAAGAGGAATTACCAATCCAAGTGTGAAGCATATCATGGCCCCAGTCAAAGATCAGTTCTATTATAAGCCAAAGCAGTGAGACATTTATATACTGTACAGGAAGTATGAAGACAACTTTTTAAAAATCTTATGGAAAAAATGCCAAACAAGATAAAACAACCTAACTGGAAAGAAAACACACACACAAACTCCTAAACTTATGTGCCATAGGACTGTAGAATCTAAAACGACCTTAGAATATGATCTATTTCAGAACCTTCATTTTACAGATGAAGAAACCAAGGCCAACAAAATATAGATCCTTTCACCAAATAAAATGTGGTATAACTGGGGCTCTGCCCTTAAAAACCTGTGAGTACAATTCAAGCATTCTTTGAGGATTAAAAAAAAAAAAAAAAAAAAAAAAAAACTTGTCACAAAATGCAAATTAGAGACAACGAGTATAAGAAAGAAAGAAGGAAACTAGGAAAGGAGGGAAAGAAGAAAGGACAAGAGGTTGAGCAATGAGAAAGAGACACAACCCTAAAAGCTCAAAAGTAGTTATTAACCTGGCCTCAGTATCTCTACCCACAAGATACTTATTACAAAGGGAACAGTCATCACTTTTCAGTGGTTAACAGAGTGGTCCAATTCTACACCAGTATTGGGAAAAATAGACATGTGCCTCCCTAATATAAGGTCTGTACTGGAGGAAGACTCTTCTTTTGTGATAGTTCTGCCGAAACTACCTAATTTGCTTCTAATGATAAGAAAACATCAGACAACCCAAATTGTGGAATGTTTTACAAATAACTTTAAGACTAAAAAGACATTAAAAATAAGTACAATGTTCAATCCTGGATTGGATCCTAGACCAAAAAGATTTTCTTTTGCTATGCTATAGAAGACATTATTGGAACAACTAAGTTTCAATAATCTAAGTTACAAGTATTACAACTTCCTGACTTTGGTAACTGTACTAAGATCATATTAAAGACTCTCTTTTTTGTTCTTCAGAACAGTAAAGGGACATTACTTCCACAACTTACTCTCAGAAAGTTCATCAAAAATATGTACAGGATTCAATGGAGGCACATTGGGAGGGGTACCTACTCCAATCTGGATATTCCCTGGGGAAAGGCTTGCTGGAGATGAACCCTGAGTCACATCTAGAAAGATGACTAAGAATTAGTCAGATAAAACAGCATACTTGGTAAAGGACAGAGCTTCAAAAGAGTCATGGATGTGCATTTCACACAGATTGTGACTAAGCATGATCAGACTGTGCTTCTCCAGGAGCAATAGGCTGTGTCAGAGCAGGAGTTTCAAACAGGATGGGAAGGCGTCTGGAGGTTGCCAGGTCTAGGGAGAGCAGAAGCTAGGGCAGTGTGTGTAGGAGTAATGGGACATCGATCACAAGGAAGCAGGGGAACAGAGAGGGAAGCAAGGCAATACTTTAAACAAAACCTCACTCACTATGCAATCTCAGCTCTCCTAATTTCAACTAAATGGAAAATGTTTCATGAACTTAACTTTAAAAGAAGAAAAAAAGAAGAAAAGAAACACAACTGACACAAAAACGTCATTATTAAGGTAACTCATTAAATAAAAAGTGGTTTTGGGGGGCAAGGTAGTATAGTGTAGCCCTTAGCACCTGTAAGGTGCTTTGTAATCAGAAAATAAAGGTTCAAGTCCCATCTGAGCCATTATTGTGGGATCCTGAGCAACATATTTAACCACTGAGCCTCAGTCTCTATAGCTGTAAAAAAAGACATAATAAATCATAAAGATTAAATGAGGCAATATTGATAAAGTTTTTAGCATGACGTCTAATACACAGAATATGTTCAATATATATTAATCATCATTGATTCAAAATATTCTTCACAGGTCCTTGTTCCTTATTAAATAGCAAAACAAACAGGTGCCTGGTTGGCTCAGTCAGTGGAGCATACAACTCTTGATCTTACGATTGTGAGTTCAAGCCCCACTTTGGGTGTAGAGATTACTTAAAAAATAAGATCTTTGGGGCGCCTGGGTGGCTCAATTGGTTAAGCGTCCGACTTCTGCACAGGTTATGATCTCACAGTCCGCGAGTTTGAGCCCCACATCGGGCTCTGTGCTGACAGCTCAGAGCCTGGAGCCTGCTTCTGATTCTGTCTCCCTCTCTCTCTGCCCCTCCCCCACTCATGCTGTCTCTCTCTGTGTCAAAAATGAATAAACATTAAAAAAAATAAGATCTTTAAGAAAAAAACTTGAAATCATTAGTATTGTAATTCAGTTACAACATAAGATAGTAAAATGAAGTCCAACCACTGTATCAAAAACACAAAGTAAAGTCTACCTATAAAAGTACTACACAAGCTTATAAACCATATTATGGCTTATAACCATATAACCATATAACCATCTTATAATTCTGTTGAAACTTATTAATACAAACTCAAGGTTAAAATAGGAAATTAGAAGATGCCAGTTTCATATCCAAATACCAACTATTTATTTGGGGACGTTACGTTGGGTGCCCTTTTCAATGTTAACTACTTAACCTGTACAAACATTTCACAACTGCAACTTTAATTAACAACAAAAAATTATAAATATGACAAGGCTTATAAATCACTCATAATCCATTTTAGCGCCATTCTAACTAAGTAGCTATGGATAGGAATAAAAGTGAAGAAAAGTCATTAAAGTAATTAGTAGGACCCATTTTAAGCAATAGAGTATAGAATATTACACGGAGTTCCACTTAAAAAAAAAAAAAAAAGGAATGTGGGGTATTTTGTGACAGGCCAGTAAGACAGCTGGAACAAAGCTGTTGGAGCAACAGCTGTGCACCATGTACTGTTCATCTAAAACCACAAACTAAAGTAACCCATGTCAGACAACTTCATTTGACTAATCAGCTCTGCCAATGGCTACTTCCTGAAACTGTCTGCTACAAAGAAATCTAAGTAAATACGTAATTTGCAATTAAGAAAGGAGAAACAATAAACAAAATCAGTCTGTCTTTAAACATAAAATTAAAACCCAAGAATCACAATGTAACATTATAACAAAACTTTCCATACTATTTTAACACCTGCTAAAATTATGATCACCTATCAGATTTTCTAATGGTAAGAAAATAATCCCAAAACCCAACATTTGATGAAGTCTGAATTGCTGATACATAATCTCACCAATTTCTACTCCATTCTTAACGCTCAGCTAAATGTAAAGTGTTTGACCATATAACACTGCAGTGATACGAAGCTGTTAACATTAAGTAACTTGATAATTGAGAAGTAGCTAATTCAAACCAAGGACTGGCATGGAAATTCCATGCCAATATGTGAAAATAATTCGGGTAGTACTCAAGCTATTGTAACCATTCATTTAAACATCTGCAAGTTAAATTATCACAGACCAAGTCCACTGTTTTATACTTTATCTGCATTTTTTTATTCCCAAAACCCATGAACCCTTCTCTAAACTTAAATTCACTCTCAGTTCGAACAAGATCCACATCTGTGTATGCTTGCACACATGCATACACACGCTTAAGGCAAATTTCCCCACCTTACTGACACACCTTAATTTCAGAGACAAAAGGGACAAAAATTACGAATTTCATAGTCACGCAACTTTTCCACAAGATTTCTAAAACTTAAATGTTATACCTATCACAAAACTTCCTTTGCAGTTTGACTCAACTATGTGCTTACTATTCTTTTCCTCTCAGCTAACAAATTGCTGACTGTTGTAATCTCAACCACATGTCATCATTTAACCAAAAGCAAGGCATTAAAAGAAAACCCACCAGGAAACAAGACAAAAGTAATAAATCTTTTAAGACCTTACTCTCAGGCTGTTTTACATTTCCTGAGTCAGAATTTCCAGAAAGAAATTACAATAGGACTATCTTCTCTAAAGACTATTTTCAAAAAAAACTGAATGCTATGGATCAACTACTAAAACTTCTAACACAAGATTCATTCAAATGTACACGTTACTACGTTACTACGTATAGGTAATCTTTTAATTACAAAGAAACTCTGAAATCCAAAGTGAAAAACAGTTCGGTTCTTTGTCTTCTTTAGTAACCAGCAGCTATGGAACCAGAATAGACACAACTCATCTTTCTTAAGACCACTTTCTTTTCCCAACGATTTACTATTTCCTGTTCAAGACCTAATACTAACAATTAATAAATATTAACATATTTTGCTACATGATTACTTCTATGTAACAGAAGTATCCTTGGTCTATGACTCTCAAAATCTAAAGTATAAAATGTACAAACAAATACAACTAAGGGGCAGACATTCGGGCAAAATATTCCAAATCTATAAAATCCTTTACTGAAATACTTGTTCTACTTGTAAACATTGTAGTGTTTACAGGGCTTAAAATAACAGTGCCAAAGTGAATCAAACACAGAATGGTTATCTTGTCCAAAGCCACAGTCATATATAGGCTAAACCAAGATCTACATAAATGTCTTGACTCACAAAAAGGATTCTTTGCGCTACCTCAAACTGTCTTTTCTCAGATAAGCAGCATGAATTTTTTCAGGTCTAGGAAATCTTTTTAAAAAAACAAAAACATGGCAGCTGTTGTGGTTAATGTCACAGACTACATATGACTATGACAAAAGCAACCACAAGGAATAAGTTTCAAAGAAACAAACTCTACTTTTAAAATAATTTCTACATTTATACTCTCAATGCATGGTAAATAAAGCAATAAAAATAAACTCAATTAAGCCTGCATAAATAAAAATTAAAAACAAAGAAAATATAAAAATAAAAAGGATAAAAATGTATTTATCTAGATTACTTCACAAATACATAATCAAATTACACAATAAATGTGAATGGGCTGAATTCCCTACCAAAAGACAAAGACCCTCAGATTTGACTTTTAAAGATCACATTAAATACTGTTCACAAAAGCTTACTACAAGAAAGCTTTTTCTTTTACTTTTACAAGAAATGTAAAATATCAATGAAGTAAATGCATACAAACAGAAAGCAGAACGGCAATGTAGTATCACAGGATCAAAATCAAGGTTAAACTCCACACAAGACTAATACTACTGAATTTTAATACAAAGATTCAAGCATAACATTTTATATATAAAATTATAACATCAAAATAAAGCAAAATAAGACACTCAAGGAAACTTAAAACACAGTCTTCATGGGATATTTAATGAATGTATTTCAGAGTTTCACAGATTAAATAGGTAACAAAAAAACAGAAGCTATAAAAGATCTGAATATAATCAACAAATTCCATTATAATAGATTTGAACAAAACTTTGCACCTTAGAAGCTACAAATGAATACTCATTCTTCTCTTGTGTTCTTAAAATATTTACAAATATTAATAGTATTTGGCCACTAAAAATTCTTAATGTTCCAAAACACAGAGAATTTATAGGTCACATTCTTTGACCACAGCCTAACAAAGCTAGAAATCCACAGAAGGATCCACTCAACCCTTCCCCAAATGTGTATCTTAAAAATTAAGGAGACATCCAAACAAATGAAATTTATCTAAGAATACAAAGTACAAGATTTCATATCAAAGGAAGCAATGCAAAATCAGTCTTACAGTGCCTTGCAACAAGTCATTAAGGGCACTACAAACATCCTAGAAAACCTCTCACTACAATTTCTTTAAAATGCCATGTAAATAACCTAAAGTACTACTGTAAAAAGTAGATGGCAATCTCATTAAAAAAAAAAACAAGGAAAAAGAACAAAAAAGTTTATGAAATCATGAAAAGACATCTATACAATATCAAATAAGCACCCTTCAGATCACAAAACATACACACACATGCTAAAGAAAGGACTTCTTTTGCTTCTAAGCCATTCCAATTTCTATACCTACAGCAAGAAAAACCTTTGCCTTGATCTTCATCTTACAGCATCTCACACTCACTGTCTCCCCAGCTTCTTCCATGTGCCTCAGTGCAGAAAGCTTAATCTTGAAGGGTAAATAAACCTGAAAACTATCCCTTTTAACCACCTCTAATTCTCCAAAATGACACCTCTCAGCCAAAACCCCAAATATGACTGAATTAACAGAATTTCACATTTGTTGAAATCCTGCTGATACTCCAAAAATTAAAGCCCCTGGAATCAACCTGCCCTTCAGCATCAAAAAGATTGAGAATCCAAGGGCCCCACAGTAATTCTGAAGGATGGACAGTTCTTTACCTCCAACACCAGGAATGGCTAAAAGCAACTCTTCATGGGACGATACATTTTTAAAAACATACTCTACTACACAGGGAAAAACGTCTCCCCCTGGTAGGAGTTATTTCCTTAAACAGCACCAAACTTTAGAAAATAGCAGTTTTGTGGCCTTAAGAGGAAAAAAAAAAAAAAAAGAACATTACCACTGGTTAATATCAGACTGAAATATCAAGGGCATTAAATCAGTTTGAGACAGTAATTAGATTTCACATCCAGAAAACTACATCAATGATACAGAAGGCAATTTGGCAAATTTTCCTAGAATAAAGACTATCTTCTTTTTTGCTGATTAACTTAACACAGTATGGTATAATGATTGCAGAGAATCGATGCATAAATAATAAGTATTTCATGAGATGATTGAGAAAATGAATTCAAAAATGAAGAAAACCTTCCCAGACCTGAGATGAGAGGGTTTCTTCATTTCCCAGGGAAACCTAGTGAACAGAGAAAAAGTTCTACCCATATCCTGATAAATGTTTCCATTTCCAGTGATAAGCAAAGGCTACAAGCATGCAAGCAGAAAACAATTATTCCTGCAGGACAGAAATGGGAGGCCCACCAGCCAAATAAAGGTCAAGAATCAGAAAACAAAGATACACCCCCACTGTTGTAGTACAAAAACGCTGGGGGGCCCAACAATTTTATGTCCAGCCAAATCATCACTTACCATGCAAAAGTAAATATAACCTTGGCTATCTTTACAGTAAAAAGTAATACTTGAAAGTATTCTCCAAATCACATTTCAAAATAAAGACTAGCTGTTGATAAAGACTACCTGTAAGCACTGACACCAGTGAGAATGACACAAATGGCAAATAAAAGCAATGACCCTTCATAGGAAAAAGATTAATACCATTACTATTTACTATTATAGTAGCAAAACAGAATGTAAAAGACAAAAAACGATCTTTTAAAAACACTGCAACACACACTTGGTTGCTTTAAATAAGGACACTAAATTTATGAAAGATATGGGTGGAAACAGCAAACAAAACTTCTAACTTCCTCACTTCCCATAACTGGGAATAAAACAGTATTATTCTAATTTTCTAATTAAAAATGTTTATGAATAATTTTAAAGTAAATCTGAGTAAAAAAAGATAGAAAATATATAGCAAAATACAAGATTAGTACAAAGGGAGGTCATTATGCTAAAGATCATGACCAAAATCTGTACTGACCTAATAGAAATTTTTCAACCTTTCCCTCAAGATACCTGCCTACAAAATTAGACAGAAATTTTCTCCTTAAACAGAACAAGTCAATCCCCTTTTGCCTCAACTTGGTTTCTTTAGGCTTAATTTCACTCCATGCCGAGCTAGACTGATTATGAAGACCAGATTTTGTTAACATAACTGAATAGAACAAACTCTGCTTATTATCATTACCTAAATAAAGCAACATCAGAGGTCTTAATTTTGATCACTTGGCCAAGGTGACGTCAGCCAGGTTTCCTCACTGTGGTTATTTTCCCTCGATAATTAATACCTTATGGGCAGATACTTTGAGACTATGTTAATATCCAGCTACTCTCAAACCCACCAGTTTTAACATCTATTTATGATTCTGACTTGAATCAACTGTTATACTGCCAAATAGTGATTTTCTAATTCCACCACCTCCTCTAAGCTTATTAGAATTCTACCATAAGAACTTTCCTTCCTCCTTCATTTATTTATCCCTATGGATTCACAGATTCTTACTTTATGGACGATAATCAATTAGTATCATTATTCGATGGCCTATATTGTCCCAGAGTTAGCCAATGGGAGTTCTTTGGGTTGGCTGTGTCTCTTTGACATGTCACCATTGTTTTGTCTTTTGAGCACTATCTTACTTTCTGGCACTACAAGATGTTCCTAGCTCATCTTCTATTCTCTGCTCTAGGCCTGGGATTAGTCACTTCTCCAAGTTTCCTTCTAGTAAAGAAGGGTATTTAGAAACCAAGATCTGGCTCTAGGTATTCTCACTGCTAATAAGAAGTCACGATTTCTATATACTCTCAGCATACAGAGCTGAAAAAAAAAAAAAGCGCAGATATGTGCATGTGTATCCACACACATCTTTTTCTGCTTCTATAATTTTTAAACCATGAATTTGTGACAACATCTTCAATTCCAAGCAAGCATCTGAGTTGAGGCTAGCCTTCCCCCTTTCCACATTTAAAACTCCCTTCACCAACAATGAGAAAGTTGGCTCCCATTTTCCACAACATATTTACTTATTTGCTTAATCCTAGTATAGAAAATTGTTTCAGAATTGAAAAGCCATGTCCCTCTCTCTCTCTCTCTCTCACACACACACACACACACACAGCCTATTAACTAGAGTTCAATGTTTGCTTCAAGTTCTTTTTGTCTTTATCCTGAGGACATAGTCCAAACACCCAGTTCAAAAGTTAGTTTTTTTCTTTCCCCCCTTCAGTATAGTTATCTTACTCATTTGAAATAAGGTTTGGTTCATTTACTTCCTTTATTTTTTTTTTAAGTTTATTATTTTGAAAGAGAGAGAGCAAGCGAGGGAGGTGCAAAGAGAGGGGGAGAGAGAATCCCAAGCAGGCTCCACGCTGTGAGCACAGAGCTGGATGTGGGGCTTGAACTGATGAACCATGAGGTCATGACCTAAGCTGAAATCAAGAGTTAGCTTCTTAACCCACCAAGCCACCCAGGCGACCCTAGTTCATTTATTTGTTTGTACTCCACCTGAGGGTGGTTTTTTCTTCACCACTTGATTGTACTCGTGTTTGCTGTTTATGGACTAAGTATGTGAAACATTAAACATGGTTCCAAAAGTCAGAAAGTATCCTCAGAAAGGTTACCAACCCCATTCTTTCCACCCCTTCCCCCTCATTCCTACCCACCCTCTCTGGCTAACCAATAATCTCATTAATCTCTGATTTATCCATTCTGTGTTTTTGTCCCAATAAGCAAAAACATATGTATTTTCTTATTTCCCCTTCTTTCTTACACAAAATGCAGTATACTGCACATTATGCAATAGGTATTTTGCACTTTGTTTTTTTCACTGAACAATTTATCCTGGAAGGCCCTTCACATCAGTTCATAGAAATCTTTATTTTTTTTTTTTACAGCTACATAATGCTCCACACGTACCATATTTTATTCAATCCCTCTCCTATTCTGTAAGTGTTTCCAATTTCTTCAATTACAAACAATGCTGTGACCTCATGCGTGTGTATTTTAAGGGTAAATTTCTAGATCTGGAGTCAAAAGGTTAAGCACAGATAGAATCAAATCTACATCTATTTTACGTCTCCTGATATAATGCACTAAGAAGAATTCATTATTTCTGTGTTGTTCCTCCCCCCCAAATGCAGAACCTGAATTTAACAATGAAGAAACAAACCCCAGCTAGCTATGTTAAATGTTACTTAAAAGGAAATAATTGGATTATATGGACATTTTCAATTGTAGAAAAATGTGTTGCTGGGGAAAAAAAAAGAAAAAAACAAACCCTAATCAAGGAACTCTACAAATAAGATACACGCTTCAAAAATATCAATGTCCTAAAATACAAAGACTAAAGAACAGTTCCAAATTAAAGAAGATATGGAAACTGAATGCAATGCTTAATCTGAGATATTCTTTTGCTATAAAGGGCATTATTGGGACAATTGGCAAAATCTGAAAAAGCTCTACATGTTAGATTACTAATATATCAATGTTAATTTCTGATTTTGGTTATATATCTTGTTTATATAAGCAAATGCTCATTTTTTAGGAAATATACATGGAGATACTTAAAAATAAGTGGTCACTGTCTTCAACTTACACTTAAATGATTTTTAAAAACCATATATGGGGAAAAGGATAAAACAAATATGGTAAAATGTTAGCATTTGGAAAATCTGGGTAAAGTTTTTTTTAAAAAGCAACACTGAATATTACTTTGACATTTATATTCATACTTCTAGTGCTGAACATGTACTTACTTGTATACAAAGCTCTTTCTCCTAGAAAAAACATCACCATATGAGGCGGCAAGATAAGTTGGCTGGCAATATTAAACTCCTAATGTATACAAACAACAAATTCTGTGACTATAATATTTCTAATTAAACTATGATTTAATGCATGTAACCAATAAACAATCACAGCGCTTTTATACAACACTAAAAATAAAATATAATTTATAGGGTGACAAGGAACTCAGTCTAATTATGTATCCAGTAGCACAATTTTAGACAACTTACATTTCTTTGCTTCTTTCAGAACCACACAGAAAATACGTGAATATATAAATCTTTGTCTTTTTCACAAAAGCCTGAGAGGCATTTCTCTTGGCAAAGTAGAAATAAATCAAAGGCCTACCAAGGACATTACTTTAAGTTTCAATCCCAAACACAGACTCAGCAGCTCTATCTATCCAAAGTAATTCAAGATCAAGGCCTTGCCAGTAGATTCACTATTAACTAACATTGTCTACCAGCAGAATGAAAGTCTTTTACTCATTATCACTTTTCAGTAAGAAGGGCACAAAGGAACTAATACTCTAAACACGCTTCTATTTTTCCTAACAGAAAGAAAGAAAGAAAGAAAGAAAGAAAGAAAGAAAGAAAGAAAGAAAGAAAGAAAGTTCACATTGCATCACAAAATTTCAATTTTATGAGATCAGTTTTAATTTGAAAAAGGAAACTTAAGGAGTGCCTGGGTGGCTCAGTCAGTTGAGCTTCAGACTGTTGATTTCAGCTCAGATCATGATCTCACAGTTCATGGGATGGAGCCTGAGTCAGGCTCCACAATGTCAGGGGGGCCTGCTTGGGATTCTCTCTCTACTCCTCCCCTACTCGTGCTCTCTCTCTCTCTCAAAATAAACTTTTTTAAAAAAAGGAAACTTAAAATAAAAACAATACTGCTTCAAGAAAGTCTCTTTCCCCACTCCTTCCCCCCTTTTAAAGTTACTAATTTATTTTCCTAACCGAACCAAAGACTTCTTTCTTTCTTTTCTTTCTTCTTTCCTCCTTTCCTTCCTTCTTTCCTTCTTTCTTTCTTTCGAGAGACAGACAGTATCCCAAGCAGGCTCCACATTGTCAGCGCAAAGCCTGATGCAGGTCTTGAACTCATGAAACGTAGGATCATGACACAAGCCAAAATCAAGTCCAATGCCCAACTGACTGGGCCACCCAGGCGCCCCTTAAGGACTACTTTCATTTCAAAGCTTGGTAAAGACCCACACTTCAGCAACACAGGTGAATTAAAAATCCCATCCCAGTAGGCAGCTGCCTGTCACCATCACTTTGCCTTCTAATGGTACTCGACCAAGGGAAAAGAGGATTCTTGACACTCAACAGAAGCGTCTCCACTAACTCCGGCAACTTCCCCATCCCAATAAGGAGACACACATGTAAGAATGAGTTTTAAGAAAACCTAGGTTAGAATTTCCTTCTGCTTATCCTCTGTTAAAAGTGATCATCCTTTCCCTTGAGTGCCTACCATTTCTATGCAGGAACCGCCAGCACATCCATTTCAGGTGTTACCAAAATGAGGCAATCTCTAGTATGTACCACCATCAGCTGAGGTGCCTTATTTTTCAATGCTAAGAATTCACTTGTAAATTACTCTGAAAATATAATCTGCACACAAAAAAACAAGTCTACAGTATAGTTTCAAACTCACAGACACAAGTTATTTTAATTGCAGAGAGTGTCCTTCAGACATCACAACAGAACAGCAATTCTGGAATCTAAACTCACAACCTTCACACATGGATCAATTAACTATAACATAAATACATGTGTCTTGAAATCTCTTTAGGATCTCCACCCCAAGGAAAAGGCAATGAAAAAGCATCCAGCAAAAGACAAACTCTGGGTTAAAAGCAATGTCTGAGTCAGGTCCAGCTAACAGGTTGTAAGACTAAAACCCAGTGAGTGAGGAATCAACTACCCCCTACATAGTTCAAAATCTGACAAACTGCTCAACAGAAAGTAAGGATGCTAAACAAAGAACAGAAGATGGGAAATTCCTCTCTTTAATCTTATAAAACATGTGTGGTCTCTTCTCAGAGTTAGCAGGTAAAGCATTAACCTCAAACCCAACGATTACTCCATCTTTTCCTAAAATCAACTTGCAACTGATAAAAAGAAGTTTCCCCGACTCAAAACAGGATCAATATTCATCACCTAAATACCACACAAAGTGAAGAGGGGAGTTTGAGGTTGGGGTGGGAGGCAGGGGGTACTGAAGACTTAAAAGACCAGATTACGTGTCAAGGAAAAATAAATACATTACAAATTTTGTTTCGGAAGAACAAGATACAGAAGTAATAAAAGCAATTAAAACCAGGTAACAATTATTAACATACTCTGTAGATGGCACTGTGCTGAACAATTTGCGTGCATTATTGTAATTATTCCAAAAAACCTAAAGGTACTACTTAATTTCCCTTTTCATATAGGGAAACTGAGGCTTGGGGAACCCAAGAAACTTGACTAAGGCACACAGCTGGTTAAATGAGAACCTAGAATTTCAAAGGTGCAGGTTTGTTCACCCAAACTCAGTGTTTTATGGAGAAAAAAAAAAAACTAAAGCCTTGAGAAGATTAGGAAAGATTAAGAAATTCCCTAGCATCACCTGAGTAAGGAAACCTAGAATCCAGATATGCAAAATTCTCTCCATTTCACTTTGTACAATGCTAAGATCACTTCCTAACTACTCATCATTTAGGTATTTACTCATCATTTAGGTATTCTATTTGCCAACAGAACTTAAGACATTTTTCAAAAAACTATGAACAACAAAAACATATTTTACGTCTTTATACAGGCATTTTATGATCTGATAAAGTCATTTTTAAGGAGAAAATGCACTAAGTAATTATTGCCTTAATCTCCTATTTTGCAGCTCTTCATATGCTAAGTCACAAGTATACCTAAGGTTACAGAAAGTCAAGGCTAAAAACAAAGTGTTTTTACATTCTCCATTCCCCAATTTATTATATTTTTTCTGCTCAAGATTATATCATAGAAAAATATATACAGAACACTGTAAAAAGGATGTTTCAGAAGACTTAAAAAATAAATAAAACCAATTTGTGTCATCCTGATCTACAAAGAGAACTCACTTCCGCTTGTTAAGATTATTATCCTTCTGCCATCTCCTCTCCCAATTACTACTGCTAGACAATCACAGCAGAATGAATTTTAATTTCCCAAGAGTCATACAATAAATAGTGGCTCTATTAAGTGTAGATGATAAATAGTCACTTTAGCTCCATAATATAAGATTAATATAACAGCAATAACATCTGTAGATTTATTATGCACTAGGCATTGTTTTAAGCCCTTGACATATGTTAAGTCTAATTTTCACAACAACACTATCTGGTACTTTCTATCTCTCCGGATTACAGATGGGGAAAATTGAGATACCAAGAGGTTAAGTAATTTATCTAAGATTATACATGCAGCAAGTGGCAGAGCTGAGACTCCATGGAAGTGGTCTGGCTCCTACCTCTCCAGAAAGTCTCCTCCGATGTCAGAACCTATATTCCTCCCTTTCACTGGCTCCAATTCATCTGCCTCTCCCACTCCCCTCCTTGCCTGCCTTCTCTCTCCAAACTAGCATAAAACTCCCCCATGCTCACAGAAGGTATGTCCTCTCTCCCGACCGCCAAGCCTACACAGTACTTTTATCAATTCTTTGCAAACTGACTTTTACCCAATTCTGAATTCTCTCTGCATTTAAATGTGTTACAGAACTGTACACAGACACTTATACTAGCAGCAATCATTAAGTGAGCACATATTACGTGACAGATACGGTGCTAACAATATTCCCATAATTTATAGGATTATAAACAATGTGTCAGCCCACCCGTTTTACTGATAATTAAATTGAGGCTCAGAGATGAATATTCTGGCACTGTTCTCACAACCAATAAATGACAGAATAAGACAGACACTTCAGTTGACTCAAAGCTCACTTTTTCTCTATGTATATATATGTATGTCTTTCACATGCATACACACCTTCCCTTCTTTTATACCATCTAGTACAGTACTATTCATGAAGGTGTTTCTTTAACAAATGAATTCTAGAAAATCATTTTAAAAACAGCAATTACTGTTATCTTAACAATTTCTAAAACCATTTCCCAAAAACAAAAGGTTCCAGTACCTTAATTAAGTAACTTAAGATTCAAATACATTCAGATGATCCCTCCCCACCAAAAAAAAAAAAAACAAAAAAAAACAACTAAGTATGTGTGGTTTAAACCTGTCAGGTGACACTTTACTAATACTGGAACCCAGAATTATCCTCTCACTCATCACCACCACCACCAGCCCAACAACAGTCCCCAAAGAAAGGTTTAGCTATAAATTGTTTTGCTCTGCCATCAGTTAAAGTCTCTCTCTGGGCCCTAGGGATATAACATAACATCCCTGATTCTGCAGCCTGCTAAACTTAAACCAATCTCACCTCTTACAAAGTGTGATTTTTTTTTTTTTAACCCACTAATGAGCATACTGTAAATATTCATTACACAAACATCTTCTCTTCCTGGATACAAAGGTTTTAGCAGCAGTTTTTAACCCCTTGAAATATTACAACAGCAAATTATTGCTCATTTAGGCAACGTGAAAGGTAACAATCATATTTAACAGTACTCTGTATTTTAATGTCACTATAAACGTGAAGTGAAATGAAATACGCCATTCAAGTATCCCAGTTGATAACAAATGAATGAAACGGAAACCAGAAATTAATTCTTCACCAAAGCATCTTAGCAGTACTCTTGTGTACTAAGAATATCTTTTGTTACCTGTTATAACGGGGTCCCTTCCTTCTCTTGCAGCGTATGCCACACCTTTTAGGTTGACAAAAGCGGAGAGACATCTGGGTTTCTCATTTTTAAAATCCCGAAAAAGATCGCTCAACCTTGTTAACCAGAGCAAATCCTAAGAATGAAGAATTCCATCGCAATTGTCTTTACCACAAGCCCTGACTTTCGCCTCCAGCATCCAAAGAGGTCTCGGGGTGGGGGGAGTGGGTAGTTGGAACAGATACAGCAGGCACGCCCCGGTCGGTCATCTCCGAGCATGGCCCATCCCAAACTTCACCTTGGCAAAGGGAGAAGCAGGAAGGCACCAGGAATTCCTAGGAAATGGTCTCACCCCTATCCTATCGGAGAACATTCTCAACTTCCTCGAAGCCACCATTTCCCTCGGGCATTTTCACACACCTCCCACCCGGACACATTACCTAAGAGATTACTTAAAAGCACAAATACACACAAAGAGAAACACACAGCTCGAGCGGGCAGCTCCGGCTCAGCGTGCGCAGAGAAACCCGCAGACCACGCGGAGCCGCGGCCAACTTGCCACCGCGATCGCAACCGACGGTGCAGGAGGCGGCCCGGGGCAGCTGGAAGCCCAGCTGGAGGGGCTGCAAGCCCCACGCCCGACGCCCGGAGCCCGGGCCTCGGGGCAGGAAGACCGGCGCGGCGGCGCAGCCTCCCCGGAGGGCTCGGCCCCGGCCGGAGCGATAAGGTGGATCGACGCTTCCCACCCTGCCAGCTCCGCCCTCCCGGACACATTCCTGAGAAGCCCGACTCCCGGGACGCCGAGCAGGGCGCCGGGCAGGCAGGAGCGCGGCGCCACGGCCGCAGGGCAGGAGGGCAGAGCCGGGCCCTCACCCCCCGCCCGCCCCCGGCCCGCGCGGCGCCTCCGGGGCGGGGTCGCGTCAGCAGCCCCGCCACAGGTAGCGCGAGCCCCCGCCCGCCGCCACCCCGGCGCCCCCGGCAGGCCCGCTCCAGGTACCTGGATGAACTGGATGGTGAGCGCCGACTTGCCCACGCCGCCTCCGCCGACCACCACGAGCCGGTACTTCTCCTGGCCGGAGCCGTCCCGCCAGCCGGCCGCGGCCATGGGGACGCCGCCGAGCCCGCCCGGCCACGCCGAGCCGCCGCCCGCCCTAGGCCCGGCTCCGGGGACGTGTGCGGCCGGCGGGCTGCGGGCGAGCGGCGGGCGGGGGTCCCGGGCGCCGGGAGCTGCCGGGAGGGCCGCTCCGGGCGGCAGCGCGGCGCCCGGGCTGGCCGGGTCCCGCCCGAGGCGCGGAGGAGCGGGAGGACCGCAGGGGCCAGGGGCGGCAGCGGCCGGGGGGCGCGCTCCTCCTCACGTCGCCGCAGCGCCTGCCGAACGCTGCCTCCAGCGCCGCTACAAATGGCCGTCTGGGGGCCGGGCTGCTAGGCTGAGGTGCTGCATATGCATGAGGGGGCGGGGCGGGGCGGGGCCGCGCTGGCCTGGGCTGGGATTCCGGCGCTGACCCCCGGCGGCTCAGACCCCCGCGGACCCGCCCCTCGGATCCCGGGACTGTGAGCGCGTGTGCGTGAGTGAGTGCGTGCGTGAGTGAGTATGCGCGTATGTGTGTCTGAGTAGGTGTCAAGTGGGAGTGAGAAGAAGACAGCAGACAGTGTGTGACCATAACTGTGTAATGTCAGGGATTGTCAGGGATTATGTGGATGAAAAAATACAGTATGTGAAGGCGTGTGTGAAAAATAGAGCTGTTGTCATCTTAACCCAATTTTTGCAGGAGAGTAAATATCCTGTTTTAAGAGTACAGATGGTGATCGTGATTGTGTGAAAACCAGTGTGTGACAGTGATTGAGGATCAGAGCTGTGTCACAGTAACTGTGTATGGGATGGGTTGCAGTGATGAGGTTATGTGACAGAGACTAGACTGGGCATGGGGAATAAATCACGGTGATGGAGGGTGCATGGACCAGAGTGAATGGACAGGTTTTGTATGTGTCAGGAGACTGTCCTGGTGGCTATATTTGTGTGTAAGAAATATGTCATAATTGTACAGAGGAATATAAGTGAGAGGTTAGTTTGTAATTAAGTTCACACTACATACCAGGCACTGTGCTCAGTGCTAGAGATCCTTTCCTAAACCAAACAGTGTCCCCTGCCCTCAGGGAACTTAAGAGTCCAGTGAGGGAGACAGCCAGGACAATAGGCAAATTATAAGGCATAATGATAAGGGCCATAGCTATTTAGCATCTGTGCCCATGGCAGAAGCATTCACCCCAGAGCTGGGTGGTCAAGGAAGGCTTCCTAAAGACGTGAAGAATCAATAATAGAAACAGGCAAATCATTAGAAGAAAAGTAATCCAGGGAAACGAAACTGCATGTAAAAAAGTCAGAGCTGAGAAGATAAGAACTGTCACATGATTTTGAATGTACTGGGGAAGTTCTCGTGCCGGTGATTGTGAATGAGAAGTGATTATCGATGTGTATGGTAGTTTAACCAAATGTAACAGGAATCACAGCTCTGGGAAGAAGTAGTGTAGGGTAGTAGATAAGGCCGTGGGCTCTGGGGCCAGACTGTCTGGATTCAAATCCTAGCTCTTCTACTAATGGTGTGATGTTGGGAAGTGAACCTCTGTGCACCAAGTTTTCTCCTCTCCAAGGACAGTAAGACTTACCTACCATCAGGGCGTTTTATTTTGTTTTGGTAAGAATCAAATGAGCAAATACATTATAAAGCACATAAAACAGTGCCTGGCATGCAATAAGCGTTTATGGCAGTTTGGGAACATGACTGCAAGTTCTTGGACAGTATTTAGTGACTAGCTTGGAACCAATAGAATGCAGCAGAAGAGATGCTGTATAACTTCCAAGGCTGGGTCAGAAGAGGCCATGCAGCTTCCACCTCTTCTCTTGGGATTCTCACCCCGGGAGAAACAAAGTAAGAAGTTTGGCTACCCCAAAGCTGCCGTGCTAGCAAAGCATAATGCAAGGCAAAGATACAGCTGAGCTCCTAGCAGACCGCCAGCATCAACTGCCGGCCATGGGAGATATCTTGGGCACCCAACTCTGTTGAGCCTTCAGATGAGGGCAATCCCCGCTGGCATCTGACTGCAGCTGCATGAGAGACCACAAGGAAGAGCTGCCCAGGCCAGCCCTTCCTGATCCACAGAATCATGAGCAAAATAAAGTAGCAAACTGGTTGTGCTTTTTTCAACTTTTTATTTAGAAATAATTTCCATGTGTAAAATATAAAGTACACCCATACATTTTTACCCAAATTCCACTATTGTGAGCATTTTACCCCACTTCCTTTATCTTTCTCCCCTCTCCATTTCTCTCTGCCATATATATGTATATATATGTATACATATACATACGAAAATTTATAATATTCACATATATATGTACATATATACATGTGTACATATGTGATTGTGTGTATATATACACATATATAAATTTATGATTATTCCTATATACAAATAAATGTGTATGTGCATATATAAATGTATGATTCATATATATTATATATATATAATCCATATATAAAGATGAGTTTTTTAACCATTTAAGGATAAGTTACAGACATTATGGCCATTTGCCCCTAAGTACTTCAGTGTGTATTTCCTGAGAATAGGGACAGTACAGTTATCATCTTTAGTAAATTTAATATTGATATGAATACTTAATCTACCATTCATATTCCAATTTTGTCAGTTGACTCAATAATGTGCTTTAGAGCATTTTCCCCCCAGCACAGGATCCAGTCCAGGGTCAAACACTGCATTTAGCCACCAAACTCTATTTATCTTTTTTTGGTGTGGTACAAAATGGTTGTTTTAAGTATTTGGGAGGAGGGGCAAAATGTTTGTTACCCAGCAGTAATAGCCAGAAGGGCCTCAGTGACAAATATTATTATCAGTGTGAAAAGGAGAAAAAGGAGAGAAAAGAAAGAGGAACCCACATCAAGGAAGTGCTGAGAAAGGACCAGTTATACTTCTCACAAATGTCTCCTAATATCTGCCTAGCCCTAAAATTTCCCATAATCCTTCAGGACCAAGAAGATGGCCAGAGTCCTTATGCTCTTTGCCTTCTAAAGTACCAGTCTATTTTCAGTAGAATCTATTTCATTCACCTATTTGTGAGCTTCTTCTATGCCTGTGTCCTGACCAAGATGTTCTTTCCTTCCTGCTCTGCACCACTAAGATCCCCAGGTACAGGACAATTCCTGACACCAAGCAAGCAAATCCATCCTATAGGAAACATGTACTGGTTGCCTTCCAGCCAGCCATTCCTCCTTCCTTTCAAATAGTTATCTCCAAATTTTCCCTCTAGTTTGTGAAGGACACCCACCTACCTGCAGCTTCAGCCGTTCACTCTAATTCACTTAAGATTATCAACCTGCACTGGCCACAGTAGTTAGCGGGAGGGGAGATATAGTCTAGGTCAGGGCCATCAGGAACAGATTCAACTGTGGAATCAAAACTACAGTGTGATGCCATTTCATACCCACTAGGATGACTTTTCCGCTTTGGAAAACAGTCTAGCGTTTCCTCAAAAGGTTAAACATAGAGGGGTGCCTGCATGGCTCAGTTAAGTGTCCAACTCTTGATTTCAGCTGAGACCATGATCTCGAGGTTCGTGGGATCAAGCCCCGCAGAGCACAGAACCTACTTGGGAATTCTCTCTCTCTCTCTCTCTCTCTCTCTCTCTCTCTCTCTGTCTCTCTCAATAAATGAATAAAACTTAAAAAAAAAAAGACTACTTAAAAAATGTTTTTAAAAACGTTAAACACAGAGTCACCATATAACCGAGAAATTCCCCCCAGTATATATCCAAGATAAATTAAAACATGTATCCATACAAAAACCTGTGCATGCAAGTTCATAGCAACATTATTCATAATAGCCAAAAAGTACAAATAACCCAACTGTCCATCAACTGATGAGTGGACAAACAAAATGTGGTATAATCATACAATAGAATTTTATTTGGCAATAAAGACATGAAGTACTGATACATGCTGCAACCTGGGTGAACCTTAAAAATGTTACACTAACTGAAAGAAGCCAGTTAGAAAAGAGCACATATTGTATAATTCCATTTATATGAAAGGTTCAACCTAAGAAAATCTATGAAGACAGAAAGTAGATTAATGGTTGCCAGGATGGAGGGGAAAATGTGAGTGACTGGTAATGGGTATGAGGATTCTTTCTGGAGGTAGGAAAATATTCTGAGATTAGATAGTTATGATGGTTGTACAATTCTAAATATACTAAAAACCATTGAATTATACACTTTTTAGAGTGAATGTTATGGTATAGGAATTAAATCTTAATAAAACTGTGGGGAGAAAAGATTGAACTGCAGGATTTTATTTGAGCTATGAAGGAAATGTCTTTTTACTTCAAGATGTTCCCCATATCAGCTCTATTCCTTTATTGATTGATTGATTGATTGATTGATTGATTTGATTCAAAGTTGAGTGTTCAGCACGCAGGAAGCTTATATGCTCAACTCCACCTAGACTTCTATTCCAAAATGTTTTCTTGGCCTTAGAAAATATCCCAAAAGCCTACACGAAAATAAATCTTTACAAAAACATAGGAGAATATGGGAAAGAAAGAACTAGTTGTCATTCAAGCCAATTAAAGATGAATTTTCATCTTACTCTGAAAAATGTCCTTCTCAAGTAGCTAGAATAGAATAGATAAGAGTATAGGGGCGCCTGGGTGGCTCAGTTGGTTAAGCATCCAACTTCAGCTAAAGTCATGATCTCACGGTTCATGGGTTTAAGCCCCGCATCAGGCTCCATGCTGACAGCTCAGAGCCTGGATCCTGCTTCGGATTCTGTGTCTACCTCTCCCTCTGCCCCTCCCTTGCTCACACTCTGTTTCTCTCTCTCTTTCTCAAAAATAAACATTAAAAAAATTTTAAATAAGGAAGAGTACAAATCTTCACAAGAAGAATGACTTACAAACTCGGAAAGAATGGTAGAGATCACCCCCCCTTAACTTACCCAAAGAAATATTGTGACTAGGGAAAGAATTTCTTTCCCAATGTCACCTAGCAAGTTATCAGGACACAGGTCTTCTGACTACCCCGCTTAAAGCAATTTACCTAATGCCAAGCTGGGTGTTATCCAGAGCCCCACAGAGCCTCACAGCATGGAGTCAGTGCAATGCTACCAATCAAGGGAACTGTTGAATGCATCATTTTGCCTTAAGTAGATGACTGTCTGGCTAAGGGGTTGTCAAGAAATTTCAACAGGCAGATTCAAGGCCTGTTTTGGCCAGCAGATATGTTTTGGTGCACAATTTAATTTTTGAATTGAATTACCAATATTTAATTGAGTTACCAATATTTTTTCAAAAAAGATAGTTTGGGGCACCTGGGTGACTCAGTCATTTAAGTGTTGGACTTCGGTCATGAGCTCACAGTTTGTGAGTTTGAGCACCATGTCGGGCTCTGTGCTCAGAGCCTGGAGCCTGCTTCCAATTCTGTGTCTCCCTCTCTCTCTTGCCCCTCCCCTGCTTGTGCTCTATCTCTCTCTCTCAAAAATAATAAATGAACATTAAACAAAATTTTTAAACATATTTCACAAACAAATCTGAATTTCTAACTCTTCCCAATAAAATTAAGCGGAACATCTAGCAATACCAGGCTGTTACCATATGACAACTGGGTACATACAGGTAAGTACATGCTGTCTTCAAGAAGAGGTATGGATGCTCCTGTTCTTCAGAGTCACCCGTACTCTTATATTGCACCCCATCCATTTGATGTTACCTGCGTTTGCAAATCCTACCACTATATGCCAATGCTCCCCAACTAGGATGCACATCTCAATGGCCTGTATTGTCATAAAACAAAGAACCTGGGCTCCCCCACCCCGCATCTTGATAAGTAAGATTTCAAAGCAAGACTCAGCATTTATATATTTAAATATCCAAAGTAACTGAGACACTTCCATAATTGAGAATTTTTGGAGGAGAGTAGACTCATCCGAGTCCACTCTTATTTCAGAACAAACAATGACCTTCTCATCTGGAATGTTGGTGACTCATCATCTCTAAAAACTACCATTGCCCAAATACCATCCCTGGCCCATCCCAGAGAAAGGATCTAGGGGTGGAGTGAGGAAGGAGGTAAGGCTGAAACGAAGGTCCCCCTGACCTCATCTATAGCTGAGTCAGATAGAGCCCAGGCCTGATAACCAAAGAGGGCCAAACCCCAAATCAGAGAGCATTCAGTTGATGGAAGAGCCCCATCCACTTATTTCCTTAATGGGCCACCACTTACTATGTGAATGAATGGCTGGTGGAGAATGAAACAGCCCAGCAGGAGCTGCATGTATCTGATATGAGACAGATGCACAAATCTATTCCTTGTTTAAAGATCACACTGCTAAGAATAGAAACTGAAACACACGCTGAAGCGTGTGCACACACAGCACTGAAGAAGGCCACAACAGAGCTGGAGGAATCCATAGCTTAGCGGAGGATCATCTAAGAATCATAGAGCCTTAGAGCAGAAGAAGCACCCTGAGATCATTCCCTCTAAAGCTCTCATTTTAATGGTGAGGAAGCAAAGGCTCAGACAGAAAAGAGCAGTCCCCAGCGCTGCCTAGAGATAGAGCACAAGCATGACTGGAACTCACATTCTGTCCCCCAGATTGGGGTCTGACTCAACGGAGAGCACTGTCCTGGGAGCCCCAGAGCATAGAGACTGAGCAGGGTCAAAGTCACACTGCCCCTTTCTGGAAGAGCTGCCAGGAAGAATCAAGCAAGAGTGTCCCCTGCTTCATCCTTTCCAAATAACGAAAAATCAAAACTACTTAAATATTCAACAACGGGGGCGCCTGGGTGGCTCAGTCAGTTAAGTGGCCGACTTCGGCTCAGGTCATGATCTCATGGTCCGGGAGTTCGAGCCCCGCGTCGGGCTCTGTGCTGACAGCTCAGAGCCTGGAGCCTGTTTCGGATTCTGTGTCTCCCTCTCTCTGACCCTCCCCCGTTCATGCTCTGTCTCTCTCCCTGTCTCAAGGATGAATAAACGTTAAAAAATATATATATATATATTCAACAACGGAGATTCAGTTAAATAAATGATGCTACAGCCATAGTATGAATACTATTGGCCATTAAAAATAATTTTTAGGGGCACCTGGATGGCTCAGTCGGTTAAGCATCTGACTTTTGATTTCAGACTCATGATCTCACGGTTCATGAGTTTGAGCCCCACATCACACTACCAGTGCAGAGTCTGCTTGGGATTCTCTCTCTCTCCCTCTCTCTCTCTCTCTATTTCTCAAAATAAGTAAATAAACTTTAAAAATAATGTTTATTTATATAGGAAAATTAGAATAGGATACAAGCCAGTAAAGACAGTGTTATAAAATATAAAATATATACATAACAGTTACCATTTACCTAGCACTTACCATGAGCCTGGCACTGTGCTAATCACTTAAAGTCTATTATCCAATTTAACCTACAAATCAACCATCTGAAGTGGGTTCTATTATTATTTGCATTGTACCAAAAACTTGAAGCCCAGAAATGTTAGATAGCTAATAAATGGCAGAGCGCATAGTTGAACCTATGAGTGGTTCAAAGTTTTTGTAGTTACGTGTTATGAACAGATGAAAAGAAAGAAAGGCTATCAGGGTTATTCAGTTATCCTGGGTGGTGAGATCACAGGACAGTTCTATTTCCTTTTTTTTTTTTTTGCAATTCCCCATTCTCTCCTACTCCCACTACTCCCAGCCCCTGGTAACTTCTAATCTACCTTTTGTCCCAATGACTTTTCCTATTCTAAACATTTCATATAAGTGGAATTACACAACAGTTGTCCTTTAGTATCTGGTTTATTTTGTTTAGCATAATGTTTCAAGGTTCCTCCATGCTGTAAACATGTATTCACGCCTCCTCCCTTTTAAGGGCTAAATAGTACCCCATTGTATGGATATATTGCTGCTATGAACATTTATATACAAATATCTGAGTTCTTGTTTTCAAATCTTTTGAGGTATATGCGGAGGAGTGAAATTGCTGGGTCAAATGGTAATTTTATGTTTAACTTTTTGAGGAACTACCAAACTGTTTTGCACAGCAGCTACTCCATTTTTTTTATTAAAAAAATTCATTTTTGAGAAGGGGAGAGAGACACAGCCTGAGTGGGGGAGGGGCATAGAGAGAGGGAGATACAGAATCCAAAGCAGGCTCCAGGCTCTGAACTGTCAGCACAGAGCCTAGTGGGGTGGGGGTGGGGCTCAAACCCACGAACGGTGAGATCATGACCTGAGCCGAAGTCGGAGTCTCAACCGACTGAGCCACCCAGTTGCCCCACAGCTATACCATTTTAATTCCTACCAACGCTGGGAGAAGGTTCTAACTTTTCTACATCTTCATCAGCACTTGTTATTTTCCTTTTTTTGTTGTTGTTTTTCTTGCCATCCCTCTAGGTATGAAGTGGCATCTCACTGTAGTTTTGATTTGCATTTTCCTAATGACTAATGATGTTGAACATACTTTCATATGTTTATTTGCCATTTGTGTGTCTTCTTTGGATAAATGTCTATGCAAGTCCTTTGCGTGTTTTTTAATCGGGTTGCTTATCTCTCTGTTATTGAGGTGGACGACTTCTTTGTATTTTCCGAATATCAAACCCTAATCAGATATTGTGATTTGCAAATATAGCCTCCCTTTCTGTGGTTTTCACTCCTTGATAGTGTTCTTTGATGCACAAGTTTTTTACTTGAACCGAATCCAGTCTCTTCTTTTTTTAGTCAGAAAAAAACATGAAGTCATGTTTATGAACACTTTTTCATGATACGGGCAAAGCAGGAGCCAAGGTTGTACATCCATAATCTAATTATGTAAACTTCAGTGTGAGTTAGATAATCTGGAAGAATTAACCATTCCAGGAAGAATGAGAATCAGGTCAATATGTGGAAAATGCTTACCTTGTCCTGTGTCACTCAGGTTGACCTGTGATAGCTGCTTCATCCCTTCCTTTCCTGCAGCAACTTTCCAAAGACAGTCGTGCTGCTGCTGTAGAGGGACTAAACCCCGAAAACTGAGCTTTCTGTAGCACCCAGGTCTGTTTTATAGAGCTCCAAACAGGCCTCTCTTTAACCCACATCCCTTACCAGGACCATGACTATGACTATTTTAAAGATTTGTAAAGAACTCGTGAAAAGACCAAGAGCATGAAAGAGAGAAAATGGAAGTCCTTGCTTCAAAATGATCAGCTAAGACATCTCTAGCCTCCAAAACAGAAGGACACAATTCAAATGCAGCCGTATAGTTTTAGGTTAGACAACTGGTACAACCTGACAGGAAGGCAAGGTAGACAGCTCCTAGGAGGCTTTTTTAAATGCACTGTTTTCTAGGCCCCATCCCTGCCCCCAGAATTATACCGTTTCAGGGGAGAACTGAAAGGAAATGCTTTGTGATTGTAATCTTCCCTCCTGTGCCAGGATACTCCTGTCTCCCGCAGGTGCAACACCAGTGGTCTGGTGAGAACAAATAACGTTTTCTTCACGGGGCACTCTGGACCCCTGGGGAGAGAGTGTGCGACACAGTGCCCTAAATGTAAGGGAAGGCACCTGAGAGATCTTCTACTCTACCGCCCTCCCCCATATTAGTCAGTGGTAGCCATTAGGGGACACAATACATAACAGCCCTCGTCCCCACCCAAGTTTTGAACCAAGTGAGAAATAAGGCACAGAAAACCAAGAGACGGGGATTAAAATGTCAGCTTTATTACTGAGAAGAGCTACACTGGACAGACCTGGCTTAGATGTGAGGCCAAATAGGCTTGCTTCCACTGTTCCCAGAATAAACTCACCACCAAGTTGCAGGCAGGGCGGGGGGGAAAAACGCAGTCCTCATCTTATGGGGAACTGCCTCTGTGACATTCAGGAGCACGGAGTAACTGCCCCCCTTCGTCAGATAGGCTGCCAGAGAAAACAAAGGGAAAAGCTAAACTGAGCATGCCCAGAGTATTCTGCTGAACTCATTAATTAGATAATGCATACCTTCTTCATGGAGAAGGATGAACAAAGGGTGGGGAGAAAGGCTAGGAATCTCACTTTAGTGATTTTCAAATGTTAGTGGGCATCAGAGTCACCAAGAAGACTTATTCCAGCACAGAATGTCAGACTCCACCCCCCAGGACCCTGATTCAGTAGGTATGGGGTAGGGTCTGATAAACCATGTGGTTTTGTTGTTTTTGGTTTTTTAAAGAGTGCTGGGGTAAATCTTTTTTTTTTTTTAATTCATTTTTGAGAGAGAGCATGAATGGGGGGGGCGGGCAAAGAAAGAGGGGGACAGAGGATCCGAAGCGGGCTCTCCCTGATAGCAAGGAGCCCGACCAGGGGCTCAAACTCTAGAACCACGAGATCATGACCTTAACTGAAGTCAGATGCTCAAACGACTGAGCCACCCAGGCACCCCTGATAAACTGTGTTTTTTAACAAGTTCCCTGGTGATGCTGATACTGCCTATCTTGGTACCACACTTTGAGAACCAAAGCTTGAAAAGAATCTCTCCCCTTGGAATTTAAGGAGGAATAAATGTTCCCTTTAACAGTCAGGATTTGTTTGGTTGCCAGTGACAGAAACCCAACTCAAACCGAGATAAAAAGAATTGATTGGTTTCTGTAACTCAATGATACAGCTGTTGAGCTAACTTCAAGCCGGACCAGACTCAGTCAAACCGTGTCTTTAGGACTCCTTCACTCTCTGTACCTCTCCGCTGTGCTTGTCCTACACAGCTTTTGTGTCAAGGAGGGTTTCCCCTGGTGTTGGCAAGATGGCTCCATTTACGTTTTTTCCCCCAAGCCAGTGTTTCTCAATCTTCAGCATGAATCAGAATCACCTGGAGGAATTGCTAAAACACAGATGCTGGGGCCCAACCCAAGAGTTTCTGATTAAGTATATGTGGGGAAAGCCCAAGAATTGGCAATTCTAACAAATTCCCAGCTGATCATTTTGATTCTATCTGAAGAATAAAGAGAGGATGCTGGAGAGACGCAAACAACAGGTGTTCACTACTCTTTGTTTTATACATCAAAACACCCCCGTGAGTTAAGTGGCTGGTCTGTTTTATCCCATTTAAAAGATAAAAGTCCGAAGGACACATAGGCACAATAAAAAGAGCATGGGTTTTAGCGTTAGAAAACCTGATGTTAAATCCCATCCCCACCACTGACAAAATGAGTGGTTTAGGGCAGGTCACTAAATCTCTTTGCTCCTCTCTTTGGTATTTTAAAATGAAAATAACAGTCACACCTACTTATAGGGTGAGATGAGGGTGCGATCATTTACTGGAACATGTAAGAGTCAGTCCTTTATAGTTAAAGAAGTAGTAGACAGACGGTGAGTTTTATTTTATTTTATTTTATTTTATTTTATTTTATTTTATTTTATTTTATTTTTAGATAGATGGTGAGTTTCAAATTATTTTAAAAGTCAATGTGAATGAGAGCATACATGAAAATTAAAATGGCACAGAGTTACTATTTTGGTTTTATCAGTAGTAGTATTTTTCACCTAGACAATTGGAAAGATCAAAGATTTAACAGCACCATGGAGTGGCAAGTCAGGGGAAACAGATATTTTCATTCATTGCTGATTGAGCCCAGCCCAGCTCCTAGGATTTTCCAAGGTACTCAGGGACCCAATGCCTCAAGAATTTCATCTCTTTGCCTGAGGGACTTTTCTCAACTGCGGAGGTCCATTCTTGCCACCAGCAGGCCAGCTCAAGGAATTAACACATACCCCCCTAGTCCCATCTCACACCCCCTTGCTTCTAGGGCAGCCTTCCACCAATGACTCTTGGGAGATGCGGCTCCTTCATCTTTGTTTAGGAGACTCTGGACCAGGTCTCGTGATTTCTCAGTGACATTAAGTTCCAGTCACCCACTGGAGTAGCTGGCCTCATGACACATCCCATTCCTGATTACCCCCGCCCCCTGAGTAGACTTACATCTCTTTGGCCAGAATTGTGTTATATGGTCACCCTTTCTGGTATAGGAGGCTACAAAAGCAAGTATCCTTCCAACTTCTTTCTTTGGAAGCAGCATGGAAGAAAAGAGTTGGTGATGTGCACTAAAGTAGGCTTTCTGGTGTTGTCACAGGGGCTCCTCAACAGTGTTGAAGCTGTGAAAACCTCCTTCAAATAAAATCTTTCATGGAAGCATATTTTGAAAAGCTGATGAAGGTGGGGTGACTTTGGCTAGAGGAGAATGAGGGCTTAAAGCTTTGTGTGGCCAGCACTCCCGCACTCAGTAAGAGGTATTTCCTGCTTTCTAGCTGTCAAACACCCATATCATCTTGCAATTAGTTCTCAAGTGTTCCATCTGGGAGACAACCACATGCGTGTAAGCTTGGAAGGTAGTTCCCATCTTCCCTTAGGAGGCCGAAGACCCAGATTCCGCACCCCCACCTCCAGCTTCCTTGCAAAACCTGAGCCAGGTGATTTAGGTTGTCAGTCACACATTCTTTCCTGGTTTTTTTTTTTGTTTTGTTTTTTAAGTTTATTTTGAGAGAGAGTGTGCAAGGGTGGGTGGTTCAGAGAGAGAGGGAGAGAGAGAAAATCCCAAGCAGGCTTCACACCATCAGCAGAGAGCTCAGTGGGGGGCTCAAACCCATGAACCATGAGATCATGACCCAGAGCCAAAGCCAGAGGAATAACTGACTGAGCCACATAGGCACCCTGGTCTTTAAATCACAAGAGCATGTGACAGCGGGGGGTGAGGGGTAGTGGTGAATGGAGGTCATTTTCCTTTCAGCAGCAATGCCACATGCACCTGACTGTCCTTGCTCTGTGACCTGTGGTGTGGTTCCAGCTGCCTAGCCCTCTGGAATTCTCCTTTCCTGCCTGTTTTTGGAACCTGGTTGTATAGCTTCCCATAGATTCCGCAAGCCTCTGAGTTTGTCTCAGTGTACTGACTTTTGGTTTAAGATAGGTAGGGTTAACTTCTTTTGCTTATAGCCCCAAATCCTAGCCAATAAATACCCATAGACAGTTCTGTAGAACTTCTAAGGTTCCAAGGGGCATAGTTCAAAATCTGCTGCCTTAGGATAAATCTTTTGGACTGGAATTAAGGGACAAAGGTACAAATAGTTTAAAGTTTCTTGATAATTATTGCCAAAGAGTGTTCCAAAAATATTGTGAAAATTTATTTAATCACAAACACTGGGTATTATCATTGTCTTAATTTTCTCTAGTATGATGGCAGGGAAATGGTTCATTCCTATTAATGTTTTGATTTGCATTTATTTGAGAATATGAATCTAAATACTTTTCTGTATGTTGACTTATGGTTATAGTTCTATTTATGGAAGATGGTTTGTTCAAGCTTTAATTTTTCTTTTTATGATATGAACTTCACATAATTTAGATATTCATTCTTTGAACACTTACTGCAAACATTTTCTTGGCCTATTTTTATCTTCCTCTTGTTACTTTTCTTTGTATAGAAGCTTCACATTTTTATGTAGTAAAATCTGTTCATCTTTTCCTTTGTGATTTCTTCTTTTGCTTCAATACATTAAAAGTTACTGTTCCTTCAAAGATCTGATAAGTAGTGAATTCAATTTCCTGCCAATTTTTTCTGTGATTTGGCTTTTATATATGTAATTCTTTAATCTGAGATTTTTTTTTTTTTTTTTTTAGTATTATGTGTGAATCTAAGTGATTACGTTGGCTTTTAGATTGATAGGCTTTGTGAACAAGCCAGGCCTCTGTATTCCTGTGTTGCTTTGTTTGGGGTTTTACTAATGCACACACAAATTGTCCAGGGAGCGGGGGCTTGTTATTGAGAGAAGTGTGAGTACAATGGAGAGAGAACTTTAGGCAATTGAGACAGAAACAAAGAGACAGGGAAGCACTGATTCAGAGACAGAAAAGCTGGAACACAGAGTGAAACAGAAACAAAGGGAAGTGAGGAATCAAAGGTCAAGAGGCCAAGGGAGGGAAACCAGGATCCAGTGCAGGAGAGGGCTTTGGATGTCTCAGGCCTGGAGCTTTGATTGGTGACCACAGAGGTTGTGGGAGTGACGGCAGAGGCTGAGATGACATCAAGGGGCAGCAATGGAGGATCTCCCTCTGCCACACTGCCCACCCAGCTTTAGCCTATCCGTGCACCTGGGGAGGCCTTGCATTTCATTTGGGGAACCCAGTTGCCTCATCATTCTCCAGCTGGCTCCAGGTCTGAGGATCTCAGGGCATAGAGGAAAATATCTTTCCTCTCTCCTATCTGTAGTCTTCCTTCTCTCTGTTCTCCTCTTTGATCTGCCTTCAGGCAAGCTTTCAAGGAAGATCCTGAAGACCAACCATCTAAAATGGACACCAGTGGGGGCTACATAATCCAAATATCTCAGCCTGCCTCTGAAGCCCCATTATTATCCTTATCCAAGGGGGTAAGTGATTGTGCCAATATAGAGTAGATCTGGGTTTGAACCCTGGTCCCATCTAATTCCCAATCTTACAGTTCTTTACCGTGCATCAAGATATTGGGCTTGCCCTACATCTCCACTAGAAATTATCTTCCCTAAAATGCTTTCCTCTTTATCTCTGCTTATCCAGGTGTCATCTTCCCATCACAGCCACCTTCCTTGTCCTGTAGCTCCGGCTTCATTTGGCACAGAGATCTTACTTATAGTCTGGTTGTCTACACTCACCTAAATATTATGGTTTTATTGTCTTGTCTCCCCACTATAACTTGGGGTGGTGTGTTTTAACTGTTTGGACTTCCTGTGTTACTTCACACTGCACTTTCTGCTGCCCAATTGCTGGATCTTTCACTCCATCACTCCAGGGAAGAGAAGGCAGCCATAATAAGGGATGTGTCATGAGGCCAGCTACTCCAGTGGGTGACTGGAACTTAATGCCACTGAGAAATCACGAGACCTGGTCCAGAGTCTCCTAAACAAAGATGAAGGAGCCGCATCTCCCAAGAGTCATTGGTGGAAGGCTGCCCTAGAAGCAAGGGGGTGTGAGATGGGACTAGGGGGGTATGTGTTAATTCCTTGAGCTGGCCTGCTGGTGGCAAGAATGGACCTCCGCAGTTGAGAAAAGTCCCTCAGGCAAAGAGATGAAATTCTTGAGGCATTGGGTCCCTGAGTACCTTGGAAAATCCTAGGAGCTGGGCTGGGCTCAATCAGCAATGAATGAAAATATCTGTTTCCCCTGACTTTCCACTCCATGGCGCTGTTAAATCTTTGATCTTTCCAATTGTTTAGGTGAAAAATACTACTACTGATAAAACCAAAATAGTAACTCTGTGCCATTTTAATTTTCATGTATGCTCTCATTCACATTGACTTTTAAAATAATTTGAAACTCACCATCTATCTAAAAATAAAATAAAATAAAATAAAATAAAATAAAATAAAATAAAATAAAATAAAACTCACCGTCTACTACTTCTTTAACTATAAAGGACTGACTCTTACATGTTCCAGTAAATGATCGCACCCTCATCTCACCCTATAAGTAGGTGTGACTGTTATTTTCATTTTAAAATACCAAAGAGAGGAGCAAAGAGATTTAGTGACCTGCCCTAAACCACTCATTTTGTCAGTGGTGGGGATGGGATTTAACATCAGGTTTTCTTTCAGCTCAGATCATGATCCCAGGGTCATGGGATCGAGCCCCATGCTTGGCTCCCCTTTGACAGCATGAAGCCTGTTGGGGATTCTCTGCCAGGCTCTGTGCTGGGTGTGGAGCCTGTTTAAGATTTTCTCTCCCTCAGAGAGCACCTGGGTGGCTCAGTCAGTTAAGTGTCCGACTTTGGCTCAGGTCATGGTCTCACAGTTTGTGAGTTTGAGCCCCACATTGGGCTCTCCGCTGTCAGCACAGAGCCCCCTTCAGATCTGTCCCCCTCTTTCTCTGCCCTTGTTTGCCCTGCTTGCACAACCTCTCTCTCTCTCTCTCTCAAAAATAAATATAAAAAAAAATTTCTCTCTCTCTCTCCCTCTCTCTACCCCTCCCCCACTTGCACATGTGGGTGCACACACCTGTGTGCTCTCTCTCTCAAATAATAAAATAAATTAAAATAAAACTTTTGCATGTAGCAAAATTCTTTGCGTATAGCCAGGAAAAAAAACAATTGATTTGAGGAATTCAGTATTGTTGCTCTAATGTTGTTTTTACATTGAATAAAATTATGTTAGTCACAGGATATAAAATCAATGTACAGAAATCAGTTGCGTTGCTATACACCAATAATGAAGCAACAGAAAGAGAAATCAATGAATCAATCCCATTTACAATTGCACTAAAAAACCAAGATACCTAGGGATAAATGTAACCAGAGAGGTAAAAGATCTGTATGCTGAAAACCATAGAAAGTTTACGAAAGAAATTGAAGAAGGCACAAACAAAGAAATGGAAAAACGTTCCATGCTCATGGATTGGAAAGAACATTGTTAAAATGTCGATATTACCCAAAGCAATCTATACATTCAATGCAATTCCTATCAAAATAACACTAACATTCTTCACAGAGCTAGAACAAACAATTCTAAAATTTATATGAAACCAGAAAAGACCCTGAATAGCCAAAGTAATGTTGAAAAAGAAAAGCAAAGCTGGAGGCATCACAATTCCGGAATTTAAGCCATATTTCACAGCTGTAATCATCAAGACAGTATGGTACTGACACAAAAACAGACACATAGATCCGTGTAACAGAATAGAGAACCCAGAAATGGACCCAAAAATGTATGACCAACTAACCTTTGACAAAGCAGGAAAGAATATCCAATGAAAAACAGTCTCTTCAGCAAATGGTGCTGGGAGAACTGGACAGTAACATGCAGAAGAATGAAACTGGACCACATTCTTACACCACACATAAAAATAAATTCAAAATGAATTAAAGACCTAAATGTGAGACAGAAAATCATCAAAATCCTAGAGGGGAAAACAAGCAGCAACCTCTTTGACCTCGGCTGGAGCAAATTCTTACTAGACGTGTTCCTGAAGGCAAGGGAAATAAAAGCAAAAATGAACATCGGGACTTCATCAAGATACAAAGCTTCTGCCCAGCAAAGGAAACAATCAACAAAACTAAAAGGCAATTGACAGGATGGAAGAAGATATTTGCAAATGATATATCTAATAAAGGGTTAGTATCCAAAGTCTGTAAAGAACTTATCAAAGTCAACACCCAAAAAACAAATAATCCAGTGAAGAAATGGGAAAAAGACATGAATAGACATTTTCCAAAGAAGACACTCAGATGGCTAATGGACGCATGAAAAAACGCTCCACATCACTCATCATCAGAGAAGCACAAATCAAAACCACAGTGAGATACCACCTTACACCTGCCAGAAGGGCTAAAATTAACAACTCAGGAAACATCTGTTGGTGAGGATGTGGAGAAAGGGGAACCCTTTTGCACTGTTGTGGGAATGCAAACTGGTGCAGCTACTCTGGAAAACAGTATGGAGGTTCCTCAAAAAATTAAAAATAGAACTACCCGATGACCCAGCCATTGCACTACTAGGTATTTTTATCCAAAGGATACAGGAGTGTTGTTTCAAATGCAACCCCAACATGTATAGCAGTGTTATCAACAATAGCAAATTATAGGAAGAGCCCAAATGTCCATCGATTGATGAATAAAGAAGATGTGGTATATATATACAATGGAGTATTACTCTGCAGTCAAAACGAGTGAAATCTTGCTATTTGCAACAATGTGGATGGAACTAAAGTGTATTATGCTAAGTGAAATAAGTCAGGGAGAGAAAAACAAGTATCTTATTATTTCACTCACACATGGAATTTAAGAAACACAGATGAACATAGGGGAAGGGAAGGAAAAAGAAGATAAAAACAGAGAGGGAGGCAACCCATAAGAGACTCTTAAATACAGAGAACAAATTGAGGGTTGCTAGAGGGGAGGTGGGTGGGGGGGTGGGCTAAATAGGTGATGGACATTAAGGAGGGCACTTGCTAGGATGAGCCCTGGGTGTTGTACGTAAGTGATGAATCAGTGGGTTCTACTCCTGAACCTGATACTACACTGTACGTTAACTAACTTGAACTTAATTAAATAAATTACGTACTCTAAAAATTTTTTTAAAAAGAAACAAAACCAAGAAAGAGTAAACATGGAGTTCAGGAAACAGAGGCTCCAACCCAAGAGTGCAGTGAAAGGGAAGTCTCAGATGTCAGTCATGAAACCAGACCACGCACTGCTTGAAGAGGCAGCCAAATTTAATCGACAGCATGACTGAGGGATGAAAAAACTGTAGGAAATCGTAAAAGCACATTATTCTTTTGTCTGTAAGAAAAACGCAACAGCCATTTGAAATTCCAGGGAAAACAAAAATCAAGACAAGAAAGTCTTGCCCAAACGTGATGAAAATAATAGGGGTATGATTATAAGCAATGGATAATGTATAAGAAAAGAGAATCCTCTTGGCCCTGATGCTAAAAATATTACCCCCTATAAAGCCCCAAAGACCTGTTCCGAAGAAAATACAAAGCTAGTATGCTATCTGGTTCAGCAGAGACCCATATTTACTAACTCAACAATATAAATGCTGTGCATTCACTTTTACCTTTTAAAATTAATCAATAGACAAAGCACACACACCCGGCGCTAGAGCATAAATAAATGTTAGGAGTTTTGGTAATGCAAAAATAATAAAATAAAATAAAATAAAATAAAATAAAATAAAATAAAATAAAAACTCTTTGCATATAGCCAGGAACATAAGCAAATAAAAACAATTGATTTGTCAGAGAAAGAAGTTTGTGGCTCTTTTGAGGAATTCATTATTGTTGCTCTAATGTTGTTTTTACATTAAATAAAATTATGTTTTAAAACCACTGTTGAACTGCCAGAGTAAAGCCTTAAATATGTGCATACTGTTTGACCCTGCAATACTGCTTCCAAGAATTGAAAAATATAATCAGAAATAATGCATGAAAATGTACATTCTCGGGCACTCATCACAGTATTGTTGTAGTGGGGGGGGGGGAAATGGAAACCACTTAAATGTCAAACAACAGAGTATTGATTAAATAAATTATGATATATCCACATAATGGGATCCTGTACAACCATTAAAAATCATATTGTAGATGAACATTGGTTGTTACAGAAAAGGTTCATGATTTGCTCCTAAGAAGTAAAACCAAACGAACAAATAAAAAACCCTACAAAATGGTAACCATTTTGGTGCCTTTTATTTATTTTGGCGGGGTGTGGGAGAAACAATGTATTTTTCAGGGGCAGTAAAAATATTGACATGGAAGGACAGACACTACCAAGCAACGACAGTGGTCGTCCTTGGGCTGAGAGGAAGCGAATGAATAGAAATGTTTGTATTTTTCCTTTATGATACTCCGCTTCTCTCGTGTTTTTCCACCTTGAGTATCTTTTTTATGCAATTACGGAGGGGGAGAAACGGAGGGATCCCCGCCCCCCCACCTTTTAAGAAAAACCTGCTGCCCGCCGATGTGCCTAGGGAACCACCGCCACACTTGCCACCACCTCCCACAGCCCCTCGAGCTTGGAGAAACCCGGAGTCCTAACAAAAGCAGACTTGCTCTCAGCGCAAAGCGCGCAGGTGACCGCCAGGAGAGCGGACTCGAGCGCGGATGTGAAGGCGCGCACGCTGGCGGGCAGACCCGGCGACAGCCAGCCCGGAGTCACCGGGCTCTCGTTCCCTCCTCCGCGCAGGCCACCGGGGACGCGCTTGGGGGCGTGACTCTGGGACCAGCGGGGGCCGCGGGCACTGCTGACGAGGGGCGCCAACCGGCTGTGCCGTCAGAGGGATGGGGCTTCAAGCCAGGGAAAAGCCAAGCCACCTAGGCGGAAGCGGCGGTGCGGGAGACCCAGCCCGGCCGGGGCCGCGGAAGTCCGCCTGGGGCGCCCGGAGCCCGCGCGCCGCTGCCCGGGAGCCGCGGCCAGGCAGGGGCAGGGAGGGCTGCGCCGGGAGCGCGGCGCGCGCGGGTCACGTGCCTCCGTTCCGCAGCCCTGGCCGGCCTCCCCCGCTCGCGTTCGCCCCGCCTGTCCGCCCAGGGGGCTGTCCGGCTTGTTTTAAAAAGACAAAGAATTTATGGTGACAGACGAGGTATGGAAATGGGAGTCCGAGGACTTAGATTTGGCTCTCCGCTCGTGACCATGAGCAGGTCCTCTTGCTGCCTTATGTCCCGGTTTCCCATCTGTGACACGCGTGGGGACAATGCTAATATTTACCCCAGTAGGGAGCTCTGAGTCTTATTAATGAAGACAAAAATGACCTAGGAAAGGATCTGTGAAAGCTGCTTCCTAGGTTATGAATGGAAGCCGAAGCTGATGTCAGTCCCTGCTCATCAGATGTATGTTTTTTAGTTCTTTAATTTCGAAAATTACTTGTACAAATGGCATCCCACCGCTTTTAACTTTCCACAATTCACAACGGAAGACTCCTCAGAAAAAAATGATAATTGAGAGGTAGGAAGGAGAGCAGATTCAAAGCAAACACGTACCTTGCCAATGTAAAGATCGATAAAATATCTGAGATTGAGTTTTGAATTTAGTTCTGAGTTGCCCAACAGAAGATGCAGGGACGCCTTCGGGCAGGGCTCAGTCTGTTAAGCCTCCAGCCTGTTAAGACTTCCGCTGAGGTCATGATCTCTTGGTTCGTGGGTTCAAGCCCCCATTCTGGGTCTGCTCTGACAGCTCAGAGCCTGGAGCCTGCTTCGGATACTGTCTCCTTCTCTCTTTCTCTGTCCCTCCACCGCTCTCACTCTGTCTCTCTGTCTCTCTCAAAAATAAATAAACATAAAAAAAAGAGAGAGAGGGTGTCAAAGGAACCATGATCAGATATAGTGTTCTCATTGTTGGGAAAGAAGATTAGTACAGAAGAAAAGATGAAGCAGGGCAAATGTCTTTGGGGGGAAATGGAATGTTCTCTAAATCCACATTGCTTGGGTATCAGTCTTTTTATATACCACCCTCAGGTGTTCTGCTGTGTCTATTTGTCACGTGTTTCTAGTTAGTGAATACTTTAAAAAAAGTCTAACAAAAAGCATTTCCCAAGAAAAAATATACCCATTCTTTAAATGCTTGCTATATATTTTCCCTTTATTAAAAAATACATAATCACTGGGGCACTTGGGTGGCTGAGTGGGTTGAACCTCTGACTTTTGTGCTCGTCATGATCTCACAGTCAGTGAGTCTGAGCCCCATGTTGGGTTTACTACTGTCAGCATAGAGCCCCCTTTGGGTCCTCTGTTCACCTCTCTGTCCCTCCCCTGCTCTTTCTCTCTCTCTCTCTCTCTCTCTCTCTCTCTCTCTCTCTCTCTCTCTCTCAAAATACTAAATAAACATGAAAAAATACATAGCCATTAAAATAGAAAATGCTTATCTTCTATCCTCCTAAGATCACCTAACCTGATGTGTATGTATGTGAACATGATGTGTGTGAGCTGTGTCTAGCACACGTGGGGAGCCCCTGCTCTGGTGGTTTGATGGGTCCTTTACAGGGATGATGGCATGTCCACCCTGATGGAGATCCTAGTTATCAGTACAGCCAACTCCCTGGACAACACTGAGGAAAGTGAACACCAGCAAAGAGACCACCTGCCCAAGATCACACATCCGTGGAGGGATGGGCTGAGGCTTCCTGACCTCCATTCCAGTGCCCTTGGCTCCCCCTTGCCCACTGCCTCTCCCTTTGTCCCTTCCCCCACCATCCTAGTAGGCCCCTCAGTCAAGATCCTCACGAGGTCCCACTAATGTGCCCATATCTGATTCTGAGAGGAGGTAAATGGATGCAATTTGGGTGACTCCTCAGAACAACCGTGGATTCTTTCCTGGTCTCTTTCCCTAGATTATGAACTCCAGGAAAGGAAGAGCCATGATTCAGGAGATCGGTGAGGGACAGTAGGTGTGGATGTGGAGTTCTCTAGACCTCATCTTAATAGGTAAGTGGTGGGGCACCTGGATGGCTCAATTGGTTAAACGGTTAAGTGTCTGACTTTGGCTCAGGTCATGATCTCATGGTTCTGTGAGTTTGAGCCCCACATAGCGCTCTCTGCTGTCAACGTGAAGCCTGCTTCTAATCCTCTGTCTCCTCTCTGCCCTTCTCCCGCTCACATGTGAGCTCTCTCTCAAAAATAAATAAACATGAAAAAAGAAACAAAAAAATGCACAAAACAAAACAAAACAAAAAAACAAGTAAGTGGTGAATAAGGCTTTTAACAGATCACAGGATCACGAGAAATGGCCAGAGGAGGGGAAGAATTTCTAGGGATCAGAACTTCTGACAGGCTGCAACTTCTGGTGGGGCAATTTGTGCCCTGAAGGAAGGCACCTTGCAGAGGAGACAGCCCAGGGCCACCAAATGACACTGAGCCAGCCTAAGGAAGGGAGGTTGTGTAAAATGGGCTCCCAAAGCAGCATCCTTTCCCAATTGGCCCACCTGGCATGATGCCTACTTGTAATATGCCCTAAACTGCTCTTGACCTAGCAGAGTCCCATGTGGCTCCCAAGGGAAGTTTTATCAAGGACTGAAATGTGGTAACCCGAAACCCAGGCAGGTCCCTCAGGGCCAGACAGGGATATGTCCCCTTCACCCCGATGCTTCCCAGGACCCCTGCAAAGCAGATGAGCAGTGCTTCCTTGGCCCAGCGAGAACAACGTTCAGAGCTCATCCAGAGCTAAGCTCTAATGCTGATTCAGGATGGGAAGAGGGGTACAGAGACCTTAGAAAGTCTAGTAGCCACAATGCCAATACTCAGGAGAGATGTCAGAATTGCCTTTTTGGCTCCCCTTAGCCTCTGCCAGGTGTTGCTGTGTGGGATACGGTGGGCTGCAGGAAAAAGCCCCAGATGAGGAGGCAGGGGGCTCTGTGTGATGTGGGGCAAATCGCTTTGCCATCCTGGGCTTCAGTTTCCTCATCTGCACAATTATTTTCCTCATTCTTGTTCTTCCACAAAACTTAGGAAATTTAGGTTCTGAGGTCAGACAGACTTGGTTTCTAGTCATATTCCTCCCAAAGGAACTCAGAGGTCAGTAGAGGACACAGACACCCAAAGATATACAATAGAGACTGGCATAAAAGCAATGATCTCGCTTCTTTGTCAAGGTAGCACAGTGAATGGCAGAGTAGGGTCTAGAATGCAGGATCTGGACTCTAATGCAGAGACACATCGAACAAATCATTATCATACATGTGACGGGTGCTGTGGAGGAAAAGGAGAGGATACTCTGAGAACACAAAACAGAGTATAACATGACAGAAGCCATGTGAAAGATTTTGGACATTCTTCAAAGAGTCATAGGAAATCATTTAATCCCAAGTGCAATGGTAAGAGTCTGCTGCAGTGGAGACGTGGGTTGGAAGGATTACAAGGATGCAAGAGTAGAGGCACAGAGGGCTGCGAAGAGACTCTTGCAGTCATCAGACGAAAGATGGAAATGGAATGGGTTAGGGTAGTAAGGAGACTAGACCAATTCAGTAGAACCGTCAGGACTCAATGATGGATTCAGTATGAAAAAGAGAAAAGAGAGGGCAATGTGAAGGAGGACCCTGTGTTACTGGAATGAGCAGCAGAGTACATGATGGTGCCATCTAAGATTGGGGTATGAGGGGCACCTGGGTGGCTCAGTTGGTTAAGCGTCCGACTTCAGCTCAGGTCACGATCTCGCCGTCCTTGAGTTCGAGCCCCGCGTCGGGCTCTGGGCTGACGGCTCAGAGCCTGGAGACGGCTTCTGATTCTGTGTCTCCCTCTCTCTCTGCCCCTCCCCCGTTCATGCTCTGTCTCTCTCTGTCTCAAAAATAAATAAACGTTAAAAAAAAAAAAAAAAAAAATATATATATATATATATATATATATATATATATATATATATATATATAAGATTGGGGTATGAAAGGAGAGCAGCTTTCATGGGAAAAGACCTTTAATTCAACTTTGGCCATACTGGGTTTTCTAGTTGTGATGGTAGTTGTTTTGATTGTTTCGGTCGGGGCAGACGAAATTCAACTATGAAATTGAGAAAGCAGTTAAATACCTGAGCCTCTTGGCCACAGATGAGTGGGCATTGGAGTTAACCCAATAGGGCAACAGCAGCCACAGTGGACAAGGAGAGGCAGCCTACCCGGCCCTACAGCAGAGTAGGGAATGAATGGGGCACAGGCTCTGAATGACACCCACTGGTTTCTCTTCCTTCTTTACCACCAGCCATGTGACCATTGCTTCATCTGTCTGAGCATAAGGCTCCTCATTTGTCAAGTGGAAATGATGTTAGCAACCTTCCCCAACTGTCAGGAGATCTATGCTTTAATACAGCTCACAGTCCAAAAGATTCTCATTTGCGCTATGTGATGATATTTCAGACAAGCACCTTGTACTATATCTTTATAAGCTTGGCGTGAAGTGTAACACCAACCCATTTCTTTTACTAAAATAAGATATCCAAGGCATTTATCATGGTAGAAATACAGTGTCGCATATGTTTATGCATGTATTTTGGAGGTAGACGACCCTGGGTTCAAGCCTGGGCTTACCCGCTTCCGAGCCATGTGACTTTGGGCAATCATTTACTGAGTTTCTTTTTCTGAAAAATCAGGAGAATAATGGAATCGGCTACATGGATTGTTGCATGGGCTAAATGAAATAATGATGTAAAGGACCTCGCACTTACTGTGTGTTCCCAAAATCCCAATTATTGTTGTTATTTGTAATTCAGCATCCAGCACACAGTCAGTATTCATTGTGTTTGTTCCCTGGCACCCGCCCCTCCGCAGGTCCATCGGCATTCGGTTTATGTACACCGGCCTTACTCAGTGTCTGTTCACAGAGGAACCAGAGCTCTCTGAGTTCTAACTCCTCCCAGCACCCCCAGTTCAGCTCTCTCCGCAGCAATCTATTCTTCCCCTTCATTCAACAAGCACAGCAGATAATATAGGACATTGTGGCGTTGTTCTCAAGTACCAGCTCCCCTCCCTCACTGGGAATGTAAGAGACAGAGGCTCTAGGCCATATGCTCACATCATCAGCTGTGTTTCCATGACGACCAGCCCAGCATAACTAGATGTTTCAGCAGAGATGAGCTGTGACACCCAGCTCGCCACAGAATGTAGCTGACTCGCTATTATTATATTCCTTACACTGACACTGACCTAAGGGCTAAAGCAGGCTAGATATGGCTCTGAGGGGCGGGGAAGTTTTTGTTTGTATAAGTAAGAGACTGAATTTGGGAATGCATTTGGCTGTCCACTGCAGCAGTAAATGCTTTGGCTGTAATATGTTAAAAGGAATCTAAAAAAAAAAAAAAAAAAAAAAAAAATCTGTTGTAAATGCTGCAACAAGAGGAAGGTACCCTATTACATGTAAACAAAATGAAGACACAGCCCTAATACTTCCTAAGAGGGTCACAGCAGACTTCTTTTTTTTCTTTCAGAAGACTGTAACACAGTTTTTGGTGTTTTCTCTATCTTAAAAAAGGGAAACATAGTATAAATGTATTAGTTAGGGTGCTTTCGACTGCAAGAACAGGAAACCTAACTAAAGGAGTTTAAATAATTAGGACATTTGTTATCCCATGCTCCAGGAAATCTAGAAGTATGTCATTCCAGGGCTGGTGAATTCAGTGGCTTAGGGAGATCAGCAAGATCCAAGTGCTTTCAGTCTTTCTGCTCGCCTTTCCTTAGCATGTCTGCAATATCTGTCCTTGTGGTTAAGACATGAGCAAAGAATTTCCAGATGTCACAAGCAGACATTTCATCTCCAAAAGAGAAGGGGAGCATTGGTTCCTGTGCATCCCCTTTTAGTTGTGAGGAGAACCTCTCCCAACCCTTCCCCTGCACACTTCCTATCAGGTCCTCTTCATCATGGGTTCAGGGTCCAGGATGTGGATATTCTCCCGAGAGAAGTAGAGAACCATTAAAGGACTTTCAACCAACTGATGGAGTATAGATTTCTGTTTCAATAGGTTTCTGTTTCTTTTTTTTTTTAATGTTTTTATTTTATTTTTGAGAGAGAGAGCATGAGGAGGGGAGGTGCAGAGAGAGAGAGGGAGACCCAGAATCCAAAGCAGGCTCCAGGCTCTGAGCTGTCAGCACAGAGTCTGACATGGGGCTCGAACTCACAGACGGTGAGATCATGGCCTGAGCCGAAGTCGGACACTTAACCGACTGAGCCACCCAGGCGCCCCAATAGGTTTCTGTTTCAGTAGATCACTTAGACAGTAATATGGAGGGTGGAATCCAGGGAGAGAAAGATGAAAAGCAGAGAAACCTGTTAGCAAAACTGTTGCAAAGTCCATAGAAGAAACACTGAAGTCTGAGCTAAATCAGCAGTGCTAGAAATCGGGATGGGAGTTGGGAAGGTAGATGAAAGGCATTGGAGATGTTAAATTGTCAATGACATCAGACACGAAGATGGACTGGATAGAATATTACTTAGATTTCTTATTTTGTGTCTGAATAAAAGAGTCTTGCCACCAACTGAGCTCAGGAACATCACAGAAGCAAATTTGAGGAAACTGATGATTAGCTCGATTGTGTCAATATTGAGTTGGGGGACATGGTCTATCCAGGGAGTGGGATGATAAAGAGATTGGAAGCTCAGAAAAGAGATAGGGAGCTGGGAGTTGTCAGTGTGTGATGGACTGGTGAGGAATGGGTGAGGTCACCCAGAGCAAAAAGGAGATAGTGTCAAGGGCAGACCCTGGGTGAGCAGCATTTAAGGAATGGGCCACAGAGAAGAATTCAGTGAAAAAGCTGAATTCAGAGAAATCAGAGAGGTACAGAGAGAACCAACCAAGAGAAGAGGATCCCAAGAATTTTACGGCCAACAGAGGAGCAAGGAAGATAAAGGAGTGATTGGTGTCCACTTTCACGATTTGTTGGGAATTATTGCGGTAAGACCATAAACGCAGCAGGGGCAAACTCTTTCCAGAAGACTGACTTCGGAGGGGAGCAGAGAGATAACTCGGCAACTGAGGGGGGTGCGGGAGGGTTTTGTACACGTGGAATGAGGTTTGAGCATGTTTGAAGGCTGAAGGGAGGAGCCTAGAGCCAGGGAGATGCTATAGTTACCTTGCCTGACCCAGATATGGGACAATTTTGGAGCAAAACTCCAACAGCTACAGTTGTCTCCTCCCCCAGCACCATTCCAGAGGGTTCCTCGGGTTGGCTCCGCGACAGGGAGCTGCCAGGTGTCCCTCCGCTTCTGCTCCTTCAATGACATTCATCCACGTGCCCTTATTGTTCTTGGAAGATACAAGGGAATGATCATGGTCCTCACTTAGTACCGGCCTACTGGGAATTATGCAAAATACTGGCTGCCTCTCAGATCACCTTATTAGTGCCTTGGGGTGATAATTTCATGGAAATAACTCTGAGGGAGAGTTGAACTGCCTAGCAGGGAGCCTTTTACACTACGCATCTGTCTTCTGTATCCTCTCTGCCTCTTTTGGGGCCAGCCCAACTGTCCTCAGGCCAGATTCTCAGAAGGCTGCACCCCAGCCTCCCTGCTTCCTTCAGATGCAGAGTGTGTTTGCCCTGGCCTATCACTCGCTGTCCGTCCCTTGGTGGCTACCAACTTGAGCTACCAGCAAAGGGCATGGGACACACCTTGGGAGGGTGAGGGGTGTGTAACCTGGAGAAGACCCAGGAAAAGCTGTCAACGGTGCACAGATCCCATCAGAGCCTGGGACAAAACTGTTACCTTCACAGCCACAGTGGGACGTATTTTGAGGTATTGACTTCTCTATAGAAACTATTTGCTTCATGTCAGGAGTTTAGGGTTTAGGGTTAGGGTTAGGGTTAGGGGTTAGGGGTTAGGGGCCAAAAGCCATGTTACTACTACATCATCCTTTTTCTCACCCCCATCATTGGCTAATTGGTCCAGGGTGGACACTGGGCCCAAGAACTTACCCATAATCTTTTTCATAGCAGAATCCCAGTGCCTGCCTCTCTAATGCATACTAGGCACTTAGTAAATATTTCTTGACTTCTTTTTTTATGTTTCAGTCACCATATGCTATTTGGTTTACCAAGAAGGCTCTTTCTCCATCCTTATCAATTAGCTAATGCCTACTCTTCCTTTCAAGCTCACCCAAGACATCATCAACCCCATGAAATCTTCTCTGCTTCCCCAGCCCAAGTCTGTTTTGGAATAATCAGAGCTTATATCTGAGGTAGAACTTTGGTCTCTGTATTGCAAATATTTTCTTTTCCATCTGTTATGTTGGCTTCTTTATTTAAAGAAAAATTTTTTTTATTATGTTTCTTTATTTTTGAGAGGTAGAGAGAGACAAAACATGAGTGGGGAGGGGCAGAGAGAGAGGGAGACACAGAATCAGCAGGCTCCAGGCTCTGAGGTGTCAGCCCAGAACCCAACACAGGGCTCAAACCCATGAACTGTGAGATCGTGACCTGAGCCAAAGTCGGACACTCAACTGACTGAGCCACCCAGGCGCCCCTATGTTGGCTTCTTTAGATAGATAGGTAGATATCCTAATGCCTTTGAGATTTATGCATGTTGTAGGATGTATCAGTACATCATTCCTTTTTAGTTGCAAATAATATACATTTTATTTCTCCACTTGTCAGTTGACAGACATTTAGTTGTGTTTCCACTTTTTGGCTATTATGAATAAGGCTGCTGTGAACATTCATGTACAAGTTTTTGTATAGATATACATTTCCACTTCTCTTGGAATTGCCAGGTCATATGGTAACTCTAGGTATAACATTTCGAGGAACTGCTAGACTATTTTCCCAAGCATCTCTACCATGTTACATTCCCACCAGCAGTGTATGAGGGTTCCAGTGTCTCCAAGCCTCAGTAATACTTGTTATTCTCTTTTTCATTATATCTATCCTAGTGGACACGATGTGGTATCTTCTTGTGGTTTTGATTTGTACCGTTAACCCTTGAACAACACTGGGATAGGGGCACCAACCCCTATGCAGTCAAAAATCTGCATATAACTTTTGACTCTCCAAAAACTTAGCTACTGATAGCCTACTGTTGACTGAAAGCATTACTGATAACATAGACAATTAACACATATTTTATATGTTATATGATTGTATTCTTACAATAAAGTAAGCTGGAGGAAAGAAAATGTTATTAAGAAAATCATAAGGAAGAGAAAATACATGTACAGCTCTGTACTGTATGTATCCCCAAAAAATCCACATCTAACTGAATTTGCACAGTTCAAACCTGTGTTGTTCAAAGGTCAACTGTATTTTTCTAACAATTAGTGGTGTCGAGCATTTTTCCATGTGCTTAAGGGCCATTTGTATATTTTCTTTGGTGAAATGTTTATTCAAGTCTATTGCCCTTTAAAAAAAATTTTTTTTAATGTTTATTTATTTTTGAGAGAGACAGAGCATGAGCAGGGGAAGGGCAAAGAGAGAGGTAGACACAGAATCCAAACCAGGCTCCAGGCTTGGAGCTGTCAGCACAGAGCCCGACGCAGATCTCAAACTCATGAACTGTGAGATCATGATCTGAGCCAAAGTCAGACACATAACTGACTGAGCCACCCAGGTGCACCTCAAGTCTATTGCCTGTTTTTAAATTGGGTTATTTGTCTTTTAATTACTGAACTGTAAGAGTTCTTTACATAATCTGAATACAAGTAAGATGTATAATTTGCACGTATTTTCTCCTATTCTGTGGGTTGCCTTTTCAGAAACACTCTTGATGGTGTCCTTTGGAGCATAAAAATTTTAAATTTTGATGAAGCCCAATTTATTTATTTTTTCTTTGGTTTCTTTTGCTTTAAAAAAATTTTTTTTTAAGTTTTATTTATTTTGAGACAGAGAGAGAGCACATGAGTGGGGGAGAGGCAGAGAGAGAGGGAGAGAGAATCTTAAGCAGACTCTGCACAGTTAGTGCAAAGCCTGACATGGGGCTCCAACCCATGAACTGGGAGATCATGACCTGAGATGAAATCAAGAATCAATGCTTAACCGACTGAGCCACGTAGGCACCCCTGGTTTCTTTTGGTTTTGGTGTTGTAGCTAAGAAGGCTTTACCTTACCCAAGGTCATGATTTACTCCTAGGGGTTCTATAGTGTTAGCTCTTACATTTGGATCTATCATCCATTTGGATTAAAAAGGTTTAATCTTAAATTATGGATAAGTTATATCTCCTTCACTCCTCTGTCCCAGGCTTAGGTTGGGACCCTGATTGTTTAGAGTGGAAGCTGGGGGGTGAAATATAGCATGCAGATACCTCTTTTCCTTAATAAGGGGAAGGCCTCCCCCTTATTGATATCTTCTTTCAAAATGAGAGCTCTATTCTATTAGCGTGACATTCGCCCTTTATTTAATCTGTGCACAGAAAGTAAAGTGACTTATCTGACTCATAAATTTAAAAATAGTCTGGATATGTTTCATGCAAGGATTTGGGTTTTCTTCCCCCCTTATTTTTCTTGGGTCAAAGCATGCCAGCTGAAAGCAAGAGTTCTCTTCTGTTCCTCCTTGTTGTAAGTCTTGCCTGGGCAGGACCCTATGTCTGCAGGGCTGCTGGGGTCCAGCACTACCGCCACTGGACAACGAGTGTGCATAATTTTGGAGTTGGGCTAGTTGACTTGTTTGGTTCTTACTGAAAGCTAAGGCCCTAACTTGGCCTTAATCATCGGAGATGGTATTTTGGCTACCATCTACCTTATTCTTTGTCTGATTTCTCAATTTGTTTAGAATCCAGGCAGTGAGAGGGGTACTCTTACTGGGCACATCAGAGACTAATAACCCTTTTCCTGCTTTAAGCTTCTAGTTTTTTGGAAGTGGGCAAGAAGAAAAGGGGCAAGTGTCTTAATTTGACTGTCTCTGGTAACAGTTTTCCTTCTATTGCTTGCAGTTGCTTCTCTGGCTGATAATGACTAGCCACGGATGACCTCTGTGAATCGGATTTCCAAATGTAGGTCTCTCATGGAGAACGTGTGGGAATTTTCTGGAAGGGAATGGCAGAAACCTCCCCACTACAGAGCAATCTGACAGATCTGTCAGAATCCAGGCAGGAAACAGATGCCATGTTGAAAAAAAGTGACTGGAGACACTCTGTGAAGGGACTGTCGGCAAAAGAGTGGACAGGTTAAGGGAAGCGACTGGGACTGCTGAAGTAGCCAGGGCGGTCAGTGGGAAAGGCTTCCAGAAGGCAGGTCAGAAGGGGATGGGGAAGGAATTGTTAACCATGAGAGAGGGGCCACCTAAGGCTGTGGCCAAAGGAAGACAAGTGAGGCTATTGTGCAACTGAGGCCCAGCATGGAGGGTAGTGTCTATCTGTCTTTCCTCCCAGCCTCTGATCTCTTGAAGGTGTCTCCTATCACCCAGACCCACTTGGAAGCCAAAGGGTAAGGGAGCGTGATGACAAGGTCCACAGAAGTCAGTCTCCTGCACAGAGCAGGGTAGAAAGGATGGAGAACACAGCTGGAGGGGCAAGTGGGTAAAAGCCAGCACACCGATGTGGGTAACAGGGCTCTACTCTTCCATATCCTCTCAGCGAATGTTGTCAGGGTGACAGCCAGCAGCACTGCAGCCAACGTTGTTTACGTCTGGTGTATATTCCGATAAAGCAGCATCCATGCTATCCAGCTATTAAATACTTATTTATTTAAATATTGTTATTTACTTTTGAAAGGGCAAGAGAGACAGAGCGCAAGCAGGGGAGGGGCAGAGAGAGAGAGCGAGACACAGAATCTGAAGCAGGCTCCAGGCTCTGAGCTGTCAGCACAGAGCCCGATGCGGGGCTCGAACTCGTGAACCGCGAGATCATGACCTGAGCTGAAGTTGGATGCTTAACTGACTAAGCCACCCAGGCGCCCCTTAAATACTTATTTTGAACAGCAACTCTGAGCACACTTTACAGCTTCTTAATGGTGTGTTCACCGGCCTGGCAAGTAACTGTCTTAGAACAACAGTAGGAGGGCTCAAACCACCCTGACATCTGTGATGTTCATTTGACCTTCAGGGAACTCAAAAACTATCAGCTCTGAGCAGTGGGTGTGCAGGCTATTCCACTGTCCCCTCTCCTCTCTCTGGTCTGCACCCTCCTCCAATTTTCTTCTTTCTTCTCAGTTAGACAATGGAGGTCATCCATTCATCTGCTGCCCAAGCAGATGTCCAACCGGGGAACAGAATTCTGGTCTCCTCTCTTTGCAACTCTAATTTCCACAAATGATTCCTTGGGAACTCCCTATTCATGCCCCACAACTAGCCCTCAGAGAAGAAAAAATCCACTCACCAGGAATAAATGCTGTTGACTCCACAGGGCCAACTACCCTCAAGAAATCTCCTGTTTTCCCTACCCTGTATTTTAATATACTTTGGAAATGGAGGTATCGTAGTGGAGGGGTGGTAGGTGACAGCAGAACAAATTCTATACCTATTCTATTTGTACGCCCAGGAGAAGATTGAAGGGTGTGGGGGTACACTCCCAAATGTAGGCTCTTCTCTTTAGAAGGTAAGGCATTTAGTTTTGTTTTTTTCTTTTGGCCATGGCTTTAGTGTGACTGTGGGGCAGTAGGAAAAGAGCCACCAGTATCCTGTTAAAAAAATAATTCCTGCTCTTGGACAAAAATAATAATAATAATAATAATACCATAAATATAGATGTAATATAGCAAGTATAAAGCTCCCGTAAACCTGCTTCTCTGAGGAAAAAAAAAAAACAATGCTAGCAGTTTGATCCATATTCTTCCAGACTTTTCTGCAATGCAGATTAACTTGATTAACTTTAAAAAGGGGGATCTCATAATGTACATACTATTTTGTAACTTCCTTTTTGCACTCAACAGAACATCCTACACATCCAAAAGTTTTCTCACTGTCAGAGTATAGAGTTAAAAATAGTGAAAGAGAGAAACACAGAATGCAATGCTGAATTAGAAATTGTGGTATTGGGGAGCCTGGGTGGCTCAGTCCCTTAAATGTCTAACTTCTGCTCAGCTTATGATCTCATGGTTCATGAGTTCAAGTCCCGCATCAGGCTCTCTGCTGTCAGCACAGAGCTTGTTTCAGATCCTCTGTCCCCCTCTCTCTCTGTTCCTCCCCCACTCGTGTGCACCCCCCTCTCAAAAATAAACATTAAAAAAATAAATTGTGCTATTGATAAAAATTGACAAATTTCAATATATATGGATAAATGTAAAATAAATATACATACAAACGTCTGTATGTGAGCATCACACACACACACACACACACACACACACACACACACATATGCACACACACATGCATATACATAGATAGATTCCCTAGCTGCCCATTCTTAGGGTCTGGAAGCAGCAATAACCCAAACACAATGAGCATATCTAGCCCTCAGTTCTGGGTTTCTAAAAACCGTTCTCCATCATATGGAACCAGAGCCTGGAGAAATGGTTGATTACAGGACTCAGTCAGGGAAAGTACAAGATGAACATGAAACATCTTTTTGTGCCAGAAAGTAAGGAAATGGTCAGAAAACAATGGGGACATATCAAAAGGACACAGAAACAAGCTTGAGAGGACCCCCACTAGCCCACTGGCCAAATCTACGATAATTTGCACATCAAAGTAAATAAAGATGGAGTACAATCCACTCCATATAGTAGGAAACAATGAGTGCATACTGACATAAATAAATGAGTAAACTGAAAGCTTAAAGAAGAAGAGAATATTTGTGTGGTTTCAAAACATGTCTCCACAAAAATACCCATTAGCTACAAAAAGGGGAGTTGTTGCTCAATGGGTATAGTTTCAGTTTTGCAAGATGAAAGAGTTCTAGAGATCGACTGCACAACAATGTACATATAGTTAACATTACTGTATTGTACACTTAAAAATGGTTAAGACAGTAAATTTTATGTTAAGCGTTTTTTGTTGCTGTTGTTTGCTCTTAACCACACACACACACACAAAATACTAGTTACAAAAGGAAAGAGCAATTTTTCAGTGAAGAAGCCTGGACGACACCGCCTTAATCCAGTGATCAAAGTGAACACCATTAGTGGGAGGACAAATTAAAACCACATAAATGATAGAATGCAGTAAGAACATAGCATTCCTCTGATATATCTGCCAAAGATACATAACCTGAATCTCAGGCAAACCTGAATTGAAGGACCATCTACAAAATAACTGGACTGTAATCTTCAAATGTGTCAAGATCATGAATGTCAAGGAAAGACTAAAGAACTGCGTCAGATTAAAGGAGGATAAAGAGACCCAACCACTAAATGCAACATGTGATTCTAAACTGGCATGCTTTTCCGTAAATGATCTCATTGGGATAATTGGTGAAACTTACAAGGGGTCTGAAGACCGGATGGTTGTCATGTGTCACTGTTGAGTTCCTGATTTTGATGGCTATAATGTGGTTAAGTAGTCGGATTATCTTTGTTTTTAGGAAATACATACTAAAGTACTCAGTAGTGATGGGACATCCTGTTGGTGGTCTACTCTCAAATAGTTCAGGGGGAGAGAAGTTATTCCACATATATTGAAATTCACCAGTTTTCAGAATATCTCAGTAGGTATTATACTGGCAACTTTTCTGTAGGTTTGAGATTATTTTTAAAAACTAATATTCTTCCGGGGCTCCTGGATGGCTTAGTCAGTTAAGCATCCAACTTCAGCTCAGGTCATGATCTCAGTTTGTGAGTTTGAGCCCTGTGTCGGGCTCTGTGCTGACAGCTCAGAGCCTGGAGCCTGCTTCAGATTCTGTGTCTCCCCTCTCTCTGCCCTTCCCCCACTTGCGCATGCGCTCTCTCTCTCTCCTTCTCTCTCTCTCTCTCTCTCAAAAATAAATAAACATTAAACAAAATTTTTTAATTACTATTCTTCTGTGAGAAGAGTGTGGCATTTAAATGCCGATTCGAGTCTGTCAATGGGCAGGAATTGTTGATAGAAAGCTTCCCTGTAGCTTCTCCATGGGCAGGGTTGGCCCATTCATTGGTGGATCTCATTCCTGCCTTCCAGAGCATCTAGTGCCCCTCCAGTTCCACAGGGTACTTTCTCAGGTACTGCAGGGGAAACTCATTCGCTGCTTGTCAGTGTCCCCCTCTACAAACATGTTGTGCCTTAGTTTGGTTTCTCCCTAAAGTAGAGCCCGAGACCAAAGCTAGGGTGCAGGTAGTCTATCTAGGAGACAACCCCAGGAAGCAGGAGTCAGGAAGCAAAGAAAAACAAGCCAAGAGAAGAAGAAAAAGCCCTATACAAGTGCATTATTGAGATCGTCCCTGTGGGCAATAGGGGCTGGAGAAGGGTACAGCCTGCCTCCTTGAACTGTCTGTCTGAAGCACTGGATGCTGGAGCTCTTATCTACTGTTTGCTCCCCTTTTGGTTGAGTACTCCCCCCTCCCCAAAATACACTTTCACTTGTACATGAACAGGTAGCCTTCATAATACCAGAGAGTCTCCAGGGCAAAAGGACAAGATGCAAGTCGCATGCTTGAAGTACGATGCTCTCAGGACAGGCAAGGTTGAGCTGTGGCCGAAATCAGAGGTGGGCTTGAGGAGATGGGAGTGAGGCACCCCAGGGACCTGCTGGAGGGGTTTTACCTTCCTCCACTTCCTTGAGATAATCTCCCCCGCTGCTTTCTCTCATTCAGATTGTATCATCAAAGATGGACTTTCTGTTTTTATGGGTCTCATTGTTTGTGTGGGCTGATTTCTGAGTAAAGAAGAAGAAAAAGACCTTGATTTTGCTATCTTGTAACCACAAGTCCGCTAATTGATGACTAATATACCACTTACTTGTCATTTACTCACTACTTGCACCACTGCGAGCGATCCACAAGCGCTGTCCCAGGCCCTCCCAGTTATCTCATTTTTCAGGATTTCTTTGGCCATCTGTCAGGATTGCTGGTTAGTGAAATGGGATTTGCTCATCCTAGGCAAACCATAGGTTGCCTATTGCCTATCCCAACAAGAATAAAGTTTAGCTTCCACAATTTTCACAGAAGCATGTCAGCTTTGGTCTTATACTGAAAGTCTATGGAAATCCCTTTAGTCATCAAATGAATGCCACAAGCCCTTACCAAGAAGCAAAACTTAGAACTGAGTGCAAACTACCTTCTTACAGGAAGCACAATTGAAGTGAAAACTCCAGTTAAGAGGGGCGCCTGGGTGGCTCCATCTGTTAAGCATCCAACTCTTGATTTAGAAGTCAAATTAGGGTATGTAGGCTGGACTCTCAATGGCTGACCCAGGGGAAATACATGTGATCGTGATCACAAAGTTCATGAGTTGAAGCCCCACATCAGGCTCTGCGCTGACAGCACGGAGCCTGCTTGAGTTTCTGTCTCCCTCTCTCTCTGCCCCTCCCCTGCTTGCTCTCCATCTCTCTCTCAATATAAGTAAAAATAAAAGAAAAAAAAGTCCAGTTAAGAGAGAGACGGAGGCATGAATGTGCAGACAAGATCAGAACTTCCCTTTGCACGTTCTCCTGTGTACCATTTTACACTATCACAATTAAAAATTTAATTGTGAAATCAGCTGGCTGATGTCTGGCCCTCCTCCACTCTACAATGAGCTCTGTGGAAGTGGAGATGAGATGTCTTGCCCTGCACCTGATAAATAGTTTGACTCCAAAATATATTGGTGGAATATATGCTTTCGGTTGCAAGTGACTGAACTCCCAACTGAAATTTGCTTTAAACTAAGCTTAGAGGCGGGATGGGTTCCCAGGTTCATTCAGCAACTCAACAATGTCATAAGAATCCTGGTTCTTTCCAGTTCTCTCACATGCCATCTTTGATGTTGACCTCATCCCTCAAGCTGCAAGATAACCTAAGAGTTCCGGGTATCAGGAAGGAAGAAGAGAGAGTGTCTCTCCACCTCTCTTTCTTGGAAACAAAGAAACTTTCCCCAGAATCCTCCAGCAGACTTCTCAGCTCTCCTTGGCCCGAATTAGGTCATAAGCATATTCTTAGACTGATCGAGGGCAAGGGGATAAGACTGCCTTTAGAGCAGCCAGTCAGGCCTGTCCCTTGTAGCTGGGAGCAAAGTCCACTTTCCCTGAGGTACATGGCTAACTGAGGGAGGAGAGGATAGAAGAACAAAATCATGGTTCTGTTAAAATGGAAGCTGGAGGCAACAAAGTGTCCACTGTGAGTTCGCGCAGGGGCCAACTCTCCACGTTTTGCACTGCAATCCAAATATGCTAGCCTGGGCCAGACAACCATCTCTGACGTCAGGCTGCCCTCGCTACCGCCCCTTCTGTTGTGGACTCCTCCCCCCAAACATTTTTCTTGTTACCCACCTCCCCACTGAGTTCTGGAATCAGCCCCTCAGGCACAGCTTGTGTTTCCCTTGATGTTTTTGCTACGCTGCCACGGAAGACACTGGGTTTTTTTGTTTTTTTAATTTTTTTTTTTTATTCTTGAGACAGAGAGAGACAGAGCATGAATAGGGGAGGGGCAGAGAGAGAGGGAGACACAGAATCTGAAGCAGGCTCCAGGCTCTGAGCTGTCAGCACAGAGCCCGATGTAGGGCTCGAACTCACGGACCACAAAATCATGACCTGAGCCGAAGTCGGCCGCTTAACTGACTGAGCCACCCAGGCGCCCCAGAAGACACTGTTTGTGTTCCTGCAGACCATCCCTTACATACAAGAATCTGCCATGACTTTTTCCTTGAATTACAAGTTTGTATCTATGGACAAATGCTCTGTCGCCAAACAAGGACAATTACACAGTCCGTAATCATTCTTTCTTGCAGCAGTGAAGCTTAGAGCTCTATGTCCTGCTCAGTAACCATAATGATCTCATCTCAGGCTCTCGGTGCGATTATCTTCCTCCTAGTCCTCATAGTGTATCTGGTGCTGGTGGTTGTTGCTCTTTATGTAATAAACTGATTCTGGGAAAGACTAGACCCCAGGATTTCTGAGCTCTTTGAAGAGACACCAGCTGAAACTGGACTTCGTTTGGCATATTTCCCCTGGGTCAGCGATCGAGATCCCAGCTTACATACCCTAATTTGATTTCTAAAGCCCACTGACAAGACATTGGGAATGCATTCAAGTCAGATTCTTGTGATTGTCTTTCGAGGACCATAAAGCCAAAATACACCCTTGTGGGCATGCAGGGGATACTTCCAGAAGGGGATGGATATTACCACTGTTAATCATCCTGACAAGAGTTCAGTCCTTTGGCTGGAAATAATTTCTGGTGAGCCAATCCACAGACCGGGGTAAGGGAAAAACTTCCCTCTTTCTCTGGGGTCCCGGAGAAACCCAGCTTGGCTCAGTCTCAGAAGTGGGGATATTCCTGGAGGGCTCCTGGTGATGATGAACAGTGACTCCTGCGCAATGAGGCTAGGCCTGGAACACAGCAGGATGGTGGTGGACCACAGGGGATCCTGAGGAAGGATCTGAGTCTGTGCCTTGTAGGAAGCTATCATCTTTTGTTATTCTTCCCTTTCTTTATTCTGGAATCATCAGTCACTTCTCTTTAGTATTATGGGCTGGTCCCTGCTAGCCTATGCGGCACTGAAGGGAAGGTCTTGTCTCGCACTTGGGCCAGAGGAACCAAGAGGAGAGCAGTGCCTTGCCTGAAACCCAAATACTGTCAACAATAGTTGCCAGCAGGGGATGGCTGAGCCCGGGGAGCAGCAATCTTGGGGACCTTTAGAGCAAAGATAGCAGTGTGGCTTCATGGAGAGAAGGCCAGAGCAACAGAACAGGAAGAATTCTCCCTCGCTTCTTCCTCCTCTCCCTTTTCTTGCTTCTTCCCTTTCTTTCAGCCTTTTTTCCTTCCACTGCCCTGCCCTCCTCTCTTTTGTTCTCCTCTCTTTTCTGGTAGTCTTCCCCTTCCTTCCTTCCTTCCTTCCCTCCCTCCTTCCTTCCTTCCTTCCTTCCTTCCTTCCTTCCTTCCTTCCTTTTCTTCTTTTTTAATAGGCAATATATTCACGTGGTCCTAAATGAAAAGCATAAAAAGTATATAACACAGATATTCAGTCAACCCATCCCCTCCTCACCGTTGTTACTAATTTCTTTTGAATTCTTCCAGGAATATCCTATGACTACAAAAGCAAATATAAAATATAAAATAATACATGTATTCTTTTTTTTACTCTATTCTATATGAATGGTAGCATACTCTACTCACTATTCTGTGCCATTTTAATTAAAACAATGTTTTAGTGTTTATCATCTTTGAGAGACAGAGAGACAGAGCATGAGCAGGGGAGGAGCAGAGAGAGAGAAGGAGCACAGAATCTGAAGCAGGCTCCATGCTCTGAGCTGTCAGCACAGGGCCCCGACATAGGGCTTGAACTCATGAGCCATGAGATCATGACCTGAGCCAAAGTCAGATGCTTAGCCGACTGAGCCACCCAGTCGCCCCTGTGCCATTTTCCTTAAAGTTTATTTATTTGTTGTTTTTTTTTTTTTTTTTTTTTTTTGAGAGAGAGAGAGAGAGCAAGCAGGGGAGGGGCAAAGAAAGAGGGAGACCAGAGAATCCCAAGCAGGCTCCACACTGTCAGCACAGAGCCCGACGTGGAGCTCAAACCCACAAACTGAGATCATGACCTGAGTTGAAACAAGAGTTGGATGCTTAATTGACTGAGCCACCCAGGCACCCCTGTCCATATTTATTCACCTAACAGTACACTTTGGAGATCCTTGCATAGCAGTACGTAAAGAGCCTGCTCACTTTTTTTTATGTTTTATTTTATATTAGAGAGAGAGAGAGAGAGAGAGCGCGCGCGAGAGCAGGGAAGGGGAGAGAGCAGAGACAGAATCCAAAGCAGGCTCCAGGCTGTCAGCACAGAGCCTGACGCGGGGCTCGAACTCACAAACCGTGAGATCATGACCTGAGCTGAAGTCAGCACTTAACTGATGGAGCCACCCAAGTGCCCCAAGAGCTTGCTCATTTTAAAAAAGAGTTAGATGTGGTTCCATTATATGGGGACATATTTTATTCAATCTTTTCCTTTCACCAACAGTGTGCATATTTCATTTCCCATGTGGGAAAGTATGTCTATTGGAGAAATTCCTAGAAATGGACTTGCTGGCTCAAAGGGTATGAGCATCTGTAATTTTTCTATATGTTGCCAGATTGAGGAAGGGCCCGTTCTTGCATACACATGGATTAACCCCAAGACACATTGTCATAAATAACTCTGTGAATCCATAAGGAAATTTTTTTCTTCTGGCAATTCATTGGCGGGACTTAGCGGTTTGGGCCTAACAATGGGATTATGACTGTATCTCCCGAAGGATGGTTATTTACTATTACAAGACCCCTTGTGACAGAGACACCAAGTATCCTCCCAAATCCACTCTCCCCTTCTTTCACAGTAAGCTAGGCAAATGGTCACCCATTTTCTAGCTAGTGTGCAGCGAGATGTGGCCTTGTGACTAAGTTATCAGCAAGGGACTGTGAGTGGAAGTGAAGGATGGAGCTTTGACTCATTTGTTAAAACAAACAAACAAACAAAATCATTTGCTCTGGACTTCTACTCTATCCCCTTCTCACAAACTGAAACATGTATAGGACACACACAGCCTGTCTTTGACCATGCAGGTGAGGATAATGGCATTGAGGATGGCAAACCAATAAGATGGAAGGAACTGAGGCTCTTAATGACTGTGCGGATCAGAAGGGCTCTGCCTCCCTGGCTTGCTTACTTGGGGCTCTTTTGTGAAAGAGAGAGAAACTTCGATTTTCTTTGAATCGTTGTATTTTGGGCTCCTTTATGATAGCACCTTAGCCTTTACTCTAACATCCACCCATTATTTTTCTGGAAGTAGGCACTGTTCTGGAGTATTATCCTCAGTGTCTAAGCCAAATGATTTATTTATATATATTCTGCCTTTTCAAATAAGGATTTGAGAGGGCTTAGCAAGGGTCTGCCACAGAGTAGACAACCCCTTCCCCTTCCTTTCGCAATATTGACTGAGCACATATGATGTAGTGGGCACATTGCTGAGTGCTAAGGAGACACTGGTGACCAAAACAGACACTGTCCTTGCCATCATAGGCCTTCCAGTGTTGTGGAAGAGACAGACACTATTCTGATAGCCACACAAATAAATACAAAGTTCAAAAGTAATGAGTATGGGGAAAGTGGTATTAGCCGAGATTGGACAAGTCGGCAGAGGCCGGATAGTGCAAGGCCATGTTGAGGCTGAATGGTCTACGTTGATAAGCAGCTGCTGATAAAGCCAGTCTTCCACTCAGCTTGATCCTGCCCATCTACCCCCATCCCACTGCACTCATTTCATAGGGAAACCTAACAGGGAAACTTGGGAAAACTCATTTAACAGGGAAACTTGGGAAAACCCTGGGCAATCATGTGTGTATTCCTTCGAAGAGGAATTCTCTGATTCAGATTGGGTACTTATCTGAAGTTAGGAGGATGCCTGGGAAGGCCTGAATTTCTGCTCACTGAAGGTACTCAAGTCGAAGCAGGATTGGTGCCTCATAGAGAAACTGGACTTGGAATTCAGGGACGGAACACAAGGTTTGGGACCTGGATGCCAAACAGTGCCCTTTTAGTCCTCAAGGGACGGCAGAGCTGAAGCAGGAAACCACGGCCTCGCGCAGTTGCTTCTGAACTGGTTGTCCTTGCTAAGGCCTTCCCCTCGCTGGGGTGTGGGGTGTGGAGTGAGCTGCTGCCCCTTGGTGAGTCCAGGCTCCACCCCTGTTAATGCAACTTGAATGTGACAAAGAATTTCCCAGGGCCTGCCATAGGCTTACCGGTCCTTCCCCCTGCCTCCAGTGAGCCCTGACTCAGCCTCACCTCTCCTCAAACACCTCCAGGAAGGCCGAGGAAGGTGCTGGGTTTTCCATCAATATCACTATCCAGGGAACAGCAAGGTGATGGATTAGAAAGAGGACTGGCAGAGAAACCTGGTCACAGCTCTATCATGTTGACAACTCACTTTCTCCAGTTTCCTAGTCTGTAAGAAAGGAAGATGGGGAGGGTGCCCTCTGAGAGTCCTTTCTAATACTCTGTTGAAGGGGTTCTCAAGGTGTGGTACCCATTTAGGCAGCATCAGCATCACCTGGGAACTTGTTATACATGTAAATTGTCAGGGTGCACCCAGACCCGCCGAATCAGAATCACTCTCCTAAGGTGAGGCCGAGCGGTTTGCAAACCTCTGCTCTATGGTACAGTCTTTATGGAACCCAGTGCCTCCCAAGCCTCACAGAGTACGTGGTGGCATGGGAGGGCACTACTTAAGAAATGTGCAAGATGTGCTTTGCACAACCCCATGCCCTTAGCAGCATGGACGTTGTAGATTTGTAGGGTTATCGGCAAGTTCTGGAAGACAGCAGTGACAGGTCCTAAAGAAGGGACACATTTTTCCAATTAGGCTGGAGGTGAAAGTGCCAGAGGCTGGAATTCAGGGTTGAAAGCTGGAGGAGCCTCAGCTTAGCTGTAAGGCCTTCCCCACTCTCAGCTTTCTGCGTGCAAGCCACTGTTGCTGCTCTTACTATTTCCAAGCCTAACAGGAGGGAGTCCTGTGGAAATTTCCTCCTCTCATTGGCTCTCCTCCAGAAGGCATTCATTTGAGATCCAGTGATTCAGAACTGGAAAGTCCCCTAGAGACTTCCTCACTCAACCTCTTCATTTTACAGATGAGGAAACTGAGGCCCAGAGAGATTAAGCAACTTGCTTAAGACAGTTTGTAGCCGGGCACCTGGGTGGCTCAATTGGTTAAGCGTCCGACTCTTGGTTTTGGCTCAGGTCATGATCTCACGGTTTGTGGGTTGGAGTCCCACATCAGGCTCTGCACTGACAGCATGGAACCTTCTGGGGATTCTCTCTCTCTCCCTCTCTCTGCCCCTCCCCACCTCCACTCACTCTCTTTCTCTCAAAATAAATAAATAAACTTTAAAAAGAGAGAGAGAGAAAGAGAGTTTGTGGCATAGCCAGATTAGACCCAGGTCCTCCCAAAGAGGTCCAGCTCTGTTATGATCTGCATTCAATGGAGCCCCAGCCCCAATTCTTTCTTTCTTTCTTTCTTTCTTTCTTTCTTTCTTTCTTTCTTTCTTTCTTTCTTTCTTTCTTTCTTTCTTCCTTTCTTTAATGTTTATTGATTTTAAGCAAGGGAGAGCAAGCGCGAGTAGGAAAGGGCAGAGAGGGGGAGACAGAGGATCTGAAGCAGGCTCTGCACTGCCAGCACAGAGCCCAATGAAGGGCTCGAACTCACAAACCATGAGATCATGACCTGAGCCAAAGTGGGATGCTTAACCAACTGAACCACCCAGATGCCCCCTTACCCCACACAACCCCAATTCTGAATGGGTTTCTTCTTTCAATTCCACCTCGCACATCTATCTCCAGCACACACAGAGACACCCTCAGGCTATCTCCCTCTCCAAACCAGATAAGAGGACAGGAAGTGAAACTCAGTCTTTGATAGTCTCAGAGGATAGTCAGTGAAACTCAGTCTTTGAAGCCTATGGGACTGAGGTCAAGTTTGAGGACAGTCTTGAACAGTATAGGGAGTTGCATCTTAATTGGGACCAAAGCTTCCAAAGGTAAAGGGAAGCGTCTGCTGGCTTATTTTAGGCACTCAGAGCAGCTGGGGAAGGCGTGCTGGGAATGGAAAACTTCCAGATTCCCCTGCCCCCACCCCCATATGGCCAAATGAAGCCCACTCTGCCTGCCTAGGAGATTCCCAGGGCGTGTGCAGCCACCGCCCACTGCTGTCCTTGCCAAATTTGGGAGGCAGCAGCTTTAATTCCTTAACTCAGCTCTGAGTCATAGGTGGCCCAAGCTTCCGAGCCCCAGCCAATGCTGCTAGGGGTGAAATTGCTAACTTATCCCTTCAGGCTCTGACCACATCATCCCTGAATTACTAAGGCCAAAGCAGAAAATCAGAAATTCTCCAGCAGCCTCTGCAACAGAGCTCCTCCCCAGGGACAGCAGTGTTTCTCTGTGGCTCTAAGACCCACATGTGGGAAGCATTGGCCTTCCCTCCCTTGGTGAAGCATTTCTAAATTGGGGAAGGGATAGGGGAAGTCTGAATTGGGGGGGAGGGTTGTGGGTTTGCCCCAACCAAGCAACCATCTGGGAACTTCTAGCTGTGAAGAGAGTCAATTCAGGTCACAGACCCAGCCCTTCAGGGGTCAAAGCCTCATAGAAGAATCATACTATCACAGACTCAGGTGCCCAGAGATGGTCCCACCCAGTGCAGGCACTATAGGCTGGGATTCACCGTGTCAATTAACTCAACTACTATACTCACAGTCTGCAGCCCAGGGTAGCCCCGCTTTGACCACGGGACCGTGCCTCCCTTTGGCTACAGCTGACTGGGCAGGTGGAAGCAGAGAGCTTGAACCCACGTGAAACAAATCCATGGGCTGGCCCATTACCTACGATGTGGAATGACACAAAAAGAAGAGCCGGAGAAAACGCACATTTCTTCATTTGGAAACTTAAACAGAGAAATGCCGCGAGAATGAGACATTTGGGAACAAGAGCAGACGTTTGAGGGTTATGATTTAGAGAGAACCAGGGGCAAGCCTGATGAGCAGACGAAAGTTTTAAGGAAACAAGGATTATGAGGAATCCGAAACTCTAAGTGGAGACAAAACTGAGAAAATGGAGCAGACGTAGAGACCTGCCAAGTAATTGAGTCACATTCAGAGAACAGTGCAGTGGTGGTCTAAGGAAGCCCTGCCGTTAAGGTCCCTTGAACCTGTTTAGATCTGGAGCCACCTTCCAGACTTTACAGCCCAGCCACAGTACAGTAGGGGTCCTCTCCTTAGAGTCAATGAGAAGCTTGTCTGCCTCTTCATTTCCCTCTGTCACATACATTAGACACATTACTTGAGATAAATTGAATGATTCTTCATTCCTGACAACCAAAGGAACCAAGCACAGACTTATCTCAGACTTTTACTAAATATAATGGTTCAATAGTACTAATGACAATGCTGAAAGAGCAAAATAAAATCACCCACCATGCTTCCCCAATTAAGAAAGTAATAACAATAGTAGTAGCTTTCAAGTATTAGATACATACTTCTGTGTATCCTTGTACACGAGTACATGACTGCAGTTATGGTGAATATACATTTTGATTTTACGTTTTATTGCCTTACTGGGACTTTAAGAGATATGTAGGAGAAGTGTCAGGAAGAAATCAGGATTCAGGGAAAAAATTTACTTTTTTTTTTTTAAGTTTATTTATTTATTTTGAAAGAGAGAGAGAGAGAGAGGGTGAGCATGAGCAGGGGAGGGGCAGAGAGAGGGAGAGAGAATCTCAAGCAGGCTCTGTGCTGTCAGCGCAGAGCCTGATGCGGGGTTCAATTTCACAAACTGTAAGATCATGACCTGAGCCGAAACCCAGAGTTGGACGCTTAACTGACTGAGCCACCCAGGTGCCCCCATATTTCTGAACTGAGTTATTGGATAGAACTATGCTGTTGAACATAGTAGCCACTAATCACATGTGGCTGTTTAAATTGAAATTTCCAAAAATCAAAATTGATGGGGGCACCTGGGTGGCTTAGTTGTTTAAGCATCTGACCAGCTCAGGTCATGATCTCGAGGTTCATGAGTTTGAGCCCCGCATGGGGCTCTGTGCAGACAGCTGGAGCCTGGAGCCTGCTTCGAATTCTGTGTCTCCCTCTCTCTCTGCCCCTCTCCTGCTTGTGCTCTGTCTCTCTCTCTCAAAAATAAAAATTAAAAAAAATAATAAATTAAGGGGCACCTGAGTAGTTCAGTCGGTTATGCATTGACTGTGGCTCAGATCATGATCTCACAGTTCGTGAGTTTGAGCCCCGCATGGGGCTCTGTGCTGACAGCTCAGAGTCTGGAGCCTGCTTCGGATTCTTTGCCTCCCTCTCTCTCTCTGCCCCTCCCCTACCCGTGCTCTGTCTCTCTCAAAAATAAATATTTTAATTAATCAATTAATTAAAAAATAAATTTCCAAAAATTAAAATTGAATAAGGGAAGAAAGTGGTGGGGGGTGGGCACCTGGCTGGCTCAGTGGGTAGAGCATACGACTCTTGATCCTAGTTCAGGTTGTGCATTCAAGCCCCACACTGAGTGTAGAGCCTACTTGATAGATAGATAGATAGATAGATAGATAGATAAATTGAATAAGGTAAAATTTAAGTTCCTTGGTGACTAGCCACATTTCAAGCGCTCAATCACCACACATGGTTAGTGGCTACTAACCATGGACAGCACAGACCTAGCACATCTCTACCATTGCAGAAAGTTCTGTTGGACATTTGTAGGAAGGAGGCTCCTCCATTATCCTCTATCACAGGAGTAGGTAAACTTTTTCTGTAAAGGGCCAGATACTAAACATTTTAGGCTTTGAAAGCCATGTGGTCTCTGTTGCAGCTGCTCAACTCTGCCATCGTCGCAGGAAAGTAAGCATAGCCAGTATGTAAACAAATGACCATGGCCGTGTTTCAACAAAACTTTATTTACAAAGAAAAGGCAGTGGGTCACATGTGGCCCACCTGCTGCCTGTAGTAAGTACCCTTGCTCTCTCACAGCACCCTATTTGTTTCCTTCACAGCACCGAATATAATATATAATAACTTACTTTATTTGTTATTGTCTTTCTCTCCACATTAGACTGTAAGCTCCATGAAAGCAGAGACAGTGTCCATTTTGCTCATCGCAGTGAATCCAGTACTGACAACACATGCTTAATTAATGTTTGTTGACTGACTGAATAATGGTGTTGCCATTTACTGGACTAGGGTATGCCAGAGAAGGAACCATTTTTTAGAGAAGATGAGTTCCCTCAGGGACACGCTACTTGTATTATAATTCATTATTTTTATTTCTCTCTCTGGAGTCCCTTTCACCTTTAGCCTTCTTTAAGCCTCATTAGCCTGGAAGTCAGTGATGTTTTTCAAGAACGGACAAAGTTACTGCTTTTTGGACCCGCTCCCTGGGAGGCTGTAATTGGAGGCCCAGCCACAGGGGATATACCCTAAGACATCAGCCCCAAGCCTAAGGAGCAGGAAGAAGACTTGGGCCTGGCCTGGTCCTCCTGAATATTCGTCAGTGTTGGCTCCAAGAACTTAGATTGTTTTTCCCCCATTCCATTTAGACTAAGCAGAATTAGAAAGACCAAATTTGTGACCTAAGGAATATCTAAAGCAGAATTTCCAAACTTCCATTCATATACCCCCTTCATAGCATTCACGGTACTTCCATAGCATCTGAGAACACGTTTACTTAATATTTATTTCCAACGCTTTCCAAGTCTTAACAATATTTAATCAGATTGGGTCACTCCTCCCTCAAAAACTCCTGGCTTCCCATCTCCCAGTTAATTTCAGTTAGCCTCTGGATACTTCTCTGGCCTTGTTTCTTCACTCAGTTAGCTTCACTCAGTTAGCTTCACTCAGTTCACTCACATAGACCCCCTCATATTATCTGAATGTTCTAAGCCACCTGCTGCCTCAGTCTTGGCCCAACCGGCCCAGAAAGTTTCACTCCTCACAATTATCTCTCGGAGAGACCTTTCCTGAGCACCTGACATAAAATGGCACCCCTTTCACTCTTCCAACTACATTTTAGAATCAGTTAGAAAAATTTCACATACATACACACAAATCCTGTCAGCAGACTGATTGGGATTTTTTAATTTCTAGAATAATTTGGGAAAAGTGACAGCTTCATAATATTGTGCCGTCTTCCTGTCTATGCTATATCTCTTCATTTGTTTAGGCTTAAAAAAAATTTTTTTTAATGTTTATTTTTGAGAGAGAGAAAGAATGTGAGTGGGGGAGGGGCAGAGAGGGAGACAGAATTGTTTAGGATTTATTTTATGCTTTTCATTAAAGCTTTTCAATTTTCTCGATAAAGACCAGGCACACACCTTTTGTTAGATTTGTTTCTAGATGCATACAATTGTGTTGCTTTTGTAAAGGATATCTTTTTGAAAATCATTACGCCAGAAAATATTTATCGCTGGTCTTTTTAGTATCTGTTGTACCAATTGTCATGACCCCATTTTTATTTCTAACATTATTTGTGTTTCCTCTCTCTCTCTCCGTCTCTCTCTTTCTGCAGTCTTACTGGTTAAATAGAGAGGCGTTAAAGACTGTACCTAAAAGACATGTTTGATGTAATCAGAAGTGTTGAAAAGGAGTGAAAAGGGGAATAATTAAATATTATTTAATGTTGGTGTTTATGTGGAAACCTTAAAATCATTTTGTGTCCCACCAGAGCTATCTGGCTTCCATACTGGGAAGCACTGATTTATTACATTTCATAGCCACAATGAAATACCTTTGAGTTATCTGTTGTTTTGCTTCACCTCTGGACCCGTCTTCAGCTCAGGAGGTAATAGACGTCCGCTAAGCCAAGGAGAAATGGGTGTGGATGGTGTCCCAGAGAAGCGGGCGATCCCAGAGTGTGAGAAGCCGAGAGGCCTTCCTCTCACCCCATCTTGGTGCTCATGCTGCTTCACAGCAGCTGTGCACACAGAGGTATTCCCCAGGGTGAGGTGCTGGGGTGAAGGGCGCAGTGAGTGAGGGCCTCCCTGACTTTCCCCACCCAGGCCCTGGATGTGAGGCAGGAAATTGGGGCTTCTCAGAACTGCCGAGTTTCCTGGAAGCCTATGAGAGCTGAGGCCATCTGGCTTTCTGCAGCTTACTTTCTGATGGTGTTTGTGACCTGGAGGAGGGAGCCCCCTCTGGGGACATAAACGAACTGATCATAAGCTCTGAGTGCCCGGAAGGTGTTCGCGTTGGACGGGAGAAGGAGGCTTTGGGTTCTAGCTCTTGTGGTCTCCACGGCTGCTCACCAAACCCTCATACCCCAGCCCCCTGGGCGGGCTTTCAGCCTGTGCTTGTCAAATCAAACTATGTCTTCTGAGAAATATGATTATTTTGAAGGCTCCTTCTCTAAGAAACCCTTGAACTGAGGAAGGCAGGAAGCCACAGACTCCTGGGTGGGCAGAGCTCACCTGGGTTACCCGCCCCCCCACCTCAGAGGGGAAAGCAGCTGTTCTGAGTCATCAAAGAAGCCTCACAAATAACACCTTCTTAAATGTTAGGATCATCAAAGAGGTAGTTTCCAGCTGGCATGAGGGTACTCAAGCGAACACAGGCTTGGGGGCTAGGAGGCCCAGATTCCAGTTCTGCCTTTTCCACCTCTTGGCCATATCTCTTAGCTGACCTCTTGCAGCTGTGAAAGCCAAATAACATCATGGTGTACCATGTGAGCCCATTTTTTTTTTTTTTTTTTACTTGTGTAGGCGAATTTAATGTAACATAAAATAGCTTGAGTTTGCACACTCTGTGTTAATTATGGTACTGCTAGCTGCTGCAACAAATAAACCCCGGATGCGTAAAGACTCCAACATAGGGGTCCCTGGGTGGCTCAGTCGGTTGAGCGTCTGACTTCGACTCAGGTCATGTTCTCATTGCTTGTGAGTTCTAGCCCCACGTCGGGCTCTGTGCTGACAGCTCAGAGCCTGGAATCTGCTTCAGATTCTGTGTCCCTCTCTCTCTCTCTGCCCCTCCCCCCTCCCCTCAAGAACAAATAAAACATTAAAAAAAAAAAAAAGACTCCAACATAACAGAGGTCGAGTTCCCACTCACATGAAGTTCAAGGTTGCTCGGCTAGTGGCCCCCCCCCCTCCCCTCAGTGATTCGAAGACCCTTTCGTTCAGTGGGTCTGCCACCTCCCAGGGCTTCAAATGGGCAGAAGGAGAACAGGGCGTGGAAGACACACACTCCCTTCCTGAAAGCTTCAGCCCAGAGATAATACCTCATTTCTGCTCACACGCCACTGGCAAAAGCTATATACGTGACCACACCTGGACACAAGGATGGCTAGGAAATGGAACCCTGCCTGGGTAGCTTCCTGATGACAGCTTGTATCAGAGGAGGAGCTAAAACTCTGGTACACGTGCCATGCATCCCAAGGAACAAATCTGGAGAATACACGCTAATTCCTTAACAGTAGTTACCTCAGGGAGTAAGATTAGAGAAGATGGAGAGACTTTCACTTTGTGCTGGAAACAAGTAATATTTTATGAGCACGTGGTAATTTTATAATTCAGAAAAGAGCGATTGGTATGGCTCATTGTACATTTCTGAGCAAATGCGTGGTTACCTGTTGTGACTTTTACTATCAGTCTTTTGTCCAGTCCTAGAACTGGAAAATATCGCCCAAGAAACGAATGCCCTATTAAATGTCCCTCATTAGAGGCAGATGGGTTTTAGGGTGGGAAAGTATGGGGGAAAACAGAGTTTTTCCCTGAAAAAAAATTGTTTTTAATTTTTAAAAAAGTAATCTTGGGGTGCCTGGGTGGTTCAGTCAGTTAAGCATCTGACTTCAGCTCAGGTCATGATCTCTCTCTTTGTGAGTTCAAGCCCCGTGTTGGGCTCTGTGCTGACAGCTCAGAGCCTGGAGCCCACTTCAGATTCTGTGTGTATCTCTCTCTCTCTCTCTCTCTCTCTCTCTCTCTCTCTCTCTCTGCTCCTCTGCTCATGCTTTGTCTCTCTCTCTCTCTCTCTCTCTCTCAAAAATAAGCATTAAAAAAAAAAGTAATCTCTTCACCCAACATGGGGCTCAAACTCACAATGACGAGATCAAGAGTCACACACGCCACTAACTGAGCCAGCCAGGTGCCCTTCCCTTAAAATTTAAAAAAATATTCATGCAAAGGAGACTTCAAAAAGGGTGAAAATGTATTTATCTATTTATTTAAAGTTTATTTTTATTTTGAGAGAAAGAGAGAGAGAGAGACAGCATGAGTGAGGAGGGGCAAAGAGAGAGGGAGAGAGAGTGAATCCCAGGCTGACAGAATCCCCACTGTCAGCACAGAGCAAAGAGGGTAAAAATTTAGGAAGCCCAGAATGGTAGACTCAGAAGAACCTATAGGAACTCCACATGCATTTCTCAAACACGTCTAAAAACATAAATGTAGTTCTCAAAAAAATGAGACGCTCTGTCTTAAACAGCAAGATGGAAGAGCCACTCAGATTTTAAAATTTTATTTGGATATGATATACTTAGTATTGTGCATGTAGAGAATAAGCGGTAATCTGCAGCATGAAGAGGGAAAAGAAAAAGATTGATGATCAATTCTATATAGAAAGAGAACAAAATGGACAAATACCAGCCTGCTCTGTGGATGGACGTTAGAGGGACAGGGAGACAGATGCAGGTGGAGTCAATGGAGAGAGAGCAGGGGGAAAAGATGAGGGGGTCTGAGGAAGCTCAGATGGTTATGGGGCCATTCCCAGGCCCTATAACAGGTGGCCACCTCTGAGGAAGACAAGAGGAGTCTGGTCTGGCCAGAATCATTTATTCATTCAACAAACTGTTATCGTGTGCCTACTATGAGCCAGGACTCTTCTAGGTACTAGGCGCAGAGCATTGAATAAACCAAACTCTCATAGAATTGGTTTTTTATTATTTTTATTTTTTTAATTCTTAAAATGTTTTTACTATTTATTTTTGACAGAGAGAGACAGAGACAGAGCACGAGCAGGGGAGGGGCAGAGAGAGAGAGGGAGACCCAGAATCTGAAGCAGCCTCCAGGCTCCGAGCCGTCAGCATGAGCCCAACGCAGGACTCAAACTCGAGAACCATGAGATCATGACCTGAGCCAAAGTTGGACGTTTAACCAACTGAGCCACCCAGGTGCCCCTAGAATTGGTTTTTTAGAGGGAGGAGACACAATACACACATCAAGCCAAAAGTACATGACATATCAGGTGGTGGGTGGTAAGTGCTTTAGGTAAAACTGACACAGGGTGAGGGAGGCAGGAAGTGAAGAGGAGAGGAGGAGAGGAGTGGAGGAGAGAGGGGAGTATGTGTGTTATTTTATGTAACTGGTCTCATGGTCAAGGTCAACATCCCCAGTAAGGAGCCATTTGAGCCAAGGCCTAGAAGAGACAGATGTGAGCCAGCATACAAAAAATTCAATAGCTAGCATCATGGAGGATGCTATTGATTGCCCAGCCAACATCCACATATTCCTCCCTGTCTCTAACAGGACCCTTTCCCTCTTGCTGTGATACATCCATGTGACCAGGAGAAAGTTGGACTCTACCTCTGACTCCATAAATGGATCCTAATTAGTCTAGGCATTCCTGGGAAGCCAACCTCACTTACCAGTGACTGGTTCAGGAAGGCAGGCTTAAGCCAGTTAACGCAGTGAATCCCCCAGTCCCTGTCATTGGCCCAGGAGAAGACACATAACTTAAGCTGGCCTGAACAGATTTAAAGAAGGGATTTATATCTCCGTCTGGATGAGGGTGTTCTTTCTTTTTTTTTTTTTTTTTTTTCCTCTGCCGTGATGGACGTGAACAAGGAAGCATGTTGTCACAGCTGCTCAGGACATGGGGACAGCCATCTCTAAACAATGAGGAAAGCCATTCTGCAGACAAAGCCAATACAGAGAAGAGGGCTGAGCTGGGAGAACTGCAGAGAAATGGAGTCAGAGCCCTGATTATTCCATGTCTAGAGCTTACTCTACTTCAAGACTCCCATTATAGGAGATGAAGAATCTCCTCACTGTTTGCGCCAGGGTGAGTTAGGCTTTCTGTTCCTTGGAGCTTAAAGGTTCTTAACTAGGACAATAAAAATAATAGCAGCTAACATCTCTTGAGCACTACCTTGTGCCAGGCCCCCTCCTTAAATTTGTCATTTCATTTAATGTTCCCAACAATCCTACCAAGCAATTAAAACTATTATCCTTATTTGTAAAATGTGAGTGACTTTGCCCAAGGTCAAATGGGTAGGTAAGTGGCAGAACCAAAATCTTTCAGAGCTCATGGACTGTGCTCTTAATCACTGCAATTTTTCTATCGATGTATGAGGCAGAGAAATAGAGGGAATAGTGTGGGAAGAAGTCAGAGGAAGAGGAGATGAGGATCCTCTGATAAATTTTGTAATTATATGTATTTTTTTCTCTGCCTGAAATACCCTATCCCCAGAATACCTTTTTTCCCACTCCCACTTCTCTGTTTAGGAGCTTCTGTTTGTTCTTTAAGACCTTGTCTCTGATGTCATTTCCCCTGAGAAGCCTTCCCAGATCCTATCTCCCCAAACCTCCCACCTTCTTGGATCCCACAAAGATTTTTTTCAGATTTTTATTTTAGCCTGGGCTATATATTATGATGTGTTTGCTTTCATAGCTCTTCTTACTAAGCTCTGAACTCCTTAAGGAGGACTGTGTCTAACTAATCTTTGTGATCTTGGTGCTTAGCTCATTGTAGATACTCAAGAAGATTGAATGAACTGACCATCCATCCATCAATCATCAACACCCTTTCTTGAAGACCCTGTATCTTAGTAGGGAGTATGCTGGGCCCTAAAGAGATGTCAAGCTAAAAAGATCGGGCCTTGTCCTCTTGAAGTACATAAACAAGTCAGGGGTATGTTAGAGTGAGTTGTTTTTTTTTTTTTTAAGTTTATTTATTTATTTTGAGACAGAGATTGTGCAAGTGCGGGGAGGGGCAGAGAGAGAAGGAGGGAAGGGGAGAGAGAATCCCAAGCAGTCCCTGCACTGCCAGCACAGAGCCCAGTGTGGGGCTCGAATCCACAAACTGTGAGATCATGACTTGAACCATCCCGGCGCCCCTGTGTTTTAAATATATATTACAGGAACCCAAGTCAGACTAACTTAAGAGAAAAATGTGCATGGGGCAGAACTTATTTGTCCTGGGCAGATTACTTCTCGCTTTAGGAATAACTAAATCTAGATCCAAGGGCTTGCAAAAATGTCATCATGAAGATTAAGCCTTTCTACGTAATCTGCTCTTGGATGGCTTCATCCTCAGGAATTCTTTTTTTTTTTTTTTTTAACTTTTTAAAATATTTATTTATTTTTGAGAGAGAGACAGAGAGACAGAGCCTGAGCAGAGGAGGGCAGAGAGAGAGGGAGACATAGACTCTGAAGCAAGCTCCAGGCTCTGAGCTGTCAGCACAGAGCCTGATGTGGGGCTCGAACTCACGAGAACCGTGAGATCATGACCCAGGCCAAAGTCGGATGCTTAACCGACTGAGCCACCCAGGCGCCCCTCAGGAATTCTTTTGCCATGTGAAAGCCCCTCACAACTCCAAATTTACATCTGATCATAGCAAAAATAGAGCTTCTTATTCCAGTGGTTCCAGGAAAAGCCCCAGGGGTAACTCTCAATGCTTTTGTTGAATCACCTGTCCCCCTCTGAATCAATTCAGTGACTCTGATTGAAAAGACCTAAGGCACATGCCTACCTCTGGATTTGGGAAGTACAGTCAACCTCATCCAAGTCATATGGACTACAATGGAGAGAAGGTGGTTCCCCAGAGGAAAATCAAGTTGCTTTTACCAAAAAAGGGATAAGATATTGGGCAGGCAAAAACCAACACAAGTCCACCATAGAAGAAATGTCCTATAGATCAACAGTTGTATGGCAAGGCTATGAATGATACATGTCTTAAAAGGTTATAGTCAAAGATTAGGTAGAGAAGTGGGTCACTTCAAGGATCACTGTCTAGGAACATCTCCTAGAAGGAAGCCTATGAGCTGGGCCTTGATAGAAAAGTAGGACTATGATAGGTGAAGATGAGAAGGCTTTTCAGATACAAGGAAAGGTGTGAACAAAGGCAGGGAGGTAAGGATCCTTTGGAGATTTTTCTAGTTTGGTGGAAACTTTTGGGTACTAGGGCTGGAACTTTGGTTGGGGGCTAGATCCACAGACAGTCTACTAGTGCACTAACTATGCAGATTTCTTCCATTTATAATCTCAAGGAAGAGTATACTAATTCGGGCAGGTACCAGGAGTAGGATTATTCTCTCCATGTTACCAGTGGGGTAACTGAAGCCCAGTGCAAGAAGTGCCTGCTGAGAGGTCGTCCCATCCAGAGACAGATGGCACAAGAAGCCCTCTATCTAGTCCAGGACAGTGCCCCCACCCACTCACCACCCATCCACAACAAGACCAACTCTAGGGTTGGGAATCACCAGGACAAGAGCTGTGGCTCAGCCCCAGAGCCAGCCTGAGGAGACATTTGAACAAAACTCTGGAAACAACCATCCAGGCTACCTGACTTGTATGATGGTTAAGAGCAAGGTCTCTGGAGTCAGATAGGCCTGGTTTTGAATCTCAGTTTCATGAGTTATGATGATACCTTGACAAATTACATAACTTCTCATAAGAAGAACTTTATACTTGTTATATGCATGATACAATATATACCATGGAGATGGAATGTACAGCCTAGGGAATGTGGCCAATAATATTGCAGTGACATTGTATGGTGACAGACAGTGACTACACTTATCAACTATACTTCAATAATAAGTCTTTTTCTAAAATTTTTCATGTTTATTTATTTTTGAGAGGGAGAGAGAGAGAGAGCGTGTGCGCGCAAGCGAGCTTGAGTAGGGGAGGGGCAGAGAGAGATGGAGACACAGAATCCGAAGCAGGCTCCAGGCTCTGAGTTGTCAGCACAGAGCCCGATGTGGGGCTCTAACTCACTAGCCATGACCTGAGCTGAAGTAGGATGCTTAACCAACTGAGCCACCCAGGTGCCCCTATACTTCAATAATAAGTCTTAAAAAAGAATTTAGTGCAATGTCTGTTCCATAGAGTGCTCAAAAAATGTCAGCTTGAGGGCGGTACTTCAGGCCCGGGAGGCAGACAGACTTTCAGTCACATCCCAGCTGAGGTAAGACTACTATATTTCGTTGATTCTGTAATGGACTTTCCCTACACCTCACCCCCTTATCTTAAGTGTCTCCGCATCAATGCATCTTAGCATTGTAACATGATTTAATCGCCAGTGTTTCTTAGCAATCCATGAGATAACAGCGTGACTTACAATCAATGTCTAAATGGGGCAGGTTACCTAATCTTTTGGTACTTCAGTTTCTTCAGCTGTAAAATGGGGACAATAATAGTATTCGCTTTCTAAGGTTGTTGTGAGGGTTAAATTGGATTTGCTTTGCAAATTTCTAGCACAGTGAGGGCTTAACTAATCCTGTGTACCACTATTATTTTTGATTACTCTTACCCAGATCAGATAATGGGGGTGGTGGGAGCTGTACGGGCTGAGCAGTCAGAGCTGTGCAGAGGTGAAGGCTGGTATTGGAGGGCCAATGTTGATTCTTAGACTCAAGCCGGGGGGTTTTGAGGAACAGTAGGAAGACACACAAGAGGCCTCTGGAGTGCAAGGTGGATCGAGGCATTTGGTTTGCAGATGAGGACCGGAGACCATGCCGGGGTACCCACTGTGGCTGTCCAGTGGTGATGGGATGGTGAGTTAAAAGGGCTGGTCTATGGGGCACCTGGGTGGCTCAGTCGGTTAAGCGTCCGTCCGACTTCTGCTTAGGTCATGATCTCATGGTTCGTGGGTTCGAGCCCCACGTCGGGCTCTGTGCTGGACAGCTCAGGGCCTGGAGCCTGCTTCGGAGTCTGTGTTTCCCTCTCTCTCTGCCCCTCCCCTGCTCGTGCTCTATCTCTGTCTCTCAAAAATAGATAAATGTTAAAAAAAATTTTTTTTTTTTTTTTTAAGAAAAGGGCTGGTCTACATGTTCTCTTTAAACTCTCATGATCTCCAACTATGACAACCACCCTTTATTAAGTCCTCTATGTGGCAGGGCACTGGGCTAATTGATGTCTTACCTTGTAAAATTCTATTATCAACCCTGTGCATTCGATGATTGTATTAGGTCAGTTTTATAGAAGAAACCAAGGCTCAGAGAGGTAAATTAACATGTTTAAAGTCATATGACTATGAAATGCCAGAGCTGGAGTTTGAATCTGGTTATTTTGACTTTGTGTCCAGCACCCAAGTCCCCGAGCCATGCTGCCTCTTGAAAGCTCTCCATCGTCTCTCAGTGTATCAGAAGGCAATCTTCTCTCCTCACCTCCTTCCACTCCTCCTTCCTCCTCCTACAGGTCTCCACCTCCCAGGCCCACAAATGCCAAGCTCACAAGTCATCTGTTTTGCCAAAATTCTGTTCCGATTTGATAAACCCTGGCTGGGCCAGCTCACTCAGCATGATTCAGCCAAAGAGAATAGCGAGGCTGCGTGCCCGGCGTGCCGACCGTCTGAGCTCAGGCAGGATGGGCGGCGCAGGAACCTCAGCCTGACAGATGGCTCCACTCGGCTGTCTCCCTGGGCCTGATGCCAGGGACAGCGCTTGCTCTCTGCAGGAGGGAGGGCGGGAGCCAGGTCGGGTGATTCTCACATGCATGGCTGTCTCTATGTGTGTGGTTACGAATCGAGCTTGCATGGGCAAGGCTGCATGTGACCCAGAGCACACATTTGTAGGTGGCCGGTGTGCGTGTGGATGAATGTGTTTGTGTGTGCCTGGCTGTGTGTTTGTGTGTGTGTGCGGGTATTTCTGTGCATGCAGAGGGGTGTGAGTGTGTGTGTGTGTGTTTGAATTTTAAGTTTGCATTCATCCTGGTACGCAAATCACGAGCATAAAAGAGAAAGACTGAGAGGCAGGGAAAGGAGGGTCCTAGGCTTTGAGAATCCAGCCTTCTGACTGTTCCCACGTGCAATCCAGAAATGCTGCACACCCCTCCCTCCATGTCTGCCCTCATCACAGGACCAAGTGACAGCAGGGGCAACAGCAAGCACCCCATTCCCGGGACAAAGTGTAGACTCTGAGTTTCAGGTTTCTAAAAACAACTTCTTGGCTACCCCTTCTCCCTAAGTACCCCTTCTCCCTTGGCTACCCCTTCACTTTTGTGAATCCAGGCCCCCTCTGAAAATCTGGTGACTAGAATGAATCTTCTTTCCGGGAAAATACCCTCAAAACACACAATTTTCCACAACAATGCCACAGAACTCAGGGGCCCCTCCAAAGCCTATTAGGGACCTCAGTTAGGAAATCAAAAATTATACCAACAGTTACTGAGCATCGACCGAGTTCTGTTGTATCGAGCCTTTGTTAGAGAGATACGTACCTAGAGGAATAAGGTGGCTGCTGTCTGTGAAGAGTGTACAGTCTGGTAAGAGAAATAAAGGTCCACGTGTAACCACAGACCACTGTGGCTAGTGCAGTGGTGGTTGGGTGAAGGAACCGCTAGGGCATGGGAGGAATGACGGAATGCCGTTCTCGAGAAGCTCCAGGGAAGGAGTCCCTGAAGAAGTGGACACTGAAGCTGTAACTTGAAATATGAGAAGGTGTTTGTCAAACAGAGAAAATGAGGAAGGACTTTCTGGGCAGAAAGAAGAGGTCATAAAAAGGCAGAGAGAGGGTGCACTGGGGGCGAGCACATCTGGGAGAAGCAGGAGGTAGGGCTGAAGAGGGAGTCTGGGAGCAGGCTGTGAAGAGTCATGTGCAGACTAAGCTAAAGATTTTGGATTTTATCCTGTAAGTGGTGGAGAACCATTAGGAGTTTTTAAACAAGAGGGTGGCATGATCTCGGTGTTTTGTAAAGACCACAGTGCACCCAGCACTTATCCACAGACCAGATAAAGAGGCTGTTGCAATAGTTTGGGTGAGAGATAATGAAGGTGTGAACAACAGGAATGTGGGAAAACCAGGGCATGGGTTTGAAGAAAGAGATATTTAGGAGATGAACTAGACAAGAATTAGGGGACTCCATTAAATGTACAGGGATTAATAAGAAAAAAAGAAGGAATAGTTGAGCATGGCTTCGATATTTCCAGCTTGGGAAGAAATGTGGATACTAGTGCCATTCACTGTGATGGAACCAAGATACAGATTATGTTGTTGGGGAAGAGAATGAGTTCCGTTTGGGACACGCTGTGAGACATCCAACTAGAGACATGCATTAGGCAATTGGGTCCGGAGTACTGGGGAGAGAGATGTGGAAGTATAAATTTGTGAGTTGTAAGTAGGTGAATGATAACTCAAGTCACAGGTAATAGATGAGATCATGCAGGGAGAATGTAGATACTGAGTGAGAAGCAAGAACGTGGTTAACATTTAAGAGTCCATGAAGGAAGAAGAATTAGAGGAAGGAGGTTGAGAGAGGGTTTATAGGGTTTGGAGGGGTTGAATAGGCACCGGGATAGTGTGTGTGTGTGTGTGTGTGTGTGTGTGTGTGTGTGTGTGTGTGTATAAATTTTTTTTTTACATTTATTTATTTTTGAGAAACAGAGTGAGACAAAGCGTGAGCAGGGGAGGGGCAGAGTATAATGTTGAGTGAAATAAGTCAGAGAAAGACAAATACCATATGATCTCATTCATTCATGGTATTTAAGAAACAGAACAAATGAGCAAAAGGGAAAAAAGAGAGAGAGAGAGAGAGAAACAAACCAAGAAACAGATTCTTAACTATAGAGAACACACTGATGGTTACAGAAAGGAGGTGGGTGGGGGATGGGTGAAACAGGTGATGGGGATTAAGGAGGGCACTTGTCGTGATGAGCACCGGGTGATGTATGGAAGGGCTGAATCACTATACTGTACTGAAACTAATATAACACTGCATACTAACTATACTGGAATTAAAATTAAGAACTTAATTAAAAAAAAAAGAAATGACAGCAGGAAAGAAGGATTTCCTGGAAGCTGACAGCAAACAAAGTTTTTAAAACGAGGGAGTGGCCATTAGTGTCGAAGGCTAGAAAAAGGTGAAGTAAGTTGAAGGCGAATGTAAAAACCGTGCAAGACCAAAAGATAGAAGACCGGAAGGAAAGATGAAATACACAAAACACTAACTAGAGTTATTGCTCTAGGGAGAATTATGGGAAATTTTTACACTCTTTTTTATAGTTGTCATCTAAATATTCCTGGCCCAATCCAATAAGTGTGTACTAAATTTGAACAATGAGAGAGGATACCTAAGGAAGGTGTGGGAGGTTATTAGAACAGGAGACTTGCACTTCCAGCCAAGATGAAGTAGGAGACACTGGGATTCAACCTCCTGCCTAAACCAATTCTAAAACCATAAAAAATATATGAAATCACTGTTTTCAGGCCTTGGACAATAGGCAGTGCAGGGCACCGATCCCTAAAAGTGGGAGGAAAAAATAAGATGAGTCCAAATACTGTACCTCCAGGCTGCGGTGCATGGAGAGAAAACCTAGGAAGAACAGGCAGACTCCCTGTGTTGAAGAGACTGAGCTAGCTGGTTGTTCAGGGAGGTCAAGACGGCCAGAATTCACAGGGTGAGGTACCAGACAAGCCAGAGTTGCACTGGAGATCCACAGAAATTTCTCCTGACGTCTTCAAGCGAGTACTGATAATTGAATGCATTTGAAGAAACTACTTAAGGCCGGGGAAAGAGCACTTGAAAGAATCAGGTAGAACAATTCTTGGAGCTCACACAAGGTTGGAAATAGTTTACATTCCCAACAATCAGAGTGTAGGAACCTCATAATATGTTGGGCATACGAAGAATACCATATCCAAAAAGATACTGCCTCACAATGGAGCCAAAGTACCCCTAAACTAGACTCTGCTCCCAAAGCAACCTCTAAAGGATCAAATTCTTTCCAAGCAAGTTGACTGAATCCTAGAACAAAACTCAAAATAATTAAGGAATAAAAAAGGCCAGTGCTCAACCATGTGAAATTTACAATGTCTAGCATCAAATCAAACTTACCAGACATGCAAAGAAGCAGAAAGACCTGTAAGGAGAAGAAAAATCAATCCACAGAAACAGACTCATAATAACATAGATAATAAAGAATTAGAAGACAAGGAAATAAAACCGAGACTATAAATATACTTCAGATGCTTAAGAAGACAGAAGAAAGCAGGAACACATCACACCTTTCATCTTTTTGAATTTCCTCCTTAGTTTCTGGGAGATTTCTTCAATTTAACTTCCAATATTCCTATTGAATTTTTCATTTCTCTACTATGGTTTTCGTATCTCTAGGCTCTGTTTTGACTCTGCATCTTCCCTTATTTAAAAATAGCAAAGGTGGGGCGGCATCTGGGTGGGTCAGTCAGTTAAGCACCCGACTTCCCAGGTCATGGGAAGGCCCAGGTCATGATCTCACAGTTCGTGGGTTTGAGCCCACGTGGGGTTCTCTGCTGACAGTCCAGAGCCTGGAGCCAGCTTCAGATTCTGTGTGTCTTTCTCTCTCCCTCTGCCCCTCTCCCACTCATGATCTGTCTGTCTCTCAAAAATAATAAACATTAAAAAAAATTAAAACAAAAATAGGAAAGGGGGAGCCTGCGTGGCTCAGTCAGTTAAGTGCCCGACCAGCTCAGGTCATGAACTCGTGGTTCGTGAGTTTGAGCCCTGGGTCGGAGTTGGAGTCAGTGCTGACAGCTCAGAACCTGGAGCCTGCTTCAGATTCTGTGTCTCCGTCTCTCTCTGCCCCTCCCCCACTCACACTCTGTCTCTCTGCCTCTCAAAAATAAATAAACATTTAAAAAAAATAGCAAGGAAAGATCTTTTGTCTCTGTAAGTGTATTACCAATAGTGATTTAGAAATTTCCCTTTTCCTGCATTATCTTTCTTTCCTCCAAATTACTTTTATCTGCTTGTTTGCTTGGTCTTATCCTTCCTGTTAGAAGTTTTACTCAGATGTTTGTTAATCCTTGTCCACTCTTGTTTAAGAAGGGACACTAAACGCTGATTGCCCATGTTGAGCGCATGGGCAAAGTTTGTGGATTTGGAATTTCACTGTGGGATGATCTTGGGTCATTTGTCAGAGAACACCCCCTCCCCCCCAAGTTAGTATGTTCTATTTGTTTCCTGTTTGGCTGATTAGTTCCTCCATAAAGTGTTTAAATCATGCCCAGAGAAGAGATGCCTGGCTGCTTACATTCTGGGATCCCGGAAGGGGAAGGGAGCTGGGAGGTCTCGGTGTTCAGCCTTCACTAGACATATATTTATTAGTCCACAGATGGACCATGCATCCTTTAATAAAGGAGCTCTCTCTTTTTTTAATGCTAGAGAATAACCCTCAGTCTTCTGCTGGAGTAGAGAAGGGGTAGTCACTCAGGGGAATAAAATATGGAAGAGGCTAAGAATCTGTTTCTTGAACAGCATTCACTAAATTTTCTTAAATTTACTTTCTATCACCTTTGTCCTCAGTTCCTGAGTTTTTTTGACGATTCTGTAATATTGATCAGGTTGGTTCCCTGCTTGTCCCTCTTCACGTGTAAGATTTCATTTCTTAGATCTGCCAAGTCAGTTACCACTTGTCCATCCACTTTCCTGCTTCCAAAATTTTATTGCTCCTGTCTCCTCTCATTTACCTCCTATCCTTGTGAATCCCCGTTTCTCTAAATCCCTTTAGTGTAGTTTTAATGGGTTTTCAGGAGAGAGCAAAATTATATGTGTGCATTCAACCCACTACCGTTAACTGAAAGCTCTTGAACACTTGATGCTAATTCATGGATGCAACTCTGAAGGTTTGGATTATTGTCCCCATTTTACATGTTACAGGGGAAATAACTTATCCAAGATCACACAGCCAGTACAAACTCAGGTCTGTCTAAACACTATTTATATACAAATATGTACATCCGAAGTTGCAAACCGGAAGCCTGCAGACAGATACAGCCCATAGAGATTTTTATTTGGTCCCCAGAGGGTTTTTAAACTCAGGAAATTTGACATAAAAATCAAGTGTTTGGCTTTGCTTGAGAAATCCAAACATCTAGCAACAGAGGACTTGGCACTCCTAAAGGACAAAATCAGTTGAAATGGAGTTGCATCTGATTGCCTTAAATGTAGGACCCACTCCCTAGTTTGCCCCAGTCCCCAGCATGCTCTATGGTCTTCTACCTGCTTGCAACACTCATGGGTCACCTACCTGGACCCTGTTTTCATTTGTACAAGAGAGAAATTTTTAAGAAGAAATGTCTTATTATACACACTGTTCTAGACATTGACTTTTTTTTTTAACTTAATTGTAGTAATTATTTCTTGTGTCTGTTTATCTGCCTCACCTACAGCCATTGTCCTTTTACTGCACAAGTGAATCCGATACCCAAGCAAAGGCATCCTGCAATCAGGTCCTTGCTATTTGATACTATTCCCCTCACCCAGAGCTGATTGATGCAAAGGTAGACACCTCACCGAAGCAGAGTCAATGAATACCCTCTCTTGGGAACTTGAAACTTGGAATGGAGACTCCTGAGGCTAGCAGTCACTAAAGCTGAGTCATATTAACAACAGCACTCCAGAGAGAGGACCCATAAGCTCCTACTACCAAACTCCCTGGGGCTGCCTTCATTCCTTCCCTACCCAGTTTTGGTTATTCAAGAATTTATTGGAGTTTATGAACTACCTAAGTATCCTTCCAGTGAATTCCTCCCTACACCCTTTTTTTTTCTTTTTTGAGTGAGCCAAAGTTGCAGATTAATTTCTTATAAATCCATCTCCCCTTTTCCCTATTGGTGCCACTACCCCTTTCCAAGCTTTGCAAAAACAATACCATTAACAATTTTAAACTGAAACAGGTTTATTGAGATATAATTCATACACCATATTATTCACTCAAAGTATATCATTGAATGGTGTCCAGTATATTCAGAGTTGTGCAACCGTCATCACAATCAATTTTAGAACATTTTCATCACAACAAAAGAAGTCTTGTACCCATTAGCAGTCAGTTCCTATTTCCTCTCAATCCCCTGACCCCTTGGCCTAGGCAACCACAAATCTACTTTCTGTTTCCACAGATCCATCTATTCCAGATCTTCCATATGAGTGGAATCATGTAATACGTGGTCATTTTGTGACTGGCTTCTTTCAGTTAGCCCAATGCTGTCAAGGTTCATCCAAGTCGTGCCACGCATCGGGACTTTATTTCTTTTCATGGCAGAATTTTCATATTCCATTGCATGGATATGCCCTATTTTGTTTATCCGTGTTGATAGATATTGAGGTTGTTTCCACCTGTTGGCTATGGTGAATAATGTGAATATTCTTGTACCAGTTTTTGTGTGGATGTGTTTTCATGTGTTCTGGATTTCTGCTTAGGAGTGGAATCACTGGGTCACATGGTGGCTTGACGGTTAACCTTTTGAGGAACCACCAGACTGTTTTCTAAGGTGGCAGCTCTATTGCTACATTCCCGCCAGCAGTGCATGAGGTTCCAGTTTCTCTGCATCCTTAACACTTGTTATTATCTGCCTTTTTGATTATAGAAACCGTAGTGGGTGTGAAGTGGTATCTCACTGTGGTTTTGTTTTGCATTTCCTTGATGTCTTATGATGTTGAACATCTTTTCATGTGCTGATTGGCCACTTGTGGATCTTTTTTGGGGAAATGTCTACTTAAATCCTTTGCCCATTTTTTTAACTGGTTGATTTGTCCTTTTATTATTGAGATGTAAGCATTCTTTATATATTCTGGATAGAAGCACCTTATCAGAGATATGATTTGCAGGGGCACCTGGGTGGCTCAGTTGGTTGAGTGACTCTTGTTTTCGGCTCAGGTCATGATCTCATGGTTTGTGAGTTCGAGCCCTACGTCGGGCTTTGTGCTCACAACACGGAACCTGCTTCGGATCCTCTGTCTCCCTCTCTTTGCCTCTCCCTCACTCATGCGCTAGCTCCCCCTCCCTCTCCCTCTCTCCCTCAAAAATAAATAAATGTTTAAAAGAATTTTAGGGGCGCCTGGGTGGCTCAGTCGGTTAAGCGGCCGACTTCGGCTCAGGTCATGATCTCGCGGTCTGTGGGTTCGAGCCCCGCGTCAGGCTCTGTGCTGACAGCTCAGAGCCTGGAGCCTGTTTCAGATTCTGTGTCTCCCTCTCCCTGACCCTCCCCCGTTCATGCTTTGTCTCTCTCTGTCTCAAAAATAAATAAACGTTAAAAAAAATTAAAAAAATAAAAGAATTTTATTTTTATTTTATTTTATTATTTTTTTTTTAAATTTTTTTTCAACGTTTATTTATTTTTGGGACAGAGAGAGACAGAGCATGAACGGGGGAGGGGCAGAGAGAGAGGGAGACACAGAATCGGAAACAGGCTCCAGGCTCCGAGCCATCAGCCCAGAGCCTGACGCGGGGCTCAAACTCACGGACCGCGAGATCGTGACCTGGCTGAAGTTGGACGCTTAACCGACTGCGCCACCCAGGCGCCCCTAAAAGAATTTTAAAAAAGACATATGACTTGCAAATTTTCTAACATTCTCTGGGCTGTCTCTTCACTTTCTTGACAGTGACCTTTGAAGCACCTTATTTTTTTTCATTTGTGGCCATTATCGTTTTGATATATACTGCTCCAGATATTTTCTATGCATTTTAACAAATATGAGATAATGTATATCTCACTGCTTTATACACTTAATAAACTGTGAACAATTTCAATGACTGTACATCATCATTATTGTCTTCACAGTATATATTGTGTGAGCTTTCCATAACCTGTTTAAGTCGTCACCTAGAGTTGGACATTTAGGTCATTTCCAATATTTTGCTACATAAGCCATCCTTGCACAAGCATCTTTGCACACATGTCTAAATTGCTTGACAGAGGAAAGCAGGACTGAAGCATGTGACAGGTGCAGGGAACAGCATGATGAAGGTCAAAGAGGAGGAGGAGCTCATCAATTCTGTATTGAGTAGTGTGTAAGCTGTGTAAAGGAGAGTAGGAGGAGCTAAATCGTGCCTAAATTGTTGAGGATCTCAAATGTCAGTTTAATAAGCTTTGATTTTGGAAGTCACAGAATTCTTTTAAGTGGGGATTTGACTTGATAACAGCCATTTGATTCCACTTTGATGGAGTGAGAAAAAAGTATCGTATAGGTCATAAGATACAGAGAAATCCAATTAGGTGATTTAGTAATAAAAGAATTGTAGTGGCGTTTGCCTGAATAAAATGTCAATAGAGAGGAGTCTGAGGACTAAAAAGTATGTCAGAAATAATGTGATTCTTTTTTAAAATGTGCACAGAGGTGGGGAAGTAGAGACAGTACATGTGTTCGTCAGGTTAGGCTATGCTGTAGTAACAAACCACCCCCAGACTTCAGTGATTTGACACAGCAAAAATTTGTTTCTTTCCGACACTCTGTGTGTTAGGGGGACTGCTGGAAACAGTCATCAGGGAGCTCAGTGTGATGGGGTCTCCGTCATCTTGAGGTCGTAATTTCTGGAGGACAAAACCCCCTTCACAGTGACCTCAGCCATTGACAAGAGCTTGTGGGAAGGTCACATGCCAGCTACTCTATACTTGAGTCCAAAGTGAGATGCTAGTCACCTACGCCTGCCTAACTTCAAAGGACCTGGGAAATGTGGGGAGTTCATGGACTATCTGGAGAGCACCACTGTCCCTGACATTTGGGAGGGTAGGCTACATACGAATTGTTATAAAGGGAAGGAGAGAGATGAGATAGTAGCTAGGGGGACAGGAGGTGAGTGGATTTTGATTTTCGTTTGTCGAATTGGAAGAGAATTGAATCTGTTTACAGGACAGGGAGTGAATAAGCCATGGAGCATGGCATTGGTCCTAGAGAGGTGGAACGATGGGCCTCAGACAGGAGACCTGACCCTGTTTCTCTGAGATCAGCAGGAAGGAGCCAGAGGAAGTGAAGTTAGGTAAAAGTGTGGGTGTAGAGGCAGGAAACAGAGGACGTTCACACCTGATATTTTTAGTTTCCTAAGAAGTAGGAAGCAAGTCCGTTGACAAACATGGTGATGGTGGTGGTGGTGGTGGGAGGGACCAGAAGTAGATGATGGACCTTTCGGACTTTGGAGAAGGTTCTCAAATCTATCTCCACTAAGCCTTGAGTCACTGAGTGGACAACACTAACAACTTCCTCTCTGGTTCACTCATCTCCGTTCAACCTGTCCGGTGTACTATAAGTGGGTGGTAGTAGACAGGCCCAATCAGGTGATGCCATCCTCTGCATAAAAGCCTATGGCGGTTCAAAATCCTTAAAATGCCTCAAAGATCTGGCTCAACCTGACTTCTCCAGCCATGCCCTCAGTGCCCTCCATGCACTGTCGCAGGGTCCCCTTTCATTTGCTTCCTTCTTCCTGCCCCAGGACCTCCACGGATGCTCCGCCCTCCACCCGGAAAGCCCTTGCATTGCACCATGCCCACTCCTGTCACTTAGCTAATCCGAACCATTCCTTTGGTTCTGAAACCAAGAGTCAGTCTCTCAGGGAGGCCTTGTCGGGCCCATCAGAGTAGGGTGGGTCTCCCTGTCGGGTGCCGTTACAGTATTTGGAATTTTTCCCTTTGCAGCCCTCTTCACGGCTGTTGAGTACGTTTGTACACAGCGGGCAAAACCTCCTTCCTCTGCCAGACTACAGTTCTGGGAAGGCGGTGCTGTGTTTGCGGACTGTTTTTGTCTACTGTAATATGTTTCACACGTAGCACATTGCCTGGCATGTAACAGCTAATAAATAAATATTTGTCAAGTGAATGAAGGGATTAATCCGTTTTGTTAGTTACTGAATTTGTACCTATTGGGAAGAGATGACCAAGATAGCAATACCGATGAGAGTCCAGTCAGGGGTGACCACAGAGCTACTTTAGAGCCAGTCAGCATGGTTGTGTTCAGACGCCCAAGAGTAGAGACTGAGAAGGCAGAGACTGGACTGATACAAAGTTTAAGCTTTTCAGAGCGGGTGTGGCAGAAAGAGGATAATGCTGGTTTTCACACTGCACTGTAAGGTCTAGGCTGATAGGGAAGGAAGGGAAATACTAAGATGGGTGATGGACTGGGAAGAATACAGTGAGACCAACGGCCTTGTGCTAACTGGGGTGTTCAGGAGCAGGCATGGTGGAGCAAGAAAGTGAGGGGGCGGAGAGTCAGGGGTGACGTCAGAGGTGCGGTGCACCAGACCTCAAGACCTCTCAAGTGGAGTGGTTCCAGGTCCTGAGAAGGCCCAGGGTATAACTGTGGATATGAGGCACTGGTCATTATTGCCAACATTAAGGAATAAGGAGACCAGGATGGTAAATGGCTTCACGTGGTGAGGTCACCTGGTGACGGCAGGACTTGAAGTGGAGAGGACTTTGGGGATCCAGGTGGCCAAATGACCACCACTGCAAAGAGAGTTTGGAAGGTGGCATGTGCCTCAAGGATAGGCCCTCTTGTCATGCTTTCCATTCTTGGGTCACTCATTCAAGAGTCAAGCTCCTGGGACAGAGGGTCTGATGGGTTGAGCTGGATGGCATAAGCCTCAAAGGGAAAGTCACATTGCATGTGACAGAAGGCATCGTGGCAGGTTGGTGTCAATGGGGAATGGCGAGACCACCAATGGAGGCCCCAGTGGAATATGTGAGGGGTGGGCAGCCTCTAATCAAGAGGTTGGAAGATAATTTGGGGAGGTGTGCCTTTGAGGGACAGCCAAGTTTCCATTAAGCAGGAGGTGAAGGGAGTAATCTGCCATGCACTTTAAGTTGATAATGGAGAGTGTTTTGTCTTTTTGCTTGTTTCACAATGGATCAAGGGTGTTCCACCAGTCAAACTAACAACATGTAATAGAGAAAAGATGTGCTCTGGGTCAGAGGTCAGAGTTCCATTTCTGGCCCCATCACTTACATGCTGAGCAACCTTAACCAATTACTTCACCTCTCTGAGCTGTTTTCCCATCTGTGAAATGACAAAGTCGTAACTGGCTCGTGTGAGGATCAAAGAGATAATAGATGCAAAACTGCCTCCTAAACTCGAAACTGTTGTCCACACGTGAATTGTTATTATCATTATTGCACGGTGAGTTAACGGTAGCATTTGGACTCTTGACTCCCAATTCAGAACAGCCCTGGGACGAAGGCAGGCAAAGGCTATCTCCATTTTACAGGTTCATTTATTCAAGAAAACTTGCTGAATGCTAATCCTATGTCAGTCACTGAGCTGGGCAAGGGCAATAGTGAGATGAATCAGACGAAGTCCCTAACTTTGGAGTTCATAGTCTAACAGAGGAAACAGACGTGGTAACGTGCTAAGCTGTGCTACATGGTATAAGGGTGGAATAGAGGATGCTGTGCTAGCATACAAAAAAGAACAGTTAGGGAGAACCTGAGCAGGCTTGGCAAAGGAAGTGGCAGGAGAGCTGGGTCTTGAAGATTAAGCCCAACAAGAGGAGAGATGTTCCACTCCCTGGCGAGTCAGTGGTGGAGACCCAACTTAGAGAGAACCCAGGGCCACAGACATGCCATTATGTGTCACCTCCCCAATGCTCTTTGGACAAAGGGAAAAGAAGCTTCTTTGGTCTCACACAGAAGCTTATTCTCTTTGCTTCTATTAAGGGCCTGGCTGCCATGGGAACAACACTTGCTTAGTCTCTTTCCAATTTGCTGTCAACAACTTACTGTCAGGGTGCAAATGCACAGCTCAGATACCCTAGATATGAGGCATCGGGCTTCAGTTTCTGCCTCCTAGCCTCTTCCCAACCATCTGATGATGGCCGTTATTGTCTGACTGGCCTGCCTTCTGGGGGAACCAAAGCGAGCCCAGTGGGTCAACCTGGGAACAGCTTTTGCAGGAAACCAACAGGGCTTTAAAGGAATCATTTACTTGTCACACAGCCTATAATTATGTTACATCTGAATGAGGCTGCTGGAGGACTGCCCCCTCCTCCGGCCCGTCTCCTTTCCCTCTCACTATTTCCTTCAACAACCATAAGGAACAACCTGATTCTATCTGGATCCCTTCTTCCTCAATCCCCTAGATTCCCAAACTCTGACAGTTCCCTTCTCACTTTTTCAAAGGGCATTGGTGGGGACCCACCTCATTCCTGGAAACTTGGGCACCCAAAGCTGGGCTTTATTCCTATTTCATAGCCAACAATAATGAAAACTATGGTATATCCATTTTCCAGATGAACCTCAAAGAAGGTAAGAGGTGAGGGGCTCCATCTTGGAGGGGCAGCAGAACTCGAGACTGGACTGTAGCCTAAGACAAGAGAATAAAGATCGTCAACGTGGGCTGTCCAGCATCCACATCCCCCTTCCTAATAGCATCCTGATTTCTGTGCATGTTACCTTCAGTCTTGCTGGGTGTGGACATCCAGATGCCTTTCGCCCACTATGGTCACCGAAGGGCCACAGTGCTGTGACCTGTGAGTTTTAAGGGAAGTGCCAAAAGTTATCTCCATGTTGAGACTAGCACTGTGTCTAGCCCACAGTACATGTGGAGCAAATGTCATTTCTGCCTCAGGACTGTTACTCATTATTTGTGTTGTTAGGCAAGTCACTTATCTATTCTTTGCCTTGGAGGGGCCCCTGGGTGGCTCAGTCAGTTAAGCATCCAACTTTGGTTCAGGTCATGATCTCACAGTTCCTGAGTTTGAGCCCCACATAGGGCTCTGTGCTGACAGTTCAGAGCCTGGAGCCTGCTTCGGATTCTGTGTCTCTTTCTCTCTTTTTGCCCCTTCTTTGCTAGCACTCTGTCTCTCTCTCAAAAGTAAATAAACATTAAAAAAAAGTTAAAAAAAAAAAAAAAGGAGGTCTGAGGCAGTGGCTATGTACAGAATCCAATCCTCCAGGGAAGCTGAAGGTGAAAGCTCAGAGAATAATTTGTTTAATTTATTTTTTAAATTTACATCCAAGTTAGTTAGCATATAGTGTAACAATGACTTCAGGAGTAGATTCCTTAATGCCCCTTTCCCATTTAGCCCATCCCCCCTCGCACAACCCCTCCAGTAACCCTCAGTTTGTTCTCCGTATTTATGAATCTCTTCTGTTTTGTCCCCCTCCCTGTTTTTATGTTATTTTTGTTCCCTTATGTTCATCTGTTTTGTCTCTTAAAGTCCTCTTATGAGTGAAGTCATATGATTTGTGTCTTTCTCTGACTAATTTCACTTAGCATAATACCCTCCAGTTCCATCCATGTAGTTGCAAATGGCAAGTTTCATTCTTTTTAATTGCTGAGTAGTAACTCCATTGTATGTGTGTGTGTGTGTGCGTGTGTGTGTGTATACACATACATGGAGATATATATAGATAGATAGATAGATATACCACATCTTCTTTATCCATTCATCCATCGATGGACATTTGGGCTCTTCCCGTACTTTGGCTATTGATAGTGCTGCTATAAACATTGGGGTGCATGGGCCCCTTTGAATCAGCATTTTTGTATCCTTTGGGTAAATACCTAGCAGTGCAATTGCTGGGTTGTAGGTAGTCCTATTTTTAATTTTTTGCAGAACCTCCATCCTGTTTTCCAGAGTGGCTGCACCAGTTTGCATTCCCACCAGCAGTGCAAAAGAGATCCTCTTTCTCCTCATCCTTGCCAACATCTGTTGTTGCCTGAGTTGTTATGTTAGCCGTTCTGACAGGTGTGAGGTGGTATCTCATTGTGGTTTTGATTTGTATTTCCCTGATGATGAGTGATGTTGAGCATTTTTTCACGTGTCGGTTGGCCATCTGGATGTCTTCTTTGAAGAAGTGTCTATTCATATCATTGCCCATTTCTTCACTGGATTATTTGTTTTTTGGGTGTAATGTTTATTTTATTTTTTTTGAGCATGAACAGGGGAGGAGCAGAGAGAGGGAGAGAGAAGATCCAAAGCAGGCTCTCTACTGACAGCAAAGAGTCTGATGCAGGGCTTGAACTCATGAACCGAGAGATTATGACCCGAGCCCAAGTCCGACACTTAACCAACCGAACCACCTAGGCACCTCTCAGAGAATAATTTTTATCAGCTCCTTGTCTTCCTCTCCTACTGCATCTTCTACCACTTTATTGCTCCGGAGCAAAAAAGAAGCAAGAATCCCAGCCATTCTGTTCCTCAAATGTACCAAACTCATTTCCACCTCAGGGCCTTGTTACTGCCTTACTGCCCTCTCAACCCTTTCTATCATTACCCTCCCTCTACCAGCCAGTATCTGTCCCATTAGCCTATTTAGTTCCTGCAGAGCACTCATCCACTCCGAAAACATTTGATTGTTGTCGCAAAAATGTAAGCTCGAGAGCACAAAGATTTTGTCTGTCTTGTTCACTATATACATGCTGGGACAAGAACGGTGCTTGCACAAAGGAGGAGCTCAATAAGAAAAAAAAAAAAACCCACTGAATGCAAAATTGGAACTCCTCGTAAGGGAAAATGTCAAGCAGGGAGACTGAGGAAGAAATCCAGTTGTGCTATTGGGACCCGGGAGCGTGGAAGCTCAGCAATTGTGACATCACCTTTTGGGTTGGATTCAGAGGCACCAATAGAAGGAAATAAATACTACTACAACTGTTTTTCTTTTTCTTCTGCAAAAGGCAGTTATCACATTAAAAGGGAAAAAAAAAAAAAGGTGAGGCCACTGCCAGCGGAACATGACACAGTCTGTATGTATGAGTTTATTGGAAGTGCTAAATGAGTAACTTCCTGAATGATGTGGAAATTGATGAGGCTTGTGGCATTCCGGAAAAATTTGACACAGATTGTGCACTAAAGCAATTCCATGGAATCATGTTTGATGGTTTAAGCGGTCACTGGTTTAAAAGGTTTTGGCTTGAAGTTGTTATGACAGGTGAACATTTCTTATACACCAAAATCCCTGGTATGCAGCTATTCACTCAGCTTTTGGGGGACACAAGAAAGCAGATAACTAGGGTTCTGTGCCCAGCCTTCTGTGAACAAGTAGGAAAAATGAGAAGGGGCTGGGGAAGGAGGAGTTGAGACTTTTATTCAACACCTTTTACATGCCATACACTAACAAGTCATGACTTTTCTCATTTAATAACACTGCGAGGCAGGCATTATTTCTATTTTCCAGATTGGGGGGAGGGGAAGGCTAAAGCAGATCGACTAGTCCAAGATCAGTGTTAATCGATTACAGAGAAAAATCTGATTCCAGGTTTGACTCCAAAGCCTGTACACTTTATACTCTTGCCTTCCCAGAATTCCTGGAAATCCCTTTGATGGAATGTATTGCTCATCTTTAAAAAAGGCAGGGGGACAATGATATGGCCAAAAAGGAGGCAGGAAGTAACAGGAGAAAAGTCACGAACTATTAGGTTGAATCATATGAAATTTCTGATAGTTGATTTTTTTTTTTTTTTTTTTTGGCCATAAAAGAGGCCAAAATTATTTGTCCTGTGGATAAAAATCATTATAACAATACTACTAATAGCCACTCTGCAGATTTGTACACGCCTTTACAGATTATGTAAAGTGCCATTTCAGTAAACTTTTAAGACAGGAAGGGTAAGGATTTTGTATATTGAGGAAAAGCAGATTTGGCAGCCCCGCCCACTTACCAGAGCAGTGTTTGCCCTTAGGGAAGCCCTTAACAGTTGTTTTGTTTTTGAGGCTTCTACCAGTCCTCCACTCTCTGCCCCCACCATGTCCCACCCTCTACACCACCTTCTGTCAAAATAACTCTGCTTCTACAACACATTCCTAACTGGTCTCCCATGCCCCAAATCTATTTTCCCAACATTAGCCAGAGGTTTCTCTAAATGCAAATGTTTCACTCATCTGCTTAAGATCCTTACTAGTTCTTCATTCCCTACAAGATGAAGTTCAAATGTCTCAGCCTGTCCTTCATGATCTGACCCTTGTCTGCCATCTCCAGCCTCACCCTCTGCCATTGCCCCAACACACCCTGTGCTGAGTAAACCCATCTCTCTTGTGCATGTCCTTCTGTGACCGTACCCAAACTATTCTGTGGCTGGAATGTCTCTGCCGTCCCTTCTCTCCAACCCTCATCTGGCATTCAGCAGGCAAATTTTTGCTTTTCAAGGCTGAGTTCCAATGTCACCTCTTTTGTGAAATCATACCTGCCTTACTTCTGTTACCCATTTTCTGTGCTCTCTCAGCAGCTGGTAAGACTTATTTTTTTAAATTGTTAATGTTTTTATTTTTGAGACAGAGAGAGAGCATAAGCAGGGGAGGGGCAGAGAGAGAGGGAGGCACAGAATCCAAAGCAGGCTTCAGGCTCTGAACTGTCAGCACAGAGCCTGATGCGGGGCTCAACCTCACGGACTATGAGATCATTACCTGAGCTGAAGTTGGACGCTTAACCTACTGAGCCACCCAGGCGCCCCTGGCTGGTAAGACTTATTAAACAGTGCTCTGATTAGGTATTTATGTGTGGTCATTAAAATACTCACCAAAGTGTACCTTAGCCTTAATAAGTTCAGGACACAGCACTAGACATATAGCAGGTCTTAAGTCAGAACCCAAGGACCCTAGAAAGTCCCGGTCTTGTGCCTTAGGTTAGGAAATAAGGGAAAAATCTTACAGGTTGAGTGTCAAAAACTGGGGCACAGTCCTCTAGGACTTTTCCAGAGGTCTTTACATTGAAGGGATAAGCCAGGGACTACCTGAACTTGGATTTGTACTTCCATTACCAAGGCTTATTTTCATTTAAGTGGTGCCTGTGAGTATATGATCCATGTGAATTACATAAGAACATTTTGGATTTTGTAAGTTCTATTTCACACAGACACATAGGCCAGGGGTGAAGCACCTGGCCTTTGCTGACCCCATGATAGTAACATATTTTATTTAGTTTGATGAATGAGGAACAGTTTACTAGCAGAAAATATATGTATGCAATATAAAACAACAAGGGATACACGTGGCCACAAAGACAAGCTATTTAGAACAAGAACACTCAGCCAAATATTCCCATAATACTTCTTTATTACTTCTTAAATTTGGTAGCAGGTATTAACGTGGTAAAAACACTGATGGAGAAAAAACATAACATTGACAAAATTCTATCAACTTTTCTTGGACCTAAGAAAAAGAGCACCATTATTTGATTTCAGCTGTGGGAACACACTGGTCTAGCCAGTAGAACCCTAGTGTACTAGCAGAGATCGTTTGAAAACCATGCTCTGAACAGTCATGAGTCATACCTTTAATCAAAGCACAGGGCCATTAAAAAAAAAAAAGCGTGACCTTAACTTCATAGAAAGAGAAAATTTTGATTATGATTAATTACATTTACTTTTTAATGTTGGTGGGCTTTAAGAAATGGTTTACATAGCTTAGTAGAGTTCAGTCATTTCCCCAGACTTCTGGAGCCAGATAGGCGTTTTCCCCATCCTGGCTGTGAAGTCCTGTACGGTGATTCAGTCCCCACCCTCTTCTAAGAGAATGCAGCGCTCCCTTACAAGGGGACGCCAGCTCTCTGGGTGGGCCCAGAAGAAGCTGTGCTTTCAGCCACTTAAACCCCAGAGATCAAGATCACAGATCTAAAAATCACAAGTGCTGGACTCAGGGACTCTGGCCAACGAAATATCTTAGCCACACCCAGTGTCCTCAGGGGGTAGACAGCATTTATTCTCAAGATGTATTAGTGATATGACAGATGTGAGATTTTGATTTTCTATTCACTTGAGAGATAGGCAGATCTGTGACATATCCGGATTCATCTTAATGAAGGAAACATTCTTAGAGAGTGGTATCTTTTTTTCCCACCTAACATTATTTCATAGACACATGTCAATGGTGTGATTTAATCCACACCCTCTTTATAGCTACATGCCTCCTTCATTTGGTCCCTCAGAAAGAATTTATCGGGCATCTACGGTCTAGTGGGTATTCTGATATACACAGCATATAATTTATACCATTTGCTTATTAATACTTGTTGTGGGGTGTCCCAGTTGTTTTCAACTTTCATTATTAAAAATACTATTATTGAAATCTTTGGGCCTCTTCTTTTCAGTTAAGTCTCTCAAAGTGGTATTACCAGAGAAGAGTCTGAGTAGGCAAGGAATTGTATAGCTACTGTTGTACGTGGTCAAGATTAAAGTGTAGGTTTTAATTGTAGATTATATGTGAAATGTATGGTTAGGCCACTGAAGACTAAAGATGACAAGAATCTAAACTAAGGCAATGGTGGTAGGGGCAAGAAGAAAAGATTACAAAACTACTGAGGAAGGGAGGACATGGGACTTGGGGTCTGACGAGATATGGAAGAAAGAGTTAAGGTAACCACTGGGTTTCTAGCACAAGTGACCAGAGAACACAGCAAAGGAACAAGTTTGAGGGGCAAGATAAGCTCATTTCACAATGTTAATTTTAAGTGGCCTGTGGGTAACATCCAGGAGACATCCCAGCTGATGATACAATTTGTTAAAGAGGTAGCTATAAAAACACAAGGCTTTTTATTTTTTTGCATGAATTTTTTCAGCTAGAAACCCTGGAGGTCAGCTAAATGAATTGTTTCATTTTAGAGATAAGGAGATAGGCCCACACAGATGTATCTACTTTCAGAAAGTTACTTAGAGAACAGAGATTAGATTTAAGAAGACTCATTCGAGGACTGTTTCAGCCCACCATGCTGCATCCCACTGGTAAATCTTGTTGGTTTTACAATTATTCAGAAAGACATACAGAGCTGTTTTCTCAGAATCCCACAATGATACACAGAACCCCAGATGAAAGGTACAAATCCCACTTGCACTCTTTTGTCACTGCATAACTAACCTCTTAACCAAAGAGATCCTGCCATCGCTAGGTGGAGAAAATAAAAAGGTCAGACTGCTAGAAGTGACTTGATGAGTGACTCGAAATATCACGTTATTACTATCACCTGGCTGCACAGATCTTTGTGCTCAATTTTTAAAGAACTGCTCATTTGTCATTCTGAAAGCAAATAAAACCAGCATGTTCATCACAGACCATTTATTATATGAGGTATATGGGTGTGACAGTCACATCAGCTGTGATAAGTTGATAAGTGGAAGTGCCAAAAGCTAATTAAAAAATTGACATGATATGGGTGCCTGGGTGGCTCAGTCGGTTAAATGTCTGACTCTTGATCTCAGCTCAAGTCATAATCTTACAGTTCATGAGCTTAAGCCCCGCATTGGGCTCCACACTGACAACACAGAGACTGCTTGGGATCCTCTCTCTCCCTCTCTCCCTGCGTCTCCCATGCATGCCCCCTCTCTCTCAAAATACAGAAATAAACTTTAGAGCTTTTAAAAAACTGACACACGAAGGGGCGCCTGGGTGGCTCAGTAGGTTGAGCCTCCAACTTCAGCTCAGGTCATGATCTCGTGGCTTACAGGTTTGAGCCCCGCACCAGGCTCTGTGCTGACAGCTCGGAGCCTGGAGCCTGCTTCGGATTCTGTGTCTCCCTCTCTCTCTGTCCCTCCCCCCTCATGCTCTGTCTCTCTCTCCTTCAAAAATAAACATCAAAAAAAATTGTTTTAAATTGACACTGCTAACAAACTATAATTTAAATAAAAATTTGAAGAGAAAAAAATTGACAGAAAAGACATTATAAAGTTGAGGGCCAATGACACTTCAGTTAAGGAGTTCTTGAGAAATGAAGAAATCTTTTGAAGTTACTGGTGCTAAAAAACAAAAGCATTCAAGTAGAGTATAGAATTAGGACCTAAATTCAGAGGGAGGTATGGAGTGAGCGAGAGCAGGTTTCCAACTGTCTGCAGGTGAAGGAAGGAAGGAGATGGGGAAAGAAATGGAATGAACATTTACTGAAGAGTATGTGCGACGTGCCAAATAGTCACAATTAAATGCAGGCTTTAACTTCATCCGCACATCAACTCTGTTAAGTAGCCATTATAAACACCTTACAGATAAGGAAACTGAGGCACAGAGCAGGCAGTGGTGGCAGTGTGTGACTTGCTGCACACCAGTTGTGTTTGCCTGTCTGACACCCTGGCTTTGTATCTGGTTTCAACTCTTACTATCAAGCCTTAACTAGTAGTAACTTACCCTCTCATAACACTGTAATCATCATCTGGAAATGAGGATATAATAGTATTTCCTCAGTCATTGGGAGGATTACGTATGCCACAGAAAAAGCACTCAATGTCGCGCCCGGTACGTATCAGCACTCCATAAACCAGCTATCTATCACTAAGAACACAGCAAGTAATTGGAATACAGGAGTCCACATTTTGATTCTAAACTGAACTTCTGCACTATACCTGGTTGTGTCTTTAGGCTCCTGAGATCCTGGGGGTGGAGAGTGCAGCTCAGGGGCAGGGACAGATAACATTAATGGTGTGCTGGGAGTGTGGGTGAGGGCAGTTAAGGCAGGCAGCAGATAGGCCTGACCCTACTTTGAGGACGGTATTTAGAATTGTTAAAACAACAACAAAGTATAATTTTAAACTAAATCTTGACTTACAGGAATGGCTATAAATTATTAGCTAAGAACATTTACCAGTGTGGAAGGAAAAAAATCACCAGTAAAGCTACTTACTTTACCCAATATGTAGCACAGTTATTTTACCTCCGATACTACTGAGTTTCTAAAAATTTGTGGTTCTCTTGTCTTTTTAGATATCCTGAAAGGAGTTCTGTCACCTATATTATTTATAATTCATGTAGACAAGTTTCTCACACCAAGCAGAATAGCACTAATATCAATCTCCTTGCTAACAGAAAAATTACCTTGTTTTTCCTTTTTATAAGAACAATTTAAGGGGTGCCTGGGTGGCTCGGTTGGTTAAGCATCTGACTCTTGCTTTCTGCTCAGGTCATGATCTCATGGTCCATTGAGTTTGAGCCCTACATCAGGCTCTACACTTGTAATTCTCTCTCTCCCTCTTTCTTTGCCCCTCCCCCACTTGCACACATGTTCTCTCAAAATAAATAAATAAACCTAAAAAAACCAAGCCTTTAAACTCCAATCACTCTAATCCCAAAATGAAAGTAACTTCCTTCCTAAGAGCTCTAAGGGAGCACTGAGAGCTCCCTCTAGTGTCATGACAGCAAAATAGAAGGGCCATTAAATTCTCTTGTAAGATTTACAGGTTTATTCATTCAATACCTTTTATATTATTAGGCCCTCACCTGGTGTCAGATGCCATGTTTATTCTCTTGGCACACATCATGGTCCTAATTATATGATATCTTCTAATGTGAGCAACCACAACCTTGAAATGTATATTATATCCTAACACAGCACAGTGTGAACAGCTTTCTCCAAGCAGTGCTGCTACCCCATTCAGTTCACATTAATTGCATAAAGCTAATAAAATGCTAATGAAGTAAATAGTTTAATGTAGTATAGATATCTGACAAGTGCATCAACTTCTTTCTCTTTGTTCTCATGTATGAATTTAAGAAAACAGCAATGTGAGCCAATCTGAGGCCAACAATCAGCTTTAGTATGTTAGGGAGGCAATTTTCTGAAACTGCCAAGAGAGATTAGATGTAGAGGCATAATTCCTTGAGACTTTAAATGCAATACTGGTTGATTGTGAATAAAAAAACAAAACCTTTAACATGCTAAGTCACTCTTCCTGTCCTGTAATATCAGCTAAAGGTATTCAATGAATATGGATTCCCTGACCAAGTAAGATTAAGATTTACTGGGTTGGGGGCACCTGGGTGGCTTGATTAAACATCCAACTTCGGCTCAGACCCTGGAGCCTGTTTCAGATTTTGTGTTTCCCTCTCTCTCTGCCCCTCCCCTGCTCATGCTCTCTCTCAAAAAATAAAATAAAATGTTAAAAAAAAAAAAAAAAGGATATACTGGGTTAAACCAAATTAAGGCGCTTCTTTATTGAAGGAGCTCTCTCAGAATTTCTAGTATGCTAATGTACATGGTGAATTTCCTGTTCAGGACGGTATGAAGCTTTTCCCAAACTTACTTGACTATGGAATCTTTTTTCTCCCAGAATATCTAATGACATCAAAGAAGCTAATGTTCAATGGAACAGAGTTTGGGAAATGATCTAATCCAAAGTTCCATCAGTTCCTCTGCTCTCATCATAAATTTCCAGCACTTGACTCAATGCATGAAACTGACCTCTTTCCTGCTTTCCTAGTATCTTCCCCACTGGTAGCCACTTACTTTGCTTTGGGATCTCATTGCTCTGGAATCTCAAATGCCTTGTAATCCTCTGGTTCTTTCTGATTAAAAAAGCAAGTGGCTTCACAGTTTATGACATCATACAAGGTATCAATCTCCTTTATACTCTGTTCTCTCTCAAGTGCTGAAATAGGAGATGCCGCTCTCTTTCACACACCTTATCTATGGACACATCCTGAATGTAGCCTGTAGCCTAGCTGGAAGACAAAGTATGACAGTTCAGTGTTCAGACTTGGCTAAAAGATCAGACTACCTCAATCATCCCCAAGGAATGCAAGGGCCAACAGGGCAGCACAGCCAGACTCTAGGGAACTCAGCACAGAGAGCCATTTGGAGTCACATTGAGAAGTGAAGGTGCCCAAGCCCGGGTGTAAAGTAAGGAAAGGGGAGGAGTGTGTAAGGCTCGGGGGAGACATGGCAACAGCACAGCTTTTTGAATCCCCTGGAGTTGACTCGTCACAGTGCAGCCCCAGGAGGTGCCTGCCGCCAACAGAATTCCTAACAAACATAAAATAAGACTTGAAGCTAAATGTGAATGATAAAAAGATCTATTTTGGATGATCACTTTTCATTGTTTTTCAGAGTAATTAAGAATAGTATGTTTATTGCAGAAGAATGAACCTGGACCACTTTCTTACACCATACACAAAAATAAACTCAAAATGGATTAAAGACCTAAATGTAAGATAGGAAGCCATCAAAATCCTCGAGGAGAAAGCAGGCAAAAACCTCTTTGGTCTTGGCCACAGCAACTTCTTACTCAACACGTCTCCGGAAGCAAGGGAAACAAAAAGCAAAAATGAACTATTGGGACTTCATCAAAATAAAAGCTTCTGCACAGTGAATGAAACAATCAGCAAAACTAAAAGGCAACCAAAAGAATGGGAGAAGATGTTTGCAAACGACATATCAGATAAAGGGTTAATATCCAAAATCTATAAGGAACTTATCAAACTCAACACCCAAAAAACAATAATCCAGTGAAGAAATGGGCAAAAGACATGGATAGACACTTCTCCAAAGACATCCAGATGGCCAACTGACACATGAAAAAATGCTCCACATCACTCATCATCAGGGAAATACAAATCAAAACCACAATGAGATACCACCTCACACTTGTCAGAATGGCTAACATTAACAACTCCGGCAATGACAGATGTTGGCGAGGATGCGGAGAAAGAGAATCTTTTTTGCACTGCTGGTGGGAATGCAAACTGGTGCAGCCACTCTGGTAAACAGTATGGAGGTTCTTCAAAAAATTAAAAATAGAACTACCCTATGACCCAGCAATTTTACTACTAGGTATTTATCCAAGGGATACAGGTATGCCGTTTCAAAGGGACACCCCCCCCCCCAATGTTTATAGCAGCACTATGAACAACAGCCAAAGTATGGAAAGAGCCCAAATGTCCATCTATGGATGGAGCCTGCTTAAGATTCTGTCTGCCCCTCCCCCTTCTGGTGTGCTCTCTCTCTAAAATAAAAAGAATAGTATGTTTATTTAAGTTGGGGTTCATAATACTTTTTTACACTGAAGATGGATCTATTTTCTCAAGTTATTTGATACTTCCCCCTAGAGCTAAACGCCAGAGAAAAGCCTTTAGAACACAAGGCATTTTTGGAGATACTGGTTGCCGAAACAGTAAGTAAGTAAAACTCAAGTAAATCAAGGCCTGTCTCATTTCATGTCACTGAACTTTTCTTTTTAAAGTTTATTTATTTATTTTGACAGAGGCAGAGACAGCACGAGTGGGGTAGGGGCAGAGAGAGAGAGAGAGAGAGAGAGAGAGACAGAGAGAGAGAGAGAGAGAGAGAGACAGCGAGAGAGAGAGAGAAGGAGAGAGATGAATCCCAAACAGGCTCTGCACTGCCAGGACAGAGCCCAATGCAGGGCTTGAACCCAAGAACTGTGAGATCATGACCTGAGCTGAAATCAAGAGTTGGACGCTCACTGACTGAGCCACCCAGGCGCCTCCTCCTATCACTGAATTTGCAAATTCTCTTTTTGAGAGAGACAGAGTGTGTGCACACACATGGCAGAGGAGCAGAGGGAGAAGGAGAATCTCAAGCAGGCTGCATGCCCAGTGCAGAGCCCAACATAGGGCTGATTTCACAACTGACTGTGAGATCATGACCTGGGTCAAAATCAAGAGCTGGATGCCCAACCAACTGAGCCATCCAGGTGCCCCTGTAAATTCTCTTAATAAAGTCTGTACATGCACAACTCAAAAGGTCATTTAAATTTATAATAGAAACCCATTTAAAAAATATAAAATAAAAAAAAAATTGAAAAAAGAGGCACTTGGGTGGCTCAGTCAGTTAAATGTCCGACTTTGGCTCAGGTCATGATCCCACAGTTCATGAGTTCAAGCCCTGCATCAAGCTCTCTGCTGTCAGTGCAGAGCCTGCTTCGGATCCTCTGCCTCCCTCTCTCTCTGCCGCTCCCCCCATTCATGCACATGCGCTCTCCCTCTCTCTCAAAAATAAATAAAACATTTCTAAAATAAACTATATTAAAAAGTATAAACTATAACTAAAAGAAATCCATTGCTACATAACTAAAGTTATGTAATTATAGATTTATTTATAAAATAACAAAAGATTTAGGAATAGATCTGTTTATTATATTGTGAAAATGGTCTTGGTACATGTGAGAAATATTATATACTTTAAGGACAGCATTCAGAACTGTTAAGACAAAAGACAAACTATAATTTTAAACTCAATCTTGATTTAAGGGAAGGCTATTAAATTATTGGCTGGAATGCATTCAGCATGAACTCAGATTCTATATAACATAAAGCATGAAAGAGTACAAAAGATGTTGGGAGTCCAGTAGGCCCATACCTAAATATTAACTGTAAAACTGCAAGGGCTTTTTTTTTTTTTTTTAAATCTTATACACTAGTTTTCTTCTGAGACAAGTTGATTTTATCTCCAAGACTTAAGGCCATTCCCTGTAAAGAAGAATGAAAATGTTTATAATTATTAAAACTACATAAAATCAGTAGGTTATTCTATCTTAACCAAGTCCCCATTCAATAAGACATCAATAATGAGGGGCGCCTGGGTGGCTCAGTCCATTAAGCACCCAACTTTAGCCCAGGTCATGATCTTGCAGTTCATGAATTCGAGCTCCACATCGGGCTCTGTGCTGACAGCTTAGAGCCTGCAGCCTGCTTTGGATCTTCTGTCTCTCTCTCTCTGCCCCTCCCCGGCTTGTACTCTCTCTCAAAAATAAATAAAACATTAAAAAGTAATAATGAAACCAAGGATATACAAAACAGACTCAACTCAACTTTACTTTGTTAAGTGCTTTTGGTGCTAGATTTACAAATAGTCAATAGATTTGTAGCCTGGATTTCAAAAATTATAGAGAACCCATTTCACAAACACCCTACGGGAACCAACCTGTTTCAGGCAAATAATCCAGAATGACAGGCCCAAAAAGTGGGCCATTTTAATGAAGCAGAAGTTTTATTTCTATTCAGAGAATACTATTATTACATACATACATACATACATCTAATACATAAAACACTAGTATGATAGAGAATACTACATATAGAAATAATGAAGAAATGCATTCTTCCTTTTTATTCAGTTTAGAGATGATCTCAAAAAAAAAAACCCCAATTGTTACCTGACTCTTTGCACGAATTCTTATGTGGCCTGTAACAGGGGCCTCTGGTCCCTGTTGAATTGGCTTTTCAATGCTGACATTTGCCAGTGCATCTTCTCCAAATATGGAACGGGCATAGAGGTTGGCTGCCATAAAGCCACAGTAACCAGAAAGAGCCTGAAAGAAATTTGCGATAAATTCAATACTTCACTAGACAACTACACATAAGCAGGACCCATCAGCATAGGTAAATTATCATTTTTCAACACAGAACTTACCATGTAGTGATGGTTACATGACTACATAAATGTGTCAAAACTCAGAGAACTATATATGTAAAAAGTGTGAAGGTTACTGGGGTCCCTGGGTGGCTCAGTCAGTTGAGCGTCCAACTTCGGCCCAGGTCATGATCTCACAGTTCATATGTTCGAGCCCCACATCAGGCTCTCTACTGGCAGCACAGAGCCTGGAGCCTGCTTCGGATTCTGTGTCTCTGTCTGTCTCTGCCCCTCCCTTGCTCTCTCTCAAAAAATAAACATTAAAATTTTTTTTTTTTTTAAAAAGTGTGAAGGTTACCGTGTCTGTATTATGCCTTAGGAAAAATGACTTCAATCAAAGACACAACACTTATTCCAGTTTGTATTTTTACATTCCCTGTTTACTTACAGTTTCCTGATTGCACCAGACCTTAAGTTCCAAGAAGGAAGAGACCATTTTTGTTTTGTTCATTACTATATATCCAGCAGCTCACAGAGTACTGGGCATACAGTATTTGTTTGTGTATCTGCTATTTATTAAATAAATATATGAATTAAAACCTATTTGGCAGAATTTTACTGGTATAATTAGTATTATAACATTAGCAGAAATTCTACAAAGAAAAAAATTTCCATAGAGCCTCAGTTTAATTTTTCTTTCTAGTCTTTTTTCATACATATACAACTTAGTAGAAAATTCTGTATTCAAACATATATTCTGACCCACAATCAGAGCCAAGAGAAAAGAGAGCATGGACATTTTTAAATCCAGTATCACAACCTATTCTGGAAGGAGCCTTTAGCTGAAAGGGAGAAGACTGACAAGGAAAACTAACTTGACTCTCAACTGGGTCACTGCACTGGGAACAAGCAGGTTGATGCATTTTGGTAGAAAGGGATAAGCGGACTGACGCATTCTGTGGGATAACTTATCTCTTAGCTAGTCCAGAATGACACTGCTCTTCTCATGCTCAACAGAAACAAAAACACACTAAAGGAAATACAACAAAGCCAGGAATCTGCCATACTACTCTCTTATCAGATTTAAGAAGTTCTCAGTTAAATCTTACCTTCTCTGGAGTGAGACATTTCATGTTGGTTGACTTTAATATATGCTGTAAATAGTCATTTAAGTCAACAATATTTGTGTTAACTGTCACCTGCACAGAGGGAGGAAAAAAGTCAAGGAGATCAGAATCCTAACCATGAGAAAGTTGTGAATTTCTTATCTTCAGGTTGAGAAAACACTCAGATGTCATATAGAACCTCCTCAGTATTTATTGGGGAGGATGGGCAACAAAAAAAGTAAATGACATCTCTACAAAATCCAATAAACTGTAAGCTGGCATCAGAACTTTCATACATAGATAACTTCATAAAAGATCAACATGCTGCATATAAAATATTTCTAATAAAAATTAAGGCCACTTTGTAAAACCTCTTTTGGACACTGGATTCAATGGTAAATTATTATTTATACATGCAATTATTATTTATACATGTCTTTAATGTCTTGATCAATCAGATTAATAATAGAACTGCTCCCTCACCAATTTGTAACAGCAACTTACTGACCTACTTGCAGAATTTCGGGTGAAGACTAATTTGCAAGAATAGATTATCGAGAGACAGCTTCTCATATCTGACACTTTTTAGGGGTAGGACTAATTTTATCAGACCATCCCTCAACACTAGCCATATAGGAAGATAAGGAGTTCAAGGAAATCTCCCAAGGACTAACTTTGTTTTCCCATTCGAATTCAGCCCACATCTGACGGAATTCAGCATCAGTGCAAGTTGCAGGCTGGATATAGTCCATGATGTCGATGTGAATATCACTGAGGACTACACAATTTCTGTCACTTGCTGCTCCGGAGACATCATAAACTGCAATATACACACACAAAAAGGTCCTGAATCACCAGAGGCAATCTAAAGGTAAATCTGAATGTTTTACAAATATTAACTAATACTCCCATCAATCCTATGTTGTAATATTATGATTTTCCATGTTATGGATGAGAAAACAAAAACAAAGAGAAGCCATGTAAGTTGCTCAAGGTCACAGAGTTGATTAAGTGGACGGGCCAGGATTCAAACTCAGTTGGTAAATACACAGCAGTTGCAGTGTGTTAGGCACCCCAGGTGGATATGTAAGTAGGTAGTATTCATGGAGGCAACTACCCTAAGTAGGTGCTTAACTAATAGTTTTGAATGAATACTGAGGAGCCATGGTGCTTAATGATACAATTATTTGCTTCTACGACTGCTTTTTCCACAGCAGAGTCGAAATCTGATTGGAGTCTCTTCTCTTGACATTTCTCCACCGTCTTGACATTTCTATCATACTTTCAGAGAAAACTGAGGTTACCAAGAAAAAGTTCCTTCAATTTCTAGCCCCCTTTCTACAAACAAGTTTCTCTCTCTCTGAATCCATTCTCACCTCCTTACACCACGTATCAGGGCATCTGTGATCCCTGCTTTGGTCCAGGGCTTCATTCCACCAATCATTACCTCCCTCACTCATGTGTTTACCTTTGTATTCTCTATGGACTTTCTTCCCTTTGTCTGTAAACATACTCACAGATCTCCCTCCCCCTCTGACTTCTCTTCAGTCTACTACCCTCTCTCATTCTTAACAAAACCAAGGTTCCAACTCAGAAGAGTCTATGCTCACTGTCTATGTCTCCATCTCCTAGTCTTCAACCCACCACCACTGTGCAAGACATACCAAAAGTGTTACTTCACTTCACTGATCGCCAAATCCAAAGGACCCTGCTTTTAGACTTCATGCTACTTGACCTTTTGAAGTTTCAGATTCTTTATGAAGAGTTTTCCTTAACTTCTTCTTGACCACATTTCAGATACCTTTGTAGGATTCTCCTCGGCTGACCCAGCTTTCAGTATTCCTGTTCTCTTAGATTCGGTTTTCAAATCCCTCTTCATGCCCTCTCTGGGGGGGATTCTTTCATTTCTATGGCTTTCAAACAAATATTTATCTCTAGTTGAGACCTCCTGTTCAGACTCCTATCAAACTGTGCTTTGACATCTTTAGAAACTTTATTACTCAACTTGCTTAATATTTATTTTTTCTCTCAAATTTGTCCTTCTCTCCTGTTTTCCTTGTTTTGGTGACTGCCATAAATATCAACACAAGAAAGGCAATAAAAAAATCTGAGGGTTATTCTAGCCCCTTCCTCCTCAATCAGTCCGTGTCCTGGGCATTCTATCTTCTTAATACTGATAATATTCAGCCCTTCCCTCCATCCCAACCTCTGCTGCACTGGTTCAGACTCTGTCATCTCTCACCTGTGCTACTAAAATAGTCTGCTAGTTAACCTTCCTGCCTCCTCCAATCAGTCTTCTATCATGCTGTTTAATCACATAACTCACTTTTAAGTCCTTAATGGCTCCCCTTTACATTAGGACAAACTGAAATCCTTAGCATGGCAAAATATAGCTCCTACTAACCTTCCTAACCTCTGTGCCCTCCAGGCCACTTTGAACTCCAAGTATGTCAAATTACTTGCATGTGTTCCAGCTGAATCCTTGCCTATCTGTGGAACACTTAGTAATCTTTCAAAACGCCACTTGAGCATTTAGTTGTTCCACAATGCCTTACCTAACCTTCCCTGCCCACTCCCCCCACCACTTTGAGAAAACTGACCAAATGTCTGCACAGACTCCCACTTTCCCCAGCACAAACTTCCTCGTAGCACTTACCATTCTGTATTACACGTATTCTCTGTTTTCTCTGTATTCTCTATTCTACTTGTCTGTTCTCCCTTACCACAAACTACGTGAGGAAAGATCTGTTGTCCTCACCATGGTGGCCCCATCCCTGACACAGGACTTACTTTAAAAAATGCTATTGACTAAATACCTCTGTGTAAGTTAGTCCCTAGGTGGTCCGGGAACCAATGCCTGTACAGTGTTTTAGACTCAGTTCAAAAGTTATCCTTTGAGGGGCGCCTGGGTGGCGCAGTCAGTTAAGCGTCCGACTTCAGCCAGGTCACGATCTCGCGGTCCGTGAGTTCGAGCCCCGCGTCAGGCTCTGGACTGATGGCTCAGAGCCTGGAGCCTGTTTCCGATTCTGTGTCTCCCTCTCTCTCTGCCCCTCCCCCATTCATGCTCTGTCTCTCTCTGTCCCAAAAATAAACGTTGAAAAAAAAAATAATAAAAAAAAAAAAAGTTATCCTTTGATAACATATCCTCTTCCTCTGTAAAGCCTTCAGTACAGTCAGCATTTTTCCTGTATGATCTCAAAGCGTATAGTATATAAACTAGTACCAATCACATTGTGCTGTACTTATATATTTACTTATCTATCTCCTCCTTTTGCTTGGCAGTTTCTTGAAGACAATGACCCTCTATGGTTCATTTCCGTACATCCATGAACAGAGTACAGTGCTTACAATAGCAGGTGCCCCATAAATGACAAATGGGTGAATGAATGAATGAATGGAATAGATTCAGGTGCTGTCCTCAAGAAATGGCATACAGCTACTCTTTACAGAAATTCTTTAATAAAAATATTCAAACATCACAGGCTATAAAACAATTCCTTACCTATGTTACCAAAAATTATTCCATTTTCTGTTGATGCTACTTTGACATTAGCTTTAATATTTGCAAAATCATGAGGAGCAAGAGTCAAAGGAGATGGCTTTTCCACAAGTTTCAGATCCCCTGAGAAAACATTGAGATATGGTTAAAAAATTATTAAATCACATATATATTTCTCAAATCATAAATCACACATCTCCCTAAAAATACAATCTTAAAATGTATGCAACTTAATTGCTTCTAGCAAAATAAGGAACAAGAGAAATTTTAGGATTCAAATATTTTGAGGAAAAAAATAAATCATTTAACGTCTTATTCACATCAATATGCACATTTTTAAAAACAGGCTTCTCAGAATAATTCTATATTTAATTCGTGTGTGTGTGTGTGTGTGTGTGTGTGTGTGTATGTGTCTATTTGGGGCATACCATTTTATCTCAATGACTGAATACAAACTTCTCAAAAATCTTAAGTTTTAAATTATAATATACTCCATTATAAACAAAGATAAAATAATCCACAGAAAGACTTGTAAATGCTTAGAAACAGTTTTTGTTTTTTTTTTTTTTTTTTAATACAGGCATCAAGCTATATTGAGGAAGACAGGGCAGAAGTATCTTTTCCCTTGATATCTTAAAGTCCTTTAACTCTTGCTTCAGTCACACAAAATTTCTAAAAGGCACTGTACTCACTATTCCTGTACACAATTTGTATTTTCCAACTTCAAAGCCAGCTGTAGAAGTGGTCAGAGAGAGTAGGATTCATGTGTCTTTATTAAGAAGAAAAAGACATCTCAAGCTGCTAACTGTAACAATATTACTTTGGTAGGTATTAGTTACAGACTCAGAAAATCCCTAGTTCTGTTCTAAGGCAATTAAAAATTTAACTAAGTGAACCATGTGGTAAATCCATAACTTTAATAGCTCTTATTAATATCTAGAAAAACTGATATTTGTTAGATTACTGAACAAACCCATCTGGATGTGTACCAAGAGCATAAACCTAAGAAAGGCAGTGTCACAGAGGTTCAAAATATTGGGAGCTGAAGGAGACTAAACATTAAATGTAAAACTAATAAGCCTTGATACAAAATGTCACAAAGACTCAAGAGAATTCTTACACTAAAACTTGTACACTTCCTTATTAATTTGTCATAAAGACTTGCTATGTAATAATATCTTTCCTTTGTGGTAAATGTCCTTACCCAGAGTAGCTAACTCTAACGTGCAGTTCTGCAAAGTATCACTGGTTTGGTTCACAACAAGTACATCCAGGACGATATCATACTGGTTGACATGGACATAAGCTTCTGCATATACAGGATCTGAGAAACCTGTCAACTGGGTGACCTATCAAACAAAAATAAAGAGATAATCAAGTTACCAAGACCATTTAACCAAATATATCCCTAGCCAAATGACTAACTCTGTTAGGTAATTAATTAACAGGTGTACTTAGACAAATCATTTTGAAGTAGATAAAATAAAACTATTTTATAATGTAGATGTGGGTAACTGAAACGGAGACATTAGAAATAACAGGTGCTAGACTTTACAGCTGGGTAGGAGAAAGATGAGCAAATACATTAAACATGATCTCCATTTAGGAACCGAATAGATTTGGATACATTTTCAGTTAAATCCCTCAGCATCTAAACTTACTAGTTGCTCTCCAAAACTTGGGAACTAAATAAAATCCAGATCATGTGGTAGTCCCTGCTACCTAAGCTCAGGAACTAAGTAGATTATATAGCAAGAAATGCTTGTAATTCCACAAAGATAAATTTTATACACTTCTCCCACCATGTTTTTTAAAAACACCCAAGTATAGCATTTTAAACATAATATTGTCACCAAAAACACATGCAGCAAAAGAAAAAAAAAAACAGATTAAAACTGGATTATGTCAAAATGAAAAACTTTTGTGCATCAGAGGACATTATTAACAGAGTGAAAAGACAACCTATAGAATGGGAGAAAATATTTGCCAATCATACATTTGGTAAGGGACTTATGATCCAGCAATTTCACCTCTGAGTATAATCCAAAAGAAATGAAAGTAGTGCCTCAAAGAGATATTTGTGCACCCATGTTCAAAAAGCATTATTCACCAACAGTCAAAAGGTGGAAGTAATCCAAGTGTCTATCAACAGATAAATGGATAAACAATTATTCACAATGGAGTATTACTCAGCCTTTAAAAAGAATTCTGACACATACTACACCATGAATGAACCCTGAAGAGGTTAAGTGAAATAAGCCAGTCACAAAAGGGCAAATTCTGTATGATTCTGCTAATATGAGGTGCCTGGAACAATCATTCATAGTGATAGAAAGCAGACTGGTGGTTGTCAGAGACTTAGGGGAGGTGGGTATGGGAAGTTATTGTTCAATGGGCACAGAGCCTCAGCTTTGCAAGATGAAAAAAGTTCTGGGGATGGATGGATGGATGGATGCTGGTGACAGTTGCACAATAATGTGAACATACTCAGTGCCACCGAACTGTAAGGGGCTTGGGGTGCCTGGGTGGCTCAACCAGTTAAGTGTCCGACTCTTGATTGCAGCTCAGTCATGATCTCAAGGTGGGTTTGAGCCCTGCACTGGGCTCTGTGCTGACAGGGAGGAGCCTGCTTGGGATTCTCTCTCCCTTGCTCTCTGCCTCTCCCCTGTTTGTGCACATACATTCTCTCTTTCAAAATAAATATTAAAAAAAAAAAGAATACTTAAGAGGACAAATTTGATTTTATGGAAATTATATCACAATTTAAAAAAATTAATTAAAAACAATTAAAAACTCTAATATTGTTGATGTCAATTCCCAATTATAAGGGAGAGAAAGTGTTTCAGTAGTTCCAATTCTGCTACTAACCATATCTAGGACCAATCAATTTGAGATTGTTTACTCTCACCTAATAGATGAAAGGAGTGAACTAGATCATTGATTTGTGAATTTATGTATTAAGAATAGAACAGTTTTCCTAATAAAATCCTATATGGTACTCAAAATACTAGGAATATAAAAAAGTGGGGTCACACTGTTTAAAATCACAGGGGACAAAGGGTGCCTGGTGGCTCAGTTGGTTAAGCATCTGACTTTGGCTCAGGTCATGATCTCACGGTTAGTGAGTTCGAGCCCCACATTGGGCTCTGCGCTATCAGTGCAGAACCTGCTTCAGATCCTCTGTCTCCCTCTCTGTCCCTCCCCAGCTTGTGCTCACTCTCTCTCAAAAATAAACAAGCATTACAAAAATATAATGTAACAGGGGACAGAAGAAACTGAGGGCAGGGTGTCAGAGGCCAGAGCCCTGTCCTTTAAAAGTTTTAGTTAATCTTTTAGGATCTCCCAGCTTATGTGTTAGTCTATGATTCCACAAACAACTGGAACAAGTTATAAAACCATCTATTGGACTTATAGTACTACTGTATAGTAAAATACTTTATTGGAATCTGAGGGTTTTTTTAAGCATTTTATTTTTTTTTAAAGTTTGTTTATTTTTGAGAGAGGGTGCACATGCATGCGTGCAAGCAGAGGATGGGCAGAGAGAGGAGACAGAGGAGCTGAAGTGGGCTCTGTTCTGACAGCAGACAGCCCATTGTGGGGCTTGAACACACAAACCGTGAGATCATAACCTGAGCTGAAGTCGGATGCTTAATTGACTGAGCCACCCAGGTGTCCCAGTATCTTGAGTTTAATTCATGTTTCGTGAACCTATTGATCACAGTGACTTGACAAAAACTGATGCTGCGTAACAAGTTATTTTTCTTTTAAAAAACAGCGAGACCATGGGGCGCCTGGGTGGCTAAGTCAGTTGGGCATCCGACTTCGTCTCAGGTCATGATTTCACAGTTCGTGAGTTTGAGCCCCGTGTTGGGTTCTGTGCTGACAGCTTGGAGCCTGGAGCCTGCTTCGGATTCTGTGTCTCTCTCTCTCTCTGCCCCTGCCCTGCTCACTCTCTGTCTCTGTCTCTCAAAAAGTGAATAAATGTTTAAAAAAAAAACAGTGAGACTAGGGGTACCTACCTGGGTGGCTCAGTCGTTTAAGTGTCCGACTCTTGATCATGCTCACGGCATGATCTCATGGTCTTGAGATGAAGCCCTGCATTGGGCTCTGCACTGGCAGTGCAGAGCCTGCTTAGGATTCTCTCTTCCCTCTTCCCTCTGCATCCTCCCCACCCCCCTCCAACAAACAAACAAACAAATAAACTCCTGTTTAAAAAAATATGGGAGCAGCCACTTCCTAATTACTACTTTCTTTTTTTTTTAAATACTAATTTAAAAAAAAATTTTTTTTTACATTTATTTTTGAGAGACAGAGAGACAGAGCACAAGTGGGGGAGGGGCAGAGAGAGAAGGAGACAGAATCTGAAACAGGCTCCAGGCTCTAAGCTGTCAGCACAGAGCCCGACGCAGGGCTTGAACTCACAAACTGTGAGATCACGACCTGAGCCAAAGTGGACGCTTAACTGACTGAGCCACACAGGTGCCCAATTACTACTTTCTTAAGTGGCTAATTTAAAAAACTTACCAATGTATTTGACATTTTGTTACCTTGTTAAGTTTAGATGCCAGGGGATCTGCTGCCTCTTTCCTCTGTGTGTTGCCCATTGCTGCCAGCAAGCTCAGCTGAAACTGATCTTCCTTGCAGTTCATTTCATTCTTAGCAGTTAGTTGCATAAAGGAAATGGGGTCATCAGGCTGTACTGTCACATTTCTCTTTTCAGATTCTTTCTGTGTTGAGAAAACAGTACACACATCTCTCTTTAATACAGAAAGGAAGACAGCTTTCTGTAGGCCTATAGGGACAGCCTTCACATAGGAGAACAGAAAAATCAACAAAATAAAAAACCACAAAGTGCTTTTATGACTTAATCATATATACCTTACCTTCTGAGATAATTTCTCTTCTTCTAGTTTAGCAGATAACATGTGAGAGAGGGACTGTCTGCATTCCTTATTGAAAATGTCATTCATTAAAGGTGAACATTCAGACAAGACCTTGAGGCACAGGGAAATTCGATCTACATCATCATCTGTAATTGGCTTCTTAGGAAGAGACGATTTTCCCAAATGAAGGATAGTGGCCATAAGCAACATAGCCTCAGCAACAAAAGACTAGAAAAGTAGAGAAATGGATTATTATTGTCACGGTTCTCCAATTCAATAATGTCACTTTATTATAACTCACAATCCAAGGAATAAACCTAATTTTCGCTTCACTCAAATAAGATTTCAAATGCTTTAGATTTTATCGCCATATATTTGATACACCCTTTTCCTTCCTATCTTTTTAACTGCCACCCTCTAATACCTTCATTAACCTTCAACTGAAATAGCAATGGCTTTTTAACTGTTTTCCCTTACCTAACCCCTTCATATGCCAGTGCTATCTTTTTTTTAAATTTCCAACTACAGAAAAGTTAAAAGAATGATACATTTTACCAGTTGCTGACATTATACCACATTTGCTTTCTTATTCTGCCTGTATGTGTACACTTCCTTTTTTGACTAACCATATGAAAGCAAGGTACTCCACCCCATAAGTACTTCAGCATACACGTCTTAAGAATCAAGGCAGTTTCCTATACAACCACAATATCGTTATCTCACCTGAGAAATAGAGCAATCTAAAAATACATATACTATACACTTATATTCAAATAAATTTTCCTAATGTCACAAAATGTTTTTATTGTTTTTTTGATCCAGGATCAGCTTCATCAATCTTACTTGGCTGTTATTCTCTTTAGTCCTTTCTAATCTAGACCAGTACCCCCTGGCTTTCTGTACTATTTTCCAGAAATGAAAACCCATTTAAGAGACACTTCTGGGATAAAATAGACAGTGACTGACTAGATGAAAATACTGGAGAGAGAGAGGTCTTTCCTTCACTGGGCCTTGACTGATCCTAGCAAACAAACGACTGGCTTCATAAACCCTTACATCTCTTCCACAAGGTACCATTATCATATTACTTTGTCAATTTTACAATAACGTTATATTACTATGTCCGTTTCCCCATTACCATAAGCTCTTTATTTTTAATAGTTTTAAATATTTATTTTGAGAGAGTGTGCATGCACGCACACACAAGTCAGAGACAGGCAGAGAGAGAGGGGGAGAGAAAATCCCAAGCAGGCTCTCCGCGGTCAGCATGGAGCCTGACACAGGGCTTGATCTCACCACCATGAGATCATGACCTGAACTGAAATCAAGAGTCAGATGCTTAACCAATTGGGCCACCCAGGTGTCCCCATAAGCCCTTTAATGACAACAACTTCAGCATTTCCTTTTAGGTCCTTCACTGTTCAGTGCATATAGCAGACACTCAGTATTTGCTAGGTAAATGCAGGATAAATAAACTTACATTTTGCTTTTTCTTCTCCTGAACCAAAGCTACATAGCGCAAGGCAATCTTGGTCAGAGTTGTGGCAAGGGAGGCAGCAACAAAGAAATCTCCATCCAGAAGGAATCCTCTTAGGGGAGGTCTGCAAAGCAACCACAAAAAGTGAAACCCACCCACCATTTCTTAAGCAGCATACAGTTTTTGCAGAAATGATTCCAATAAGCCTATTTAACAATCTCACTGCCACCCTTCAGTGAAAAGGATTCTCAGTTTCCTCCTTAGCTTTTAGAATGGAAAAAGGAAAATATACATGGTTTTACAGCTTATCCTCAAAAGATGCTAGAGCCACTGAATATGGAAAAACAAAATGATTACCAGTGTATGTACTGGAGCCAATGAGCTACATTCAAATTCCAGCTTATCTATTTATTGTTTCCCTATGGGTAAATTACAAACTTTTCTAACAGAAGAGGAATTTGAGGTATCTTCTGTAAAACGCAGATAATCATATACTGCATTTCAACAAGTTGTTGTTAATAGACAAACTACTTAGCACAGTGCCTAGCATATAGTAAACTGTTAAAATTTTAGGCATCATTTTTATCTTCGTTATAAAATTGGGAGTGCAAAATAAGGCAGAAACATCAAATTGTTATTCCATCAATTAGAAGTGGAAAATCTTCAAAATATGTTTCCCAAGTACTAATACAATGAAACTCACAAAGTTACCTCTACTTTGCATTTTCTATGTGAGTAAATTAATTTTAAACAGAACAGTTATTTCAATGAAAGTAGTTTTAAGAAGCAGAGATTCAAGCCATTAACACAATTCCTGGGAGAAAGAAATTAAATGTCCTCCTTTCCAGTATCTTAAATGGCTAAGATTTCCATTTTGGTCAAAAAAAGCAAACTAATCAGAGAAAAACCACTTGTCCTATCACAGGAGTGATAACTTAAACAGTACAGATGGTAAGGTACAGGTGCTGCGAATTACCTTTCATCCTCTTTCTTGGTGGGTCGGGAACTACTAAGGGCGCTCTGAGTTGCATACGTGCCCATCTCAGTTACCAACTTCTGAACTGGCCCCACAGTCATTTCCTCTTCAGGTTTTAATTCACCAGCTTCTTTCTTTATTTCTGACTCTACGATTGGGATCTAAAAATCAATTGGAATATCAATTTAGTAATAATATCAACCGCAAGCAAATTGTATTTAAATATTCAATCATTTCTATGGAGGAGGCAATTCCCCCGAGGGGATTTTTGCAACTCTGCATTCAATTTTCTTTCCTTCCCTGGGCAATGTAGTGAGGAGAACAGGGCTTTGGAGTGAATGCCATTTACTTGTTGAATGGTTCTGGGCAAGTTAATTAAACTACTTTGAGTCTCAGTTTCGCTCTTAAATGGAAATCTTAATTCTATTCATACAAGTTACTTTATAGGAAAATGCTTAGGACAGTGACTAAGACAGAGTAGATACTTACTAAGCCTTACTCCTCTTCTCTTCTCTATCCCTTCCCCTGCAATCCTAGCCCTAACAGCACCTATGCTAAAATGAAATAAACCTGACTTGTATGTACATAGTAACTTCATCAACTACCTTTTTTAAAAAACCAAATGGCTACTATGTATTTATTCCTCAATACCAATCCAATCATCTAACTTAAGAGCTCTTCAATCATTAACTGTCAATTCCCTGACTTCATAAGTGAAAAACCTAAAGTCCAGTCATGTTAAGAAACTTAGATCCAAGGTCCCAGAGTTAATTACCAGCAGAAGCGAAACTGTAACCAAGGTCTCCTGACAAGCACTGTTCTTCCTATTCTACCATATGGTGGGATGAGGAAACACTGCCAGTTTTAGTACAGAAATATTCTAATGTCAGCCCAGTTCTTATAATATTTACATTCTCCTTTCAAAACATAAAGGCTAGCACAGAGTTTTACAAGTCTTTTTTTTTTTAAACATAGAACCTCTTGTTCAAATAAAACCTTACCCTAAACAGTAAATAACACAGGCAATGTTGTATGCAGCTCAATGCAAGGGAGAGGGATGCCCCTAATTTCCCACAGCCTCTAAGCCTTAATTATAGAGGTAATTAAGACATATTTTTCATTGTTCTTTAACCCTGACGCTACTAACTAAAAACATGAAAGAAAGCAAACCACCACACAAAAGTCAGATTTACTGAAGTAAATACCACCATTTAAGTAGTTTTTTCTAAAGTAAGACATACCTCCCCCAGGGACCTGCGGACTTCAGTCATCACACTCTGAATGTCTTCCTTGGTACTACAGTATTCTCCCAGGATCCATAATGCTCCTCGGTAAATCCTAAGGGAAGAACACAGTTCTTGAAGCAGAGATTGTTCTCTGTGAATTTAAGCTCAAGGAAAACAACAAGATTCTGCAGTTCCAAGGGTATATGGATGAAATTTTAAGAAAGAATGTAATAAAGGCACTAAGTTTCTTTGATTCTCTCCAGAAATCACAAGGATTAAAAAGAAAATAAGTGTTCTCACCCATTATTATTACAAATATTCTAAAACTGGTAAACTCATTAGTAAAAATAAAACACCAAAATGTTTCCCAGAAAGGTGTTATCCTTCATTAAGGACAGAGTTAAGGTAAATTTTATTTTAATCACTTACTACTATAAAAACTGTATTACTTTGATGTAAAAAGTAATTCACTTTTTATTACAGCCACTGAAAAGAATAGACAAGATGCTGAACAGAACTATTAGGAAGGAGTGCAAAGGATTGGTAATACAAAAAACCCAAAAACAGAAGGAAAGCAACAATTCTCTAATTAAAAATGTTAAACTGAATAGAATCTTCAGTCACCTTTTCCCTAAGATTTTCATTAAATTTATTCAGAAAAATTTTAGAAACTAAAGCTCTAAGAGATGATGGCCACTGAAGGCAAAACTTAGATATACTTGTTTTCTCACAAAGGAAGCAAATCTTTCTCACTTCCACAAATATCAATTCATTGTCATATCATAAAAACAATTTTGCAAAACAAAAAAACAAAAACAATTTTGCAATGGTCCTTTCTTTTCTATCCAGGCAGATATAATGCAAGTGTATTACACTCCACCTATCAGATGCTTTCAATGAAGCAAAGTTTGGATGCAACAGTCCTTTCTCATTAGCAAAAGCTATTTTAAGGGAAATGCATGACGTCAGATTTGGGCTGCATTTTCAATCCCTCATTTTAGTAAATGCTAATGGGGGATATAAATACTGATATCCAAAAAAGTGATAGCCTTTAAAAATATGTTCCTTCGCCACTTTAGGATACACCATGTTTTAGAGGAAATACGGATAGAGAAACCTAGGTCAATCATACCTACAAAAACAAATTCTGCCCATAGATTGCAGATTTACAGAGAGTAAGGTAAGGTGATGTTTACTATGACACTTATGTTGGTTTTAGTGTTTTGCTTCATTTCTTTTCTCTTGTATTTTCTACCAAATGACTCTTTAAAGATAGAAACGGTAAAATGCTTGCTTGACCTTACATTTAAACAGATGTTAAACCTACTTGACAGATTTAATAGCATGAAAGACTTCAAGCATCTTCTCAACAATAAGCATTCTCAGGTTATCAAAGCGCTGAATGGCTTCACGGACAAACTCCAAGACATCAGCGGCTGCTGCTTCATTATTGTCACTGAGAAATTCCATTAACTGAAAGGAAAAAAAAGAAAAATAGGTAAGTTATAGAATTTTCAGAAAGAAAATTATCTAAGTTTTAAGAAGTAAACAAATTCACAAGAAATATAATTAATGATTTTCAAACACGTAACAAAATGTTGAGAGACAAGTACTGTTATGTAAACAAAGTCACAATGTCTTTTCCGGTTTTTGTGCAGCCAAGTTTACTACAAAAAAACTCACTATAAAACAAAAGCTGGAAATACACAACTCAAAATAAATTAAGTGGTTACACCTCAGTTGTAACTAAAAGCAAAATCATTTCAGAGGAAATCTGAAGTTCAAAGATACAATTTCAAATTATAATAACATACTTCATTTATCTGACAGTGACAGAAGCCAAAGATACTAGGTATATATATTTTTCCTATAACTAAATCCTTCAACTTTTTTTTGTTTTTTTTTTTTTTGTTTGAGAGAGTGAGCAGGGGAGGGGCAGAGAGGGAGAGAGAGAATCCCAAGCACATTTCGCACTGTCAGTGCGGAGCTCAACGCGGGGCTAAAACCCACGAACCATGAGATCGTGACCCGAGCTGAAATGAAGAGCTGGCCACTGAACTGACTGAGCCACCCAGATGCCCCTAAAGCCTTCAACTTAAAAAAAAAAATTTTTTTAACGTTGTATTTATTTTTGAGAGACAGAGAGAGAGGCAGAGTGTGAGCAGGGGAGGGGCTGAGAGAGAGGGAGACACAGAATTTGAAAACAGGCTCCAGGCTCTGAGCTGTCAGCACAGAGCCCGACGTGGGGCTCGAACTCAAGAACCCTGAGATCATGCCCTGAGCCGAAGTCAGACACTTAACTGACTGAACCACCCAGGTGCCCCTAAATCCTTCAACTTGTAAAGAGATAAAACTATTTGAGAGAAATACTTATTTGCCCTACTGAATCACATATACACAGCATAATTTTGCCACAGGTAATTGTAACAAACATCAATTATAATAATACATGGAAGTATTCATCACTGTGTTTTTCTGTACTTAAAACAAAAAAATGTTTGTTTGTTTGTTTATTTATTTTTGAGAGAAAGAGAGAGAGAATCCCAAGCAGGCTCCACGCTGTCAGTGCAGAGCTCAACAGGGGGCTTGAACTCATGAATCGTTGAGATCATGGCCTGAACTGAAATCAAGAGTCAGCCGCTTAACCGACTGAGACACCCAGGCGCTCCCATTGTTTAGTTTTTTTTTTAATTAAAAAAAAAAAAAATTTTTTTTAATGTTTATTTACTTTTGAGAGAGAGAGAGACAGAGTGCCAGTGGAGGAGGAGCAGAGAGAGGAGATGCAGAATCTGAAGCAGGCTCCAGGCCCTGAGCTATTAGCACAGAGCCCAATGCAGGGCTCGAAACCACAGACTGTGAGATCATGACCTGAGCCAAAGTCGGACGCTTAACCGACTAAGCCACCCAGGCGCCCTGTTTACGTTTTTGATGTAGATGTAAGGAGAAAGAAGTCAGAGTCCTTAACCTTCTGAGCTTAACAGTGAACATCAAGATCCCGTCTGACCACAAGATTTAGTGAATCTACTAGACAGTTCCAGAGTCTAAGTGCTATGTAACTCTTTTCATTCTTTTAGAGAATTTCAAAATTAAAGTCACTGGAATTACATACCACAGGAATAACATTTGCAGCCATATCTGGAAATCGGACAGAACAGGAATGCAATGTTCTCACAAGGAGTTGTCTGTATTTGTCAGTATCTTCATGCTCAGACACATTATTTGTTTTAATCACTTCCTTCTTCAGAACAATAACCAGCTAGAGAACCAAATAAAAGTTAAGTGGGAATTATACCATGTTTGGCCTGACAGCTTACAACAGTGCTTTCTTTCAGAGTTTTGTTTTACCTCTTCAACATTCCTAGAAGAAACAAGATCCAGTGCTAACTGCAGAGTTTTCTTGCGTACTTCTAAGTCTGGTGTGCTCAATACTCTCAGGATGTCCATAACTAGATCCTGAGAAAGAACAAAAACTCCAGAATTAACACAAATATTAACAGAAAAAAATCCTAACCACACAATAGGGTATCTATCACCACCTTACTTCTTTAATCAATAATACAATCACTAGTGGTAGAAGAACCAGATATCTGGGGTATCCTGATGTAATGCAATATGAAGTATATAATATCACATATGATGCAAACTACAAACATTTACTCTTTATCAAGCTTTAGATCAAACATATAGTTAACAGGAAATATAGGAATCAGAGAAACAAACTGAATGACACCACTGGAAAGTCATTAAATAAACCCACAAGGAAGAGCATCTTACAGGACAATTGGTCTGGTCTCTTCAACAAGCCCACGTCATGAAAAAAAAAAATACTGCTCCAACTGAGACATAAGGACATAATCAGGTAAGCCATATGGTCAAGAATTGGACAAGCTAAACAAAAGTACATTTCAGGGACATCTGGGAAAATCTGACTTTGGAGTTGGCATTGGATAATATTAAGAAACTATTAATAATTTCATTAAATGTGATAACATTATTTTTGCTCTGCAGGAAGATGTTATGTTTTAAAGGAATATACTTTAAAATATAGCAAAACTAGGGATACCCAGGGGGCTCAGTCGGTTTAAGCGTCTGACTCTTGATTTCTGCTCACATCTTGATCTCACGATTCAGGAGACTGAGCCTGGCATTGGTCTCTACGCTGTCAGGGGCTCTGCCCCTCCTTCCTATTCACTCATGCGTGCGCTCTCTCTCAAAACAAATAAACTTAAAAACATGTTCAAAATATAGCAAAACTAATTTACACATGATTTTACTTCTTTAAAACTTTATTTAAAAAAATTTCACTGATAAAAAAGTTCTAAAACTCTATTCCTGTGTAACTTTCACTTACATTCACCAGTTGTTAATTCTGTTGCATATGCTTTATCAAACTCTACCCCTAAACATTGTCGTGTACATTTCCAAAGAAGGACAAGCTCTTACATAACCACAGTACAATGATCAAATTCAGAGAACTTAACACTGGGAACAATGATATTAACTAATACACAGTCTATAATGCACATTTCTCCAACTGTCCCAAAAATGTCCTGTAAATTTTTTGTTGTTGCTCTGATCCGGGATAGCATTGGAGTTAGCTGTCATGGGGCTTTACTTTTATAACACTCATTATTCTCACAGATTAAATAGGTATGTTTATAATTCCATAGAATTCAATTATCTTTTTTTTTTAAGTTTATTTATTTATTTTGACAGAGAGAGAGCACATGCACGCACACACAGGGGAAGGGCAGAGAGAGAATCCCAAGCAGGCTTCACAGTTTCAGTGCAGAGCCCAAAGCAGGGCTCAAACCCACGAGTTGTGAGATCAAACTCTGAGCCAAAATCAAGAGTCAGATGCTCAACCAACTGAGCCACCCATGTGCCCCCAATTCAATTACCTTTTATTTTCAATCAATTGGAATAATTATTTTTCACAAACTGTAAATTATATCCAAATTAAAATGCGTGTATTTCTATTACTAAGAATATCCAATGCAGTACAAATAGCATATAAGATAACATTAATTCATTTTAGAAAAAAATTTTTTATGGCAAAGACAATACCCCAAAAGACTATGGTGATTCAAAAGTTACATCTTAGTTGACCAAAATTTAAACTGCCCCGTCTCCAAGAATTTATGTTACTACACTTGATCTTAGCCAAAAGGCCAAGGAGTGATTCAAGAATTTATGTTAACCAAGACAGCAAGGCTTAAGTATTATCTCAACTTGAAAAAGATTTTATCTAGGATTTTTCTCTTCCAGATAATGTTTACCTGTAGTACTCGTTCATGAGCAGGATGCTCTTTTAATTCTATCAATCGATCCAGAACTATGAGCTTTACATTGTTGTCACTTTCCTTAATAATTAAATCAATGTAGCACTGAGCAGCAGCCTATATAAAAAAAGAAACATGTTTTAAGCACACACCCATCTTAAACACAGAATTTGAAGATAAGGAAAAAAAGCCCCTAAGAAGCCAAAATATATTCACTACTACTGTACTAAAACTTTATGTATTTTCCCCAAAGGAGTATGTCCCTCTATTTCCTAAATTCTAACAAATTTCATTATTTTCAAGTTTAAAAAAGTTAGGAAGCATCACAAATTAAAATAATGAAAAGGGGCTGCTATAGGTAGAAATACCAACAGTCAAAAATTAAGAGTCGAAACTAAGGAAAAGGTAGAAAAAAGCAGACAGAGTATTCCCTAAAATATAGCTATTGAGTATCTTTTAGTTTAGGTGCAAAGTCTAACACACCTGCATTACAGTACAGAAAAATTAAGACCATAAAAATTACCCTGACTCATTAAAAGCAGAGGACAAAGGAACAACCTGAAAGAGCTCCCAATGACCAAAGCTGGAATAACATGACCAATAAAATTAAATAATAATGACTACAATATACAGAATGAAATAGCCATGCTAATATGAAGAGAGAAAGAAAGCGGGAGGGAGGAAAAAGTACAGCTCCTCCTTGCAGAACTCCAATTATTAAATGTAGAATGAGGAAAATAGAAAACCACCATTAAAATATCACATTAACAACTGCTGTACAGGGGAGCCTGGGTGGCTCAGTCGGTTAAGCATCCAACTACTTATTTCGGCCCAGGTCATGACCTCATGGTTCGTGGGTTGAAGTCCCACATCAGACTCTGTGCTGGCAGTGCAGTGCCTGCTTAGGATTCTCTCCCTCTCTCTCTGACCTTCCTCCATGTGCTCTCTCTCAAAATAAATAAACATTAAAAAAAAAATTGCTGTACAGAAATGCTAAAATTAGTTGGTTTAAGTCTGAGCAGAAATAGGATATTTCAAAGTATCTTCCCATGTTTTTTATGGATTACAGTTTTTTTTTAATGTTTTATTATTTGAGAGAGAGAGAGAGACACACACACACACACACAGTGTGAGTGGGGGAGGGGGAATGGGGAGGGGGAATGGGGAGGGGGAATGGGGAGGGGGAGGGGGAGGGAGAATGAATCCAAAGTAGGCTCCAGGCTTTGAGTTGTCAGCACAGAGCCTGACATGGGGCTCAAACTCACAAGCTGTGAGATCATGACCTGAGCTGAAGTCAGACACTCAACTGACTGAGCCACCCAGCAGCCCCTCATGTTATTTACTGATTACAAAAGAAGAAATCATAACTCAACAGTGGAGAAATCTGGCAGACACCATCTTCACTGACTGATCAAGGTTAACACCACTAATAATACTTTAATATCACATACTGCTTGATCTAATACACTGAGAAAAGTGCATCACTTCCACAGTATTGTTCCCCAAAACGCATAACCTCAATCTAACTATAAGAAAACATCAAACTCAAATTGAGAGAGACATTTTACAAAGTGACCCACCCACTACTCTTCAAGTGTCAAGGTCATGAAAAACAAGAAAAGGCTTGAGAAAGCGTCACTGATTAGAGGAGACTAACACATGACAACTATATGTAATGTGGGATCCTGGATTGAATCCTGGTACCAAAAAAGGACACTTTTGTGGGGGAAAACTGGTGGAATTCAAATAATGCCTATAGTTCAGTTAACAATAATATTGTTCCAATGGGAATTTCTTAATTTTGACAATTATACAATTGCTATCCAAGACACGGACATTATGGGAAGCTGGTGAAGGGTGAACTTTGTCCTACTTTTACAACTTTTGTTGTTTCGTTGTTCTGTAAGTCTAAAATTATTTCAAAAGAGTTAAAAAAATTTTTTTTTAATTTTTTTGTTTACATTTATTTATTTTTGAGAGACAGAGACAGTGTAAGCAGGGGAGGGGCAGAGAGAGAGAGAGAGAGGGAGACAGAATCAGAAGCAGGGTCCAGGCTCTGAGCTGTCAACACAGAGCCCGATGCAGGGCTCGAATCCACGAACCATGAGATCATGACCTGAGCCGAAGTCAGACGCTTAATCGACTGAGCCACCCAGGTGTCCCAGAAAATTTTTTCTTCTAAGTATTGGCAGCTAAAGCAATCAAGTCTCCTATTTATACAAGCTGGCTTTATAGAACAATTCGTTCTCTGAATATATTAGAGGTTCATCGTGCAGTCTTGATACAGTAAATTAAAGAGAAAACTTAATACTCCATTATTGAAAATATGCACTCTTTTTAGGATCCATCATGTAGAATCTAAAATTCATTTCCCAGATCTAGGTTTTAATGTAATTAAAGTATGGAGAGTGATCTTAAAATCTTCATCATTCTCCAGAAACCAGAAATATTAGTATTCTGTCACTCTTTCTCCCCACATATATATGTGAAAGCAGGAAGGAAGAAAACAACATTGGGGTATGTAAGGAATCTAATAAGTTCACAACATTTATAAATTGTTGTCTCTGTGTCATGTAATCACATAGTAAACTGCAATGCCACCAAATCATAGTGCTAAGACAGCATACGTATCATCCAACTGGCACCAAAAGAAATAAGCAGTACCTTGATTGCAGTGGGCGCACTAGAAAGTGTCACTAATGTTCCAGCGGCTTCATATTTTACAGCAGGGCTAGATGACTGTAGTAAGTTATAGATGCAGCGAATGAAACGAGCCCTTTCTGATGGATTAGCATGACAGACCTGGAGAAGGAAACATTTAGGTTTCAACGGACTTCAGGGATACTTGCTTTCAAACAGATTTTTTATAGTTGTCAGCTTACGGGATGCTACTTCTTATCATCTGAAAGCTAAGAATAGTCTTATAAGGGCATCTGAAGATGTCAGCCAACATGAGATGAGACACTGTGGCTGGTAATTTCAGAAAGAAATAGGTTTTACTTTGGATAATTGTTATAGCTACTCATTCATTTATTCATTCAGTCATAAATACTCTCACAAAAGGTTTTCAAATGGTTTATAATAAAAGATATGCGTACTATTCACAAATGAAATAGAAAAAGAAAATGTAGAGTAACAAAATCAAGGACAAATTATTAACAAGTGACATTAAATTTGATTCTAAATTTTTATTCCAGATGTAATGCCAAAAAGGAAAACATAATGGATATCAATCTCAATAGCTAATAAAAGGAAAATATCTGTTCTTAAAGCAAGAAAGATAACCCCCTTTTTAAGTACTACTACTTCTTATTAGGAACTATATTCCATACTGTGGAGACAACTAATTTTCTATGTTGTCCTAAATATATTTTAATACCTTTACCTATAAAGCAATTTTTTTTTAATGTTGGTATTTCTGTCAGATTTTCCTAAAATATGTACAGTCAAATCTCTCATTCAGGCAAAACTCAGAAGCTATTCCCTTTTACTATAACCTGGACTCTGTTAGACCAAGAAGTCTCTGAATAGCAGAGAACCGCTATTTTTGAGAACCTAAGTGGTATCTCTAAACCATAAAATGAATTAAAAGGAACTATAGTAAAACCTTGGATTGCAAGTAACTTGTTCTGCAAGTGTTCTGCAAGGTGAGCAAACATTTCTAATAAATTTTAACTTGATAAACGAGCGAAGTCTTGCAATATTAGTACGTGACACCAAATGTCACATAATCATAATTGAGCCAATGGTTCTCTCTCTCTCTCTCTCGATGATGGATTGTGAGTGATCATCTTCCATGCTCGGATGCATCTCAGGCCACAGTGTTTGGCAGAAATCAGTGATTTTTCAGAATGTTGGAAGGTGCCCACAACTGGCACTAGTGTATTTTTTGTCACTTCAAAGCACCTACGGACAGACCTTTGCTTTTCCATACAAGAGTAAGCTTAGGAATGCTTTGCTTCATTCTAGGTCAGGCTGCCTGCAGATACAGACCCTTTCCTTTGTTGCCTTATTGGAAGTTACATTAAATACACTATATGACAAGAGTTTATTAATACTGTACTGTAGTCAACATCCGTGCGAGCATATACAATGGCCCCCAGGCAGAAAAAGGTTGAAAAGAAAGGCGGTAAGGAGATGATTACAGTGGAAGTTAAGAAGGAAATCATCGAGAAGTACGAATGAGGTATACAAGTAGCCGAACCTGCAAGATTTTATATGGAGGCTACATCTGCATCTCCTCTGAGAAGAGGAAGAGAAAAAGGCAGAGGAATACCTCACTTCAAAAGAGATTAGGGAGATGTGTACAATGTGGGAAACAGTGCAGAATTTTATAGAAAAGCACTGCCCAAATAAGGCTGTAGCAGTGTGAGTGATGAATCTGTTTAACGATAATGCAATGTCACATTTCCGCAAAATCCTCAAAAGGAGGCAAAAGCAAGTGTCACTGGATAGGTTCCTTGTTAAAGTTGCATGAAAAGAAAAAGATTCGATTGAGCCAATAGGTAGCAGTGATTCTGTTAGTGATAGTGAAAGTCATCCTACACAATAACCCTCCTTTCTTGTCTCCCTGACACTAGCCATGGAGATTTTCAAAGGTAATGCACGTTAATTTATTTTTCTTTATATTTTGTATTTTCTTTATTACTTTGTATTATGTTACAGTACTATAATCATTTTTATATAAATATTTTTGGGTTGTGGAATGAAACATCTGAGTTTCCATTATTTTTTATGGGGAAATTCACTTTGATATACAAGTGCTTTGGATTACAAGCATGTTTCTGGAATGAATTATGTTCACAAACCAAGGTTTTACTGTATATATTTACAGCTCTGGTTTCAACTTAAATGCCAGTTCCAAATGACTGGTACCCCGTATGGAAAGGGGCTTTTTTCTTTCAGAATCAAAGATAGCTGTAACCAGCAGTGTCTGCTCTAGGTACTTTGTTAGTGTCATCCTATTTAGCAAAGTCATTCCTGATGTATATTTTTGTTGTCCTCCAATGAATGGTATCAATAGCAAAACTGGATGTTATTACATCTTTTATCAGAATATTAAGATGCAATCAATTCTTTCTAAGGCTATATCAAATTTAACTGTTTCCAATAAAGCACTTCATTTTAAAACCCAAATCTCTTACCTAGTTTTAATGGCCTACAATGTCATATTGACATATTTAAAGTCTCTCTATTCTCTTTTACAAACAAGGAACACAGTAAGTATTTAAAGCTTTTCTGGTTTGTTTTTAGATGTCCAAAGTAGTCTGGTGTGTACTTAAGAAAAGACCTGAATTTTATTCCAAAGCCTGATTCACAATCTATTCAGTTACGGAACAGTGCACAATGATTTCTCTGCAGCTGTATTGGGTCAAGCCATGAGTTTTTAATAGAATTCTTTACGGAAGTTTAGAAAAACAGGAAGTGCTTGGAAAACAAAATAAACCAAAGGGAAAAGAGAAAAAAAAAGACTTTCACAGGCAATGCTATAAAATATTTCTACTACTAAAACATTATCCCAGCAAATAAGCAGCATTCCAGAAAGAGACGATTTAACCTTGTCTTAAACTCCTGAAGTTTATTTTACCCCTTATAGATCAGTCTTACCTTGTAAATTAGCTCAACAATAACCAACTGAAGAATGTCTCCAAATGTCTGAACTTGATCAATGCAAGTACTTAGGTAATCCAAAGCTCGATCCTAACAAAATAAAAATGTATTTATCAAATTCCACTTCATTCAATAAAAGGACTTAATTGGTGCAACCTTAAACATACACAACTGAATATAAAACAAATGAGGCAAACAGGGCAAAGAAAAATTAAAAGAAGGGGGGAAAAAAGGTTAACACATAAATGTTAAGAAAAATATATTTTCTAGAAATGGGCCACAAATCTGGGGTCTGGATTTTCTAGCACCTAAATAGAAAAGAAAAACCACTATGTGTTATATGACTCAGAGTACCCATACAATCAAAACAAACCAGCTATTTAGGTGCATAGTTATTCCTATTTCTAAGACCTAAAAGAAAAATCTCATTGATTTTCATATACTGAATGTGTGATATAGAAAACTATGACCTCAACAGTATCTCTACAGCAAAAGTATCAGAAAATTTCACCGAACTTTTTCTGATTATGTCCCCTCCCCCGGCCCCCATGTAGGTAAAGTGCATAACACCAAATATACAGGTTAATAAAACCAACACTACAAGAGGACAAAACATTCTGGCCTAAATAAACAGCTTTCTTATAATCTTGTTCACAAAGATGAAATGACAGCATCTAGATTTCAGAGAAATGGATAGAGTCCCTATCCTTCAGTCTTCAAGCATATCATTTTCCACATTTTGGTAATACTGGATAGCAAAAATTCCAAGATTAGATGCCACCAAAGTATGGAGAGTCATTGCCAAGCCACCAGCAGACCCATTCACTTTCAGTACCAGCAGAGCTGGATGTAGAGTTGACACCAACTTATGAAATTTGAAGAGCCTAATAAGGATACACATCTATGCTGAAGGCCACGCTTCTTTCAGGCGCAGGGCGAACCCTATACAAAGCTACTACTTTTCTCTGTTAAGCCATTTTAGAGCTACATCAACAGAAGGGAAAACAGGTTCAAAGCCCCAAAACAGAGTGCCACAAAATAGGAGCATAATAATTTCAATTTGGAAAAACTGTCAAGTGGCTATTATTAAATATCTCTCAAATGTTTACTTAAAAAAAAGTGTATGTATAAGCAATAGTTGGGAGAGGGGTTAAGAAAAACTATTTTACACAAATCAAGTTCAAAAATCTAAAAAAAACCCCAAAATATACAAACACTTCTACTATAAACAAAATTACTAAAAAATTTGATTAGGACTACGTAGTACTTTTAATTCTCATTGAATTACAGACACAAAAGTATTTTTTAAAAAGTACTTCACCTGATCTGCATGAATTAGCATCATAAATGCATTCCTTTTACAACTTGCATCCTTCTCATTCACCAGAAAATCATGTATCAGTTCAGGAGCATCAGGTATAAGGTGTTCAAAATTCCTTGAAATAAAACAGGTAATATTCATATTTAATAAAAACTACTGTTATTTTAGTAACTCAAAATTAATCTTTATCAAGCTTTATAACACTATCAATTGTTTTACCTTTTGAAACTTTTTTTAAAGGTTTTTTTTTTTTTTAAGTTTATTTTTATTTATTTTGATAGAGAGAGAGAGAAAGCATGAACAGGGAAGGAGCAGACAGAGTGGGGGAGAGAATCCCAAGTAGGCTCCACGCTGTCAGCATGGAACTCGATCTCATTAAATGAGATCATGACCTGAGCCAAAATCAAGAGTCAGACACTTAACCACGCCACCCCAGTACCCTGCCTTTAGAACTTTAAATCAATTAAAATTGTGGGTAGGAGGGGCACCTGGGTGGCTCAGTTGGTTAAGTGTCCAACTTCAACTCAGTTCATGATCTCGCGATCCGTGAGTTCAAGCCCCGCGTTGGGCTCTGGGCTGATGGCTCAGAGCCTGGAGCCTGCTTCTGATTCTGTGTCTCCCTCTCTTTCTGCTCCTCCCCATTCATGTTCTGTCTCTGTCTCAAAAATAAACATTAAAAAAAAATTTTTTTTAAAAATCGTGGGTAGGAATCACAAACTTACATTTTCATCTATTAAATTATCAAATTATACGTTTTCTAGTTCAATGAAGAAAAAGGTGACTTATTCCACATGCTATCTATCGCCTGAGTATCTCTAATAATTGTCTTTCATATACTTTAGGAATATAACATCAATGCTCATAATGACCATCTCAAGGTACTAAAAGATTCTTCATTAAGAATTATCAGAGGGGTGTCTGGGTGGCTCAGTTGGTTAAGTGTCCAACTCCTGACTTCAGCTCAAGGCACAATCGCATGAGTTTGAGCCCCATGTCAGACTCTGTGTTGACAGTATGGAGCCTGAATAGGATTCTCTCGCTGTCTCTCTGCCCCTCCCCTGCTTGCTCACTCACACTCTCTCTCAAAAGAAATAAATAAACTTAAAAAAATTATCAGAAAAAAAAATTCAGTACCTTGAATTTTATTAATTATGCACTATATTTATTTACTTACTAACTTCCTATTCTGGAAATTAAGTACTTGCAGTATATAGAATAATGAATACTAGCTTAAAAACCATCACCTATGGGAATGCAAGCTGGTGCAGCCACTCTGGAAAACAGTATGAAGATTCCTCAAAAAACTAAAAATAGAACTACTCTACGACCCAGCAATTGCACTACTAGGCATTTATCCACGGGATACAGGTATGCTGTTTCGAAGGGACACATGCACCCCCATGTTTATAGCAGCACTATCAACAATAACTAAAGTATGGAAAGAGCCCAAATATCCATCGATGTTTGAATGGATAAAGAAGATGTGGTATATATATACAATGGAGTATTACTTGGCAATCAAAAAGAATGAAATTTTGCCATTTGCAACTACGTGGATGGAACTAGAGGGTATTATGCCAAGTGAAATTAGAGAAAGACAAAAATTATATGACTTCACTCATATGAGGACTTTAAGAGATGAAACAGATGAACATAAGGGAAGGGAAACAAAAATAATATAAAGACAGGGAGGGGGACAAAACAGAAGAGACTCATAAATATGGAGAACAAATTGAGGGTTACTGGAGGGGTTGTGGGAGAGGGGATGGGCTAAATGGGAAGGGGCACTAAGGAATCTACTCCTGAAATCATTGTTGCACTATATGCTAACTAATTTGGATATAAATTTTAAAAAATTAAAAAAAAATCACCTAACAATTGTTAATTTATAGTCATTTCTGTTTCACTTACACCTCTGCCCACTTCTCCTCCCATATTATTTTGAAGCAAATCTCAGACCACTTATCATTTTTCTGTAAATATATCAGCATATTATAATTAAGGATTCTTTTTAAAAAAGTAATCAATATACCACTATCATACCTTAAACCGAAAATTCCTTAATATCATCATATACAGTGTTCAAATTTCCAACTGTCTTATAAATGTACTAATTTCTGTGTGTGCAATCTAGTTTAAATTCTGATATTTGTGTAGTCTGTACGGTAACTTACAAAGAACTCTACATTATTAACCAGAATACCACTTCCCTAACAGATAACAAAATCTCATGTAATAATAAGAGAACTGTGAAATTACCTAACAATCAACTCTTAAAGTACAAAAGACATTTACAAAAATCACATCCTACTTCTAAATGGATTGACACCAGTGATTGTAAAAACCAAGCATTCTAGCCTTATCTAACTGGTTCTCTGAATCATTGTTAAAGTCCAAAATCTTCAGCTTTCCAAAAACAGGAGTCAGTTGAGAACTGCAACCTTTCTCATTAAAAAATTCCCTCCTTATGCCTCTAAGGGTAAAAAGACAAGAACCACATTCCACATAAAGAGAATTCAAAAACAGGGTCAAAAAACTCAAAACCTACAGGGTTAACCTGACCTAACAGGTTAACTGGTCAAAACCAGTTAATAAATTAATTAAGCGCACTGAAGTTACTACAGTTAAGAATGATAGGCACTGTAAACTAGAGTCTGTGTACAACTTATTTAAAGGGAGCTAGTGTCATTCAATATCGGCATATTGTTGTCAGACAGAAACTAGGACCCAGTGTTGTCAGATCTTTTCAATGATGACAATATAATGATATTAAGGAAAAAGTACTGTTCAAGCCAAACCAAACATTACCTGTAAAAGACATATGACTTGCAAGTAACTGCTTTGGAACCTCCAGGCTAAAAGACTAAACAATCCTCACAAAACTAAGCCGCAGGTGTACCTTTACTTACCTATAGATAGTATAGATGGCCAAAACAGCATTTCTTCTAACATAGCTGTGTCGATGCTCCAAACAAGCACGGATAGCTGGCATTAAAGGTTCTAGCAATTCTGCTTCTTTCAATTTGCAAAGAAAACGAAGAGTAGATCCCCGAATAAATTCATTAGGATGCTGAAGATCCTGATAAAATTTAAATATGAAATACTGAGTTCCAGCATTTTACAAAACACACAATTTTTAAGTGCAAAATTTTCCTATGTAAAACATAAGAAAGTAGGTTTGAGGAAAAAGATCTAGATTACCAATTTCCTTTAGATTCCTGTCTAATCAATTTTTCTCTTTTAAAGTTTATTTATTTATTTTTGAGAGAGAGAGAGAAAAGAGAGAGAGAGGAGAGAGGAGAGAGGAGAGAGGAGAGAGGAGAGAGGAGAGAGGAGAGGGAGAGGGAGAGGGGGAGAGGGAGAGGGAGAGAGGGAGAGAGAGAGAGAGAGAGAGAGAGAGAGAGAGAGAGAGAGAGAGAGAGCGCGCGCACACACATGTGCAAGGGAGGTGTTGAGAGAGGATCCCAAGGAGGCTCTGCTTTGATAGCTGACATGAACTGTGAGATCATGACCTCAGCCGAAATCAAGAGTCGGACACTTAACCCACTGAGCCACCCAGGTGCCCCTGTCAAATCAATTTTTACTTATCATAGCAATGTCTCATATTCTATGTGTCACTATTTTTTATTAAGAACACATAAAAATGTATGGAAAATGTCCAAAGAAATTAACAATAAAACTTTTTACAGTAACTTACAGCTTCAGTTCCAAATATCAGCAACTTCTATCTTACCCAAGATCCAATTTTAAAAATTAAAACTAAGCCCATTCCACCAATTTTACAATAAAAAATCAAAGCAATAATCAGAAATAACCATGGTTTGGTTTACCTTTCTGTATGCATCACAAACAAGGATCATTTCATGTAAAAGTCTTCCATCTGGAGTTGTTTTAGGAACAATTTCCCAAAATACTAGAAGTAATTTTTTGATGGTATGATCCTGAAGAGGTAGTACGAAACGAATGATGGTCATCAGAAGCCCAGGAAGCTTTTCACCATTCAGAATCATAATGATCACTTTCTTCAAAGCTTCAGTCTTTGACTTCACATCTCCTTTTTCTGATTAAAGAGAAAAAAACACACATTTCAAAGGAAAATTCCTCAGATAATTTTACAATTAACAAAAGAAAATGTTTTCTCACTTTATTAGCAGTAATGGCAATAAAGGTAATAGAGTGGCAAGGGCTCCCCACCTATCTCTGCCACAAATAAGCTGAATGACTTTACACAAGTCATTTATTTCCAAACCTCATATTCACATATAACATGAAGGCACTGGATTAGATCTCTGGTCCCTAACCCATGGAATTACTGCAGAAGCCATGAATCTACAGGTATACCAAACAACGCATTTCTCAAACACATATGTAGATATTTTTCTTTTTTTTTTTTAATTTTTTTTTTCAACGTTTTTATTTATTTTTGGGACAGAGAGAGACAGAGCATGAACGGGGGAGGGGCAGAGAGAGAGGGAGACACAGAATCGGAAACAGGCTCCAGGCTCTGAGCCATCAGCCCAGAGCCTGACGCGGGGCTCGAACTCACGGACCGCGAGATCGTGACCTGGCTGAAGTCGGACGCTTAACCGACTGCGCCACCCAGGCGCCCCTATGTAGCTATTTTTCAAAGTGTAAATAGATGTTAAGATAAGTGCTTCTGAATTCAAAGTGGCTTTTAGTTAGTGTGTATTTCCTCAATCAAAGTTACAACCACTATCATGAGGGGAAGGAGGAGGAAGATCAGTAGCATTTTTTTCAACATTAGATCTTCAAACTCAAAAGGCTGGGAACTAATACACTAGATTAATTCAAAAATCCCATCATATTTCTACAGACTATAAAACTTCAGGATCTTAAGAAATCACCTTAGAAACTGGAAGAAAATTACAATGTACTAGAGGAAAAGCCACTATTTAGAATTAAGGATGACACGTTTAAGAAATAAGTTTATTGTCCTTACTTAGCTAAAACAATTTATACTATAAACTATTTTATGCAAAACAACCTATAATTTCATATCATTATCACTGCAAATTGAAGAATTTAGGGTAAAAATCTCTCGTATCTCAAATTTGAAGGCAGGAATATAAGAGGCAAGTACACCAATACAACTGTTTAGATCACAGAAATAAATTACCTAGGAGATGGAACAACAAAGAGGGATGACAGAAGTTTTTAATAATTTCAAGGAGTTATCATGAGGAACAGAATAAAACTAGAAATATAGTTCCAGCAGTTAGAGCTCAGTGGCTATCAAATAAAGAGTTTCTTGTGGTTGCCAAAGAGACAAGAGACTGTGAATGACCAGCTGGTAGAGTTACAGAAAAAATTTAAGCTTTGGAAGAATCATAGCAGGTAAATCAAAATTTCTCTCTAGCCCCCTAAGGCTACTTATCTATTACTAGCTTGGTATGATATTTTTACATGTTGCAAAATAGAGAATATCTTCAAATATTTGGACTAAATCACAGTAAAGGTTCTTGCCAAATTTATCCATCCCACAACTGTCAACATTTTTGTTAAAAACAAACAAAACAAAAAAAAAAAAAAACATTTTTGTTTAAAACAGACCAATTTCAAATAAATAAATGTTCAAAAAAATTTTTTTAAAAATAAATAAACGTTAAAAAAAAAAAAAAAAAAAGGGCGCCTGGGTGGCTCATTCTGTTGAGCCGCCGGCTTTGGCTCAGGTCATGATCTCACGGTCTGTGAGTTCGAGCCCCGCGTCGGTCTCTGTGCTGACAGCTTAGAGCCTGGAGCCTGTTTCAGATTCTGTGTCTCCCTCTCTCTGACCCTCCCCCGTTCATGCTCTGTCTCTCTCTGTCTCAAAAATAAATAAACGTTAAAAAAAAAAAATTTTTTTTTAAAACAGACCAATTTCTCATGCATCTCTCCCTGCTTCAGAGTATTATCCTGCTACATATGAAAAACTTGGTATGTGCCACATCAACTCAAGAAACCGAAAAATGATGAAGAATCAATCTGTGCAAACCTTCAGTTTTTAAGTCTGTGAGGATGACAAAAACAAAGCATCAGGATAGGTGACAGAAGCTGATAGCAAAAACTATGATAAGATGACAGACTGGGCAAAGTTTTAAGTAGCTAAAGTTGGATTTGTGAGCCTAAACAGGTCTTATCTCTGTCCGGAAGCTTCCTGAATATAAAAAAAAAAGAAAAGTTTTTTTCCCTAATCTGTTTGATAACATAAAGGACACAAAGTCCAAAAGGCATAAAACTGTATCATTATAATGCTGATGTCTTTTGTTCCAGTTTTTTTTTTTTACTACTTTTCCCAAATTAGCAAATTCTAAAAGTTTAGCAGAAACTTTTAACTGGTAACTAAATAGAAAACCTGTAAAAAATATACAATCATTTATATTTCCAGCCCTCTTAACCCCAATTTCCACTTATTCCAACAATTCAAAGTGAGGTAAAGGATACTTTTTTCCTATATCTTCAAAATTTTCAGAACTTCTTGTCCTTTATGACACTACTAACAAATAAACCAAAATAAACCAAGTACTTCCTACTCCGGGTAATGTAAAGTCATCAGAACTCATATCAATTGACTAATAAAAGTATACATAAAATAACTCAATATATCACCAAACAAAAAAGTATTTGTTACTCTAACTGGAAACTATTTCTAAACTTTTTCTCATATCAACTCTTTTGAGATACAGTAAAAAATATATACAGCAGGGGCGGCTGGGTGGCTCAGTTGGTTAAGTGACCAACTCTTGGTTTCTGCTCAGGTCATGATTTCACAGTTTATGGGTTTGAGCCCCACATTGGGCTCCGCACTGAGGAGCCTTTTTGGGATTCTCCGCTTCCCTGTCTCTCTCAAAATAAATAAATAAACAATAAATATATATATATATGCACAGACACATAAAATTTGAGATTTAAGACTACTTCTTTCTTTCTTGGTAAGGGGAAGGTAATTAAGGCAGCTGCAATTACAAAAAAGATATTGTTACAATTAAGGACAGATTCTGTTCTTTATCTTCCCATCTATAACCTCAGTATTTTAGGGTCTAAAAGCAAAAGCTTTTAAATTTTAAGAAAAAAAATAGTGGGGTGCTTAGGTGGCTCAGTCAATTCAGTGTCTGACTTCGGCTCAGGTCATGATCTCTCCGTCTGTGAGTTCCAGCCCCGCATCAGGCTCTGTACTGACAGCTCAGAGCCTGGGGCCTGCTTTGGATTCTGTCTCTCTCTCTGCCCCTTCCCGTTAGCGCTCACGCGCTCTCTCCTAAAAATAAATAAACCTTAAGAAAAATGTAAAATGGGACACCTGGGTGGCTCAATCAGTTGGGTGTCCAACTTCGGTTTGGTCATGATCTCACAGTTTATGAGTTTGAGCCCTGAGTGGGGCTCTGTGCTGACAGCTCAGAGCCTGGAGCCTGCTTGGGATTGGGTCTCCCTTTCTATCTGCCCCTCCCCCACTCACGCTCTGTCCTCTCTCTAAAATAAACATTAAAAAAAATTTTTTTAAAGAAAAATGTAAAAAAAGTAATGAAAATTTATTAATTTGCATTTCATTCTACTATCTTACATAAACATGAAAAAAAAGGAACTATATGTAGCTTTTGTATATAGGGGTATGGGTTTAAATGCCATAAAGGAGGGTTTCTTTTTCCTTCTCTAAAAATATATCTCAATAGAAACCTAATGTTAAGTAGCCTAAAATCAGGAGGTATTCAATGCTGCTGATTAAGAGGTGGAATGAGGCAAGTAAAACATTGTCTCCTTTCAAACTGCAAATTATCTTCTAAAAGATATTTCCAAGATTTGAAGCATAATTCTCACTCTATTCTTAGATTAGAGTCACCAGTGTAGGTTAAACTTATTTTCAGTAGTTCAATGAAACAAGAATTATTACTTTGGAATGCATTGCTTTAAAAAAATGTTTCTGACAGAATCACTCACAAAAAGGAGACAGAATATACACTTTTAAAATCCACTTGTTTTGGGGCGCCTGGGTGGCGCAGTCGGTTAAGCATCCGACTTCAGCCAGGTCACGATCTCGCGGTCCGTGAGTTCGAGCCCGGCGTCAGACTCTGGGCTGATGGCTCAGAGCCTGGAGCCTGGTTCCGATTCTGTGTCTCCCTCTCTCTCTGCCCCTCCCCCGTTCATGCTCTGTCTCTCTCTGTCCCAAAAATAAATAAACGTTGAAAAAAAAAATTAAAAAAAAAATAATAAAATCCACTTGTTTTCTTTTTGTATAAAATGCTTTAAAAAAGCTTAAACTTTTTTAAACCTCAAAAGCTTGAAAAAGGGTTGGCTTCATTTGTTCAATAGGTGGCGAACCCAAAAGAACAAAGTTCTTTTGGTTTTACAAGCTAAGGAATATGAAGTTCAGTGCACAAAGAAACTAAAACATTCAAGTACACATTCTCAACCTGTTATCTATAGAAAACTGTCAGCTATACTTCAGCATAATATATTAAGCTACACAAGCCATTATGTTATATCTAACAACAAAACTATTACATTTCTCAACAAATTGAGATGTTATTTCCAAAAACCAATATTGCAAGCCTAAATGTAACAAGTTTCCATTTTCAGTAAGACCAAAGGTCTATTAAAGAGATCCTAGAAAACAGTATTTAGACAAAATTAAGTATTTCTAATTACAAAGAAACTTGAAATGAAAAGGAGCTTTTTATTTTCATTTTTTTCTCCATTTAATTTTCAAAATATTATCAGAGTTTACCTAGATCATTTTTTAAGCTAATTTCAGATGGTGGTTCTGAATCCATGGGCACGTTAATTAACGTATAGCACACGTTCTCAGCAGCCGTCATGGTTTCGGGATATAATCAAATCTCGATACAAGACTTAAGGATGATAGATGCCAGAAAATCTAGAAAAAGAAATACAAGGCTATCGTTACAAGTAAAAAACGAAAAACACAACCAGTAACTATTGTGATCTTTACTGTCTAAAGTTCATTCCGTTTGGCTAGTGAGTTTAAAGTATTAGAAGAGTGGGATCAGTTTATATGTGGTCCCATAAAAATAATGCCTAACAATAAAAAACACGGTCTGCCTCGGTCTAAGGTATATTATCTCCCACCCCACAAACCCGCCCAGGGCTTGAGAATGCTGTACTGCAACACTAAGGCCCACAATACAGTGACAGTCCTCCAGCCCCACCCCACCATTTAACAGAACAATGATTTTTGAACATAACACACAATCTGAACTGCTCAAGAGACCTGCGCACGAGTACTCAGCTAAAAACCAGAAACATTTCGCGTTCATGGGTGGACGCGACTGCGTGTCCGAGGGTCAATGGGTGCGCTGCACCCCACCCCTCCTCTTCCTCCTGCAAGGCAGCCCCCCGCCCTGGAATGGTGAGTCCCGGAGCCCGGGAAGAGATCAGACCCCTGGCCAGTACGCAAGGACGGGAAGGGGCGTCTGGCCCAGAGCTTCCCAGCCCCCCGTTCCACTTGGCCAGGCCCGGACGCGAGCGGCCTAGTCGCTCCCCTTCCTCATCTTCCCGCCGGAGAGCCAGTTCCTCCGACTCAGCCCGGCCCAACACGCCTCCGAGATTGGGGGCTTGTAGCCCGCTACCTGGCTCCAAGGGGCGGCAGCTAGGGCAACGGTGGGACCGTCGACTCCGGCTCCAACCCGCAGCAGCAGCCGCCGCTCCGCACAGTCTTCGGCTGACGTGGAAGGGGGTGGGGGTTACGAGGCCAAGCCACCTAGCGCCTACGGCAACTCAGAGAGGACATGCCTTCTCTGTCCTGCGCTTGCGCTCTGTAAGTACGCTGCAAGTTTCTTCCTCTAGTCCACGGTTGTCTTAGACTACGTTGGGGACTGGAGAAGCATTAAGCTTTCCCCGCAAGCCAAGCGCCGAATTAAGCGCTGTGGTTATTTAAGCGGTACTTAGAAATTGTTTCTTTCAGGAACTGCAACAGGCAAGGGAGGAGGTGCCCGGAAGGAGGAAAATAGGGTTGTGTGGTCCAGGGGGAAAGAGCACCAGACTGGGAGCTGGAAGCCATTTTCTAGTTCACCCACTAACAAAACAGGGAAAGTAACTAATTACTATTTGGGAAAGTCGCCTCATTTCTTCTAATAGGTAACACTAGATTCTATGAAGATCCATTTCAGTTCTTAACGTCTCCTCTCCAGTAGTCTGAATCTCTGCCTCTGCAGTTAGGCTGGGTTTACTGGAACATTAAGGCCACTCTTTATCTCGTAATGGTCCCTTTCACGATCCTTTTTGAGCACCCAAGAAATTAACTTTTTTTTTTTAACGTACAAAGGGAGATTAACGATTTTAAAGGATTTTTACCTGTCTCCACAAACCTAATTGTTACAGCTACAATCAGCCATGGCACCTTCAGTTTTGCCCATTTGAGGTTCCATGTGCCCCCCCCCACAGCATCTTCCCAGCAAAGGTTTTCTGCCCAATTATCATTAAACATTTTTTTTGAACCCTTGAGCAAAATACTGTGAATACAAAGACATCTGACAGAACTTGCCCTTAATAGGATCACTTCAGTTAGGAAGACAATACAAATATTGCCTCATGTATCCAGAATCTAGCTATTTGAGATTTTTAGAACCATCAAGCAAAATGTAAATTGTTCAAGCACCCAGAATATATCACGAAAGTCACCCATTTATAGCACTTTCTAAGAAAGCTCTTCAAAACCCGTGCATTGATTAAAAAAAAATTTTTTTTCATCGAAATAATTGTGGAGTGATCTAGACATCCCATATACTATCCCACTAGTTTCTTCCAGTAGTAACATTCTGCATCATTATAGTACAATACCAAATCCAAGAGATTGACATTGATATAATTCAGTCCTTACCTCATTCTGATTCACCAGTTTTACATGCATTCACTTGTGTATTTAGTTCTATGCAATTTTACCATATTTAGATTCATGTGACTACCACCAGAAATGATACAGACACTTTTAAGGATCCCTCCTGCTATCCTTTTACAGTCACAGCCACTTCCTTCCTTAATCTCTAGCAAGTCTGTAATTTCCCATATCTCTGTAATTTTTTCATTTCAAGGATGTAATATATATGAACTATACAATGTAACCACTGAGATTTTTTCATGCAACATAATTCCCTTGAGATCAACCCAAGATATATATACAACAGGTTCTTTCACTTCCATGTGTTTAACATGAAATTTTGCAAGTACAGTATCTGGTTTCCAAGCCCACATATCAAAAAGTGACAATCTGTTGGCATGAAATAAGGCCCCCCAAAGCGTAAAAACTAGACAGCAATATGAAAGCTCAGTTCAGAGCCACTATGGTGTAGGACCAACCACACCCACTTCAGTTGCCCTGGAGGATCATTGTGTTACAGAAGAAAATTTGAGACTTAACCGTGACAGAGTCATTAAGGAAACTATTAAATGTGAAGAGGGCAAGAAAATACAATGTTTTAGAAAATCTCATTTTAGGTCTGCACTTAAAATGTCATTGGTGGTGTATATGTATTGATGTATATTAAGTACAGAGCTTGTTCAACAGATATCATGACCTTGAAAAGCCTATTTCTTCCTGGTTTATAACATGCACCTTGTTTTGGGACTTCTATTTTCTTTTTTTTTTTTTTCAACGTTTACTTATTTTTGGGACAGAGAGAGACAGAGCATGAACGGGGGAGGGGCAGAGAGAGAGGGAGACACAGAATCAGAAACAGGCTCCAGGCTCTGAGCCATCAGCCCAGAGCCTGACGCGGGGCTGGAACTCACGGACCGCGAGATCGTGACCTGGCTGAAGTCGGACACTTAACCGACTGCGCCACCCAGGCGCCCCTGGGACTTTTATTTTCTATTCTACTATGTAAATATATCATTTTGAATGCATGTGAAATTTAAATTTTTTGAGAGCAAAGACCTTTTGAGAGTCATATACCAAGAATCATAAAAACAGGCATCTAGGAAATCAAGGCCTAAAGAAAAGGGACTTGCTCTCAAATCACAAAATCATCAAACATTGAGAAAGCTGGTCCCACAACCTGAATCCTGTGACCCACTTTACTGCCTCTTATTTTTTAACCATATGAGTTCTTCAAAGCTGTACATATAGATGTCTAATAAATTTCAGATAAATTGATTATGTATCAGTGATAGGTTTTATGAGAGGATAAAACTAGGAATTTTATTGTTTATCATTAACACAGACTAAACAGAATGAATATAACACACTAGACAAAGTGACAATGAAATGGCATTACAATGAACTCTGTACAAACAGTGGAGTTGACGGAATCTTACTGGGGTGGAAACGATTTTAAATTCTAAGGTCAACGTATAAGACTAACATCATATATTAAAAAGATTACTAAAATCGCCTCCAGGGATGCCTGGGTGGCTCAGTCGGTTGAGTATCCGACTTCGGTTCAGGTCATGATCTTGCGGTTTGTGAGTTCCAGCCTGGAGTCAGGCTTTGTGTTCACAGCTCAGAGCCTGGAGCCTGAAGCTTGCTTCAGATTTTGTGTCTCCCTCTCTCTCTGCCCCTCCCTGCTTGCACTCTGTCTCTCTCTCTCTCTCTCAAAAAAATATTAAAAAAAAATCTTTAAAATCGCCTCTCAAGTACTATCCAGATCACATTTTTTTCCCACCTGAGCACCAGTCAAGTAATTGGTTTACATTTAGAACAGATACAAAACGATATACATTATACATGTTATCTTTAAACAACAGAGTCACTCAACAAGACAGAGGCTGGCACAATGATAGGCACAGAAGAGACCCGCCTGAGGCTTTAAAGATCAGATTATGAAATTTCCCACTTATGTTCCCTCCTCCAGACTATACTAGCTATTGAGTCTGAAGGCCTGTGGGAGAACTCCCTCTTTACTTTGCGTTTATGAAAGTTGCATGTGCTTAATGCAAATCTATTGTAGGTCAAATGGCCACATGGTACTTGTGGTCTCATCCCAAGCTCAAATGGCAGACTCCTGAGGCTATTTTCAGAACACAGACCCAACACCTCATACGCATTCCTATATTTAGTCAGGTCTTTCCCTCAACAAGTTTGCCAGAAAGCACCCAGCACTTTCCCTTCAAGAAGCTAGAGATTTAAATCTACTCAAGCTTTTAAAGTTTTAGGTGATCTGGAAAAAAAAGTAAAGTAACAATTTATGAATTTTAAAGTGTCCAAGTTTTCACATAAATTCTCCCATTTAACCTTCACACTAATTCTCCAAAGGAGTTCCTTAAAATAGAGCTAAGTAACTTGCCCGAAGACAATGGTAACTAATTAGTAGAATTAGGTCTAAAATCCAAATTCCCTGTCTACAAATGAACTGCTCCTTTCTAGATAGGAATCTCAGGAAATAAAAAACTCCTCTCAGCTTCTTAGCAGCGAAACGTTGGATTGTTTTGTAAATCAGATTTCCTCAGATTTCATTTTGCATGGCCTAAGATAAAAATTGTTCTGGGGGCACCTGGGTGGCTCAGTCGGTTAAGCGTCCGACTTCGGCTCAGGTCATGATCTCGCGGTCTGTGGGTTCGAGCCCCGCGTCGGGCTCTGTGCTGACAGCTCGGAGCCTGGAGCCTGCTTCAGATTCTGTGTCTCCCTCTCTCTCTCTGACCCTCCCCCATTCATGCTCTGTCTCTTCTCAAAAATAAACATTAAAAAAAAAATTAAAAAAATTGTTCTGCAATTTCTGCATACACCACTCACAAAAACAATGGAAGTCAACCTAAAGATTACGATGGAGTGGGGCTGGGCAGGCTGAGAGGAAATGATGGTTTGGGATTAAAATTTCCCTTTGTTATTTTTGCAGGAAGTTCCCTACAGGGAGACCAGAGCTAGCACTACTGCCATCTGCTGGTTGGAAAGAAAAACCATTCATATGTTAATAGTCTCGCTACTATGGTGGTTGCAAAGGGGAGGTTTCTTAGGTTTATTAAGAAATCTCCAGGGTTGAACTTTGCAAGTTGTATTCTGAAACAAATCTCCATAGATTCTCATGTAGCAAGTCCACACACAGGGAACTGGTATAAGGTTGTGATAGATAAAAGGTATTATTTTCCCCGTCACTAAACATAAGGCAATTTAATTTGGCAAACATGGCAGATGACCAGTTGTAATCTCATACTATTTACAGTTGAAACTACTTAAAAAACAAAACCCAATACACCAGCAGGTGAAACAATTTTATTTCACAGTTGTCTTTAAAACCACAAAGACACTATGTTCTTCATATAAAAACATTAGTACAGATAACTATACTTTCTAGAAAATGATTATACAGACCCTCTCAAAAAAAAAAATGCATACCATCATATGGTGTCAGAGAAGTAGCTTGGGAAAAACACATCTGGGCTGATTCCTAAAACATACCATAAGACCACCCTGCATCTTTTGGTTCAAAGTATAGATTATTGTCATCAGTACGTGCTCCTGAATTCTTACATATTTGATAATATACAGATAGACTGGTTTATGACTTAATGTTCCATTGGTTCATCAGCCTTTTCTGCAGGTTCATCAGCAGGTTGAGCAGGCTGTAAGGGGAAGAAAAAAACAAAATAGGTCAAAAAAAAAAATCACTTGACTAATATATACTTCTTATCACACTTATTACAGTCTGAAAGAATTTATGAGAAGAGGGGTTAGGAAAGATTTTGGATATTCAATTTTAGTTGACTGTCCTGTTAAAATTTCTGAACAAAGTTTTTTTTGTTTTTGTTTTTGTTTTTAAACAGACGTAATTTTATAGGTCTGAAAACCAAAGCATCATTGAACAATTCCAGTATTTTACCATATTGTCTTGGTTAGGAATAAAGTCCTTCCTTTTATCATCACTACTAGCCTTAGAATATAATCAGTAGATTTTAGGCATTCTCTTCCTCTTTAGCACTAATAAACAGAGTGAAAACATGGTCAAACCAACCAGCTCTGTGGAACTCACAGCATTCTCCCCAACAGTGCTGGTTCTTACCAACAGGTTTAAATACAATGCAAATCTTGCTTCTCTAAATAGTACCAACAATATCCTCTCCAAGGTGAAAAAAAAAATTCACACTGTAGAAAAAAGTGTCTCTCCAGAACACTTTATTTTCAATTATACAACTATCAAATAAGTATCTGTAAAAAGCCAATGTGTATTCTTTTTTTTTTTTTTTAAAGAAATTTTATTTATTTTTTAATGTTTATTCACTTTTGAGAGACAGAGACAGAGCACGGGCAGGGGAGAGGCAAAGAGAAAGGGGGACACAGAATCCGAAGCAGGCTCCCGGCTCTGAGCTGTCAGCACAGAGCCCAACGTGGAGCTTGAACTCATGAACTATAAGATCATGACCTGAGTGGAAGTCAGACGCTCAACCGACTGAGCCACCCAGGCGCCCCGCCAATGTGTGTTCTAAATATTCAACCAAAAAGACCAGTATTTCCTGACCCTTTTCTCAGTATTTGTGAACAGCCAACTTAGTTTCCAGAGGGTCCCCAATGAACTTTCCCTCAGTCCTCACTCCTATAGACTCTTGGCCGGCCCTGTGACTTGTTTTAACCAATAAAGTGTGCAAAACTGATGCTGTGCCACTCCTGAGCCTCAGCCTTTTAAAATGTCTGGCAGCTTCCACTTTGGAGCTTTTGAACTTTTACAAGCTCTGAGACGCTACCCCGCTGAAGAAAGGTTCTGAGAGGACACAGCCATCCTAGCAGCAGTCTCAGCCTTCTAACTGTCCCTCTAAGATATACCAAGAAAGTCTGAATAAAGAAGACATGTGAGGGGAAGCTTGGGTAACTCCCTCAGTTAAGTGTCCAACTCTTGATTTTGGCTCGGGTCAGTCTCATGGTTCATGAGATTGAGCCCTGGGTCGGGCTCTGTTCTGACAGTGTGGAGCCTACTTGGGAGTGTCTCTCTGCTCCTTCCCTGCTTGTGCTCTCTCTCAAAATAAACAAATAAAATAAAATAAAACAAAACAAAACATTAACAAAAACAAAAAACAAAAAAAGGGGTGCCTCGGTGGCTCAGTTGGTTAAGCATCCGACCTCAGCTCAGGTCATGATCTTGTGGTTGGTGGGTTCCAGCCCCACATCAGTCTTTGTGGTGACAGATTGGAGCTTGGAGCCTACTTCGAATTCTGTGTCTCCCTCTCTCTCTCTCTGCCCCTCCCCTGCCTTGCACTCCACCTCTCTCAAAATTAACATTAAAAATTAAAAGAAAAAAAAAAAAGACGCATAAGTAGAGCCATCTTGGATGTTCCAGCCCCCCTGCTTCAACTGACTTCAACACAAGAGGCCCTAAGTAAGACTAGCAAAAGAATTATTTAGCCAGTCAACCCATAGAATTGTGAAAAATAGCAACAGATAACTAGATTATCAACCCTCTTTCACTTATGTAGATAACTACTCCCTCAGTATTTCACATTACTCAGTTCTAAGTTCTCCTACTGTCATTTGAATTATGAGCCTACCTCAATAATTAAAAACAAAAATGGTAGGTTTACACAGTTGTGGTAGGAACAGCAGCTTATGACAGAACTAAAGTCTCTGGTGTAATGATTAGTTATATACCTGTGCCTTTCTCTGTGGTCTTTCTTCAAGACCTTCCAGGAATGGAGATACATCATCATCATCATAAATCGTAAACTCCAAGTCTTTACCAACAATTCCAATGGAAACATTCTGAGGGGGAAAAAAAGGTAAAAATTAAAAATCAAGAGAATTTAGGTTGGAAAAATGTTTATGATTAAATGGGTGAAACAAAGCAGAATAAAAGTTTATATAGCACTTAAATAAGACTTGAAAAACACTCAAGTGTAGAGAAAAAAGGAAGAAAACTGTAGACTCTTGTAACTTGCAAATTTCATATTTTGATAATGACGAGTAACTTCAAAGGTCTATGTCACCAAGAAATTCGCAAGTTGAATCATAATGAGAATGTGCTGCAGACCAGTGTAATGGAGCAAGTCACTTAGCTAAGCAGTAAGCCTAACTCCCAAGAAACAATCAGGTTTGTTTCTTGTTTAAGAGATGATAGTTCTTAACAAGGAAAGAGAGTAAGTAGTGGGTTATAAAGTGCTGAAGTTGGCGAGCTCCTAGAACTATGTTCTACATATTAAAATTAAAGACCAATTCTTAAAATGCTCAGTGAATGCTATCCAGTGTAAAATTAAAATTTTAGTGAAAATTTGAGGCATAAGGATATATAGGCCTTCTCTCAATGATTTCACTGAATCATTATCTATGATTCAGTAAAAATATGAAATCAGAAACCCAAATACCTGAGCAAACTTTTCCAAAGTGTACATGTCAACAGTTAACTATAAACCCAAATTTTAAAAGATAGTCATCTTCAGTGATAGCATTATGGATACTTTAAACAAATAAAAATAATTTAATGTACATTCCTGATTTCTTTGAAAAAAAATTATTTATGATAGGAAAAATTATTTTCAAAAGATTATCAAGCTATAAATTCTTCAGATATATATTACATAATAATTATCTAATCACTGTAACAAAATGGATTTATAAAATGCTGACTGATACCACTCTGGTTAATGATCATTCCTGCATTGTACTATATGGGCCCCTAGATCATTCAATCTCTTTCCCTGGACATCTTTTAACATTTTCCATTCTCATTTCACTGAGAAAACAGAAGCAATTAGAAGAGAATGTTCACAAGCTCCCATGGTATAATATCCCTAGATCCTCTCCCTTGCTGTTAATGAATAGTCCAATTTCCTCTCTAAGGTCTGTCTACCTTTCTTCCACCTGTGTACTATTTAAGGACACTGGCCTAGCAGTTTTTCTCATATTTCTCCTACATAAATGTTTCCCTTTACAGGGATTATTCTTATAACCATGCACCAAACATGCTGTAATTTCTCCCATTTTAATTAAAAAAACCAAAACAAAAAAACTTCCCTACATTCTCTTCCAGTCACCACCCGTTTCTCTGACCCTGCAAGAGAAAATCTCCACAGAGCTGCCTCCAGTCCGTCCTTGCCCATTCTGATTCATCCCTTTCAGGCTTTTGGCTCACCATTCCAATGAAACTGCCTGGTCGAGTCCCCCATTACATCATTGCTAATCTAATGGTTAATTCTCACTCCACATCTTCCCTGATGTATTAGCAATTTTTTGTTCCCTCCTTCTTGAAATAGTTTCTTCATTTGCTTTCAAGAATGTCTCACTTTCTTAAGTTTTCCTGTTATCTCCCTGGTCATCTTTTTTAGTCCTTTTTGCTGATACTTTCCAATCTCTGAAGGTTAGAGTGCCCCTGGCCCAGGCCTTAAACCTTTTACTAAACTATGATTCCATTAGCAGTATCATCCAATCCAGTCTCAAAATGCCATTTCTACATAAAAACTCCAAAATTTGTAAGTCTAGTCTAGACCATTCTCCACCAAACTTTAGGGGAGACACATCTGATAAATGCTGCTTTTTTTTTTTTTTAAAGTAAGCTCTACACCCAACATGGGGCTTGAATTCATGACCCTGAGGTCAAGAGTCGCATGCTCCACTGACTGAGACAGCCAGGTGCCCCAATAACTGCTTATTTTATATCACCAATGGACAATAGGCATTTCAGGCTTAATAAGTCCCAAGCTAACTGCCTGATCTTCCACAACTCCCACCCCCAAACCTGTCCCTTCTACTGTCTTATCCATCTCAGTAAATGTAAACCTCTCCTTACTCTATCAGGCTCCAAATTTTGAAAACAACTTGTTTTGTTGTTGTTCTCACACCCTCACAACTAATTCGTTAGCAAACATTTTTAGCTCTAATTTCAAAACATACCCCAAACTGAACCACTTACCCCCCTCTCCAACTCCACAGCTCTGCTCTAATTCACCACGTTCTCTCATCTGCATTACCTTAACAGTTTGAAAACTATTTTCACCCATGTTGCCCACTATAATCTGTTCTCAAAATGGCAACCAGAATGACTCTTTAAAACCTAAATCAAATCATGGTATTCTTCTGCTCAAACTCTTGACAGCCCACTCAGAAAAAAATCCAAAATACCTACAATGGTTTATACATGATCTGGCCTCCATTTATCTGACTTTATTCCTTCTCTTTCTCTTGATCACTGACTCCAACACTACTAGCCTCCCTGCCTCAACTACAAGGAATGTTCTGGACTCAAGGCCCTTATACTTGTATTCCCTAGATTAATCTTGTGCTAGACATCTGAATGGCTCACTCACTCACTTCCTTTAGATATTTTCCTCAAATTTCACTTTCTTGACCATCCAAGGCCATCCTTGACCACCCTATTTTAAATTTTCCTCAGCACACCTCCTTCCTATACCCAGATGGTCTTTCTCATTTTAACCTGTTTTATTTTTTCTGTGGCATTTATCGCCTTCTAATATATTATATAATTTACTTATGGGTATATTTTCTCGCCCCAACTTGGATAGTATGTTCCATGAAGGCCAAGATGCTTGCTGTGCTTATATTCTCAATGCCTAGTGTCTGCACGTGGTAGGTGCTCAATACATATATTTGTTAACTGAGTTAATAATACAAAAAGGTATCGGGGAGCCTGGGTGGCTCAGTCAGTTGAGTGTCCGACTTTGGCTCAGGTCATGATCTCGCAGTCTGTGAGTTCGAGCCCTGCATCGGGCTCTGTGCTGACAGCTCAGAGCCTGGAGCCTGCTTCAGATTCTGTGTCTCCCTCTCTCTCTGCCCCTCCCCCGCTCATGCTCTGTCTCCTTCTCTGTCAAAAATAAATAAACACTAAAAAAATAATAATAATACAAAGGTATTCTGACCTGCTAAAGAAATGTAGGGCATTCTACATAAAACTTACTGGCTTTATTAATTTACACCAAAAAGAAATGTTTAAAAATCATTGCAAAATCAGATCACTTAGTGAATAGCTTAAAGAGAAAGAATGAACCAAGGCAAATCTCCCAAATTGAAGAACTGTGTACACTCCTCTATTACTTATACTTATGAAATAAGTGATTGACCTGTAATGTTAAAATTTCAAGTTGAAAAACATGATTATCTACCTTTGTAGTTAGGTCCTGTTCTGCGGGAAGTGTCTCTCGTAAGGCACGCAGACCATGTTTAACCAGTTCATTCAAATTGCCTATGTAACAAATTAACAAGTATTTCTTAATTTCATCTTCACATGAGGCTGCTTTTATCAGGTCTACAGTCTGTTATTACGGTTTTAGTCACGTAATAAATATATCACAATAAAAAGCCAAAATTTTAATGTTTAGCCATATAATCTTCTAATAATAATAAATAACATTGCTATTATTTTACTTAAAGAGGAGAATACATGATTTTTGTTACTAAATTTCACCTTTTTTTATGCTAAATTAAATGAGAATCCTCACTCACAAATGCTACAGCTCAAATTTTTGTAAAATGTATTCTATGGAATTTATTTGCTCTTTATAAACAAAGTCTCCAATATTTCTATGTGGCCAGTATTAACCCGATACCAAAACTAGACAAAGATATCACAAGAAAATAAAACTACAGATCAATTATCCTTATGAATACAGACACAAAAAAAACCTCAACAAAATATCAGCAAAATGAATCCAGCAACAATTATGTTTATGTAAACATTTCTATATATAGTTACTATTATAAATCATGATCAAGAGGGATTTGTCCTAGGAATCCAAAGCTGGTTTAATATTCAAAAGCCCAATAATGCAATACACCACAATAAAATGAAGGGTAAACAACCACACAGGCACCTAAAGAGATGTCCAAAAAACATGTGTTAAAGTCCAAGACCACTGTTTAAGCAAAGCACTTGAAAACCTGCCCCATGATCACATCTTCCATCATCATTTTACCTTTCTTTTTCATAGCTACCCTAATTTCTTGTCTATGCACTACTTATACAGAAATGTCTGTGTGGCTAAAAATAACAACAGAATCATAGAAAACTAAAAGTTGTCAACAGAACTTATAATTGGTAACCAATACAGGGGTTCTCATCTCTGGCTCATCTCTGGAGGGGACAAAAAAAAAAATTACTTACACTCCATAAACCCAGACATATGTCTCTCCAAGTAAGTACGAGCTGATTGAGAACGTGCTCCAATGGACATAGCTCTACAGTCAAAATAGTTAGCAGAGGGACAGGTCTGGAAAATGTGAGGGCCCATATCCTACAAACAGAAAAAAAAAATACATATACATATATATACATACATTACATATATATATATATGTACACACACACACACAATTTTTGACTTTGAGCTAAAAATTACAAAATTTCTAGTCAGTTTTGAAAAATCATCAAAATGTAACAAATATTCTATGAACTTACATCATAACCAGCAATAAGCAGTCCAACACCGTATGGTCTCCGGCCATATCGTTGCGTTGGTATCTGGGTCTCTTAAACTAGTTAAAGAAACTGTTCTAACAAGGAATAAAGTACTATCTTTTTTTTCAAGTTAAACATTATTAACAAAGAGCTTTGGTTTTTTAATTGCTACATAATCCATCACAGCAAAGAGAAAATAAAAGAACCATATTTCTTTGGCCCCATATTAAAAAAATGTTGGGAGGGGTGCCTGGGTGGCTCAATCGGTTGAGCATCCGACTTTGGCTCAAGTCATGATCTCAGGGTCTGGGAGTTCAAGCCCTGGATCAGGTTCTGTGCTGACAGCCTCGAGCCTGGAGCCTGTTTCAGATTCTGTGTCCCGCCCCACCCCCTACCCCCCACCTCCCCACCCCTCTCCTACTTGCATGGTCTCTCTCTCAAAAATAGATAAACATTAAAAAAAAAAAAATTTTTTTTTAAATGTTAAGACTATCCACAAAACCTAAGAATGACTGTCAGCAAAATGATCTCCTCTTATGTAGAGTACCTCGTCTATTTTGGGTGAGAGGTTAAGAATTTGGGGGGACATCTAGAACCACCAATAAAAACTTCAAATCTCCTCTAAAAATGATACTTGAATAGTTTTCCTGAATTGGGCTTCTCTATGTCTGGAATAGGGCTGATGAAAGAGCAATCAAATGCTTTACTTAGAACATTTTTCCATGGCAAAACTTCCCACAATTCTAAATTTTAAACATTGTTATTGAAAAGTAACTAACCTTAAAGTTTTCAGAATCTTACCTATCCTATGTATTATATTCCCAATAATTAACATAAGCATTAGGTTATATTTTATATAATAATTAACATAAGGATTAAGTATCAAAATTCTTTGAATTTCACATCCATAAATCCTAACATAAAAAGGATACTGCTTCCAATTAGAGATACAAGACGAGACACAGGAAGAGGTCTGTCAAATACAAATCTGGAATCCAAACACTCCTGGCGCATAAAATTACTAAAAAAGAAACAAGAAAAATTAGTTATTTCAAATCAGAGTTATTTCAATCTAAATAGTTTGATTTCTTTTTGCTTTTCCTCACATGGATTAAGAAAGACATGCCACAAGGATGCATTTTTACACTGAACTCTGGGGCATGATGAGGTTTTTAAAAAGACTAAATATTCCTTAGCTCTAGATAAACTTGGTCTCTGAGTAGTTTAGAGAAGGCTGAGCAAGAGAAAAAGAGCAAGCTCTCTTTTCTTACCCTTTCCCACTGTCAACAAGATTGTCTTAATTCTAGGTCTTAAACCAGCAAAAAGAGTAACTATTTGCTTTTTTTCTTGAAAGCTGAAATTTCCCCGAAAGAGCAAATGCAAGGAATAGAATCCATACAAGGACATTGCTACATGTTCCTGCCAATGTTGCTCCTCTCCATAAGCAGCACTCTAAAGGAGACACAGAACACTAGACTATTGAGTCTCACTGTTAAACGTACCAAGATTCAAGCAGATGTAACATTGGGGAAAACAGAATTCATGCCTAACAATTAAAGACAACAGGATAAACAACAGGGAAATGGATATGCACCTTTCTTTCCATGTTGCTTTGTCTAGTTTATGTGTATGTCACATCTGATAATCAAATGTTGACTGTGGGAACCATGCTATTTGTTCACTACTTTTATTTAAGCTCATTTCCCAAGGCTATCTATACTGCATTGCTCAATATGGCAGGTACTAATTACATGTGACTATTAAGCACTTAAAAGGTGGCTAGCCTGAACAGAGATGTACTGGAAGTGCAAAATACACCTGAAATTTCAAAGACTCAGTACAAAAAACAATGCAAAATATCTCATTAATGAAGTTTTTACATCGATTACACATTTACATGGCAGTATTTTAGACAGATGGGGTAAATAAAACGTTTGACCATGCAACATATTTTACATTTTCAAGAGCTCTCAGAAACCAATAATGCCGTCACTATCTTGCCAACCTAAGAGAGCAGGCGGCTCACTGGATAACTCTAAAATCTTCAACAGTGGCATTACTATTTGCGTTTCGTGCGTATATTCTTTCTTCCCTAATTAAATCACAGGCTTGGGGCACCTGGGTGGGTCAGTCAGTTAAGCATCTGACTTCGGCACAGGTCATGATCTCACAGGTAGTGTGTTTGAGCCCCATGTCAGGCTCTGTGCTGACAGTTCAGAGCCTGGAGCCTGTTTCAGATTCTGTGTCTCCCTCTCTCTCTGCCCCTCCCCTGTTCATGCTCTCTGTCTCAAAAATAAATAAACACTAAATCACAGGCTTAAGAGATTAGTTTTGGCTAACTACCTTCGACCTCCCAACACACACATTCATAAATTACCTGAAAGGCACTGTGTTAAGTGCTCTACACGTTAGGCTATTCAACAATAACTCTGAAACACAACATACTAAAAGCATCAACGGTGTAAGTAACTAGCCTCACCTCAAATCCTAAGTGGTTTCAAAGCCCCAGCTCTTCACTTATATGTCTCTCATCTCTATCTCCTCTGGACTCTCACAGAAATCTACCTGTCCCTCTCCACTTTCTACCTTGTATTAAAGATATACTACTAGATTTTAAGTTCCTAGAAGACAAGATGTATATCTGACCCATACATACAGAATGAATATCCAGTAATGAGCTTTGCAAAAAATAAATGTCTTACAAATACTGGCATATTAAAGTAAGGGTAGTTCTGCCAATCCTTAGAAACCAGACAAAAGTGTCAAGCCCTTCTTAGACACAACATTGTCTCAAACAATAAAAACACTGAGTTAACAAGTATCGCATTATGAGGGGACTTCTCAAAAGCTTTAATCTTAACATGGCTAATTGTAGTAGTTACTACTACAGGAATCAAGAAATGGAATACTTAGGGGGCACCTGGGTGGCGCAGTCGGTTAAGCGTCCGACTTCAGCCAGGTCACGATCTCGCGGTCTGTGAGTTCGAGCCCGGCATCAGGCTCTGGGCTGATGGCTCGGAGCCTGGAGCCTGTTTCCGATTCTGTGTCTCCCTCTCTCTCTGCCCCTCCCCCGTTCATGCTCTGTTTCTCTCTGTCCCAAAAATAAGTAGACGTTGAAGAAAAAAAAAAAAAAAAAAGAAATGGAATACTTAGTAACTGAGCCCAAATCCAGTAAGGTATTCACAATCTGAACTTCTAAACTCTGCCAGACAACTTCCTAAAACATCGTATCTTGATAAATCCAAATGGATGTTTCTTTTGCTTTTCAAGATCATACTCACCATAACAGTCTAGCATCAGCAGTAAGTCCCGCAATCGAGATACCAATATGGTTGTCAACATGGAGAATTTTTTTCTGATGAGCTGCAAGCTCTGACTGTGCTCTCTAAACAGAGACATTACAGAACATAAAAATACATTTACGATTTTATTACCGACGCAGTGAAACTTCTATCTGACAGTTCCATTTTCTACACGAGGAAGATTTATTTACTGCTGTACTTACCTTCAATGCAACCAGCACTGCATGGGTTTTTGACTTCAGACCAACTGTGGCTGAACCTTGTTTAACAGCTTCCATTGCATATTCAATTTGATGAATCCTGCCCTAAAGAGAAAACAACACATCTTAGAATCATCTTGTAAGATCCTTTTATATATTTAAAATTGGTTTAGTGGTCCCAAATCTCAGGGGAGTATGGTTAAATCTCAAATGACTTTTCTTTTAAACTAGGAAACTTACTTTAATGATAAATTTAGGTTCCAGGATGTCTAAAATGATTATATTCCATTTCACAGATATAGTATAAAACATTTTTACTGGGACACATGGGTGACTCACTCAGTTGATTAAGCACCCAACTTTGGCTCAGGTCATATGTCACAGTCTATGGGTTCAAGCCCCGTCGGGTGTTGTCCTGACAGCTCAGAGCCTGGAGCCTGCTTGGGATTCTGTGTCTCCCTCTCTCTCTCTGCTCCTCCCCCACTCACGCTTTGTCTCTCTCCCTCTCCAAAATAAACATAAAAAAAAAAAAATTAAAATAAAGAAACCACAACATTTTTACCTGAGGGCTCCAAACAGTGACATCATTGTCATACTGGTTGCGAAACTGAAAATAAAAGAAAAAAAGACCTGTTAACTTAAGAACACTACAGATTCCAGTTTTTAACAAGCTCTATCATTAAAAACTGTTCTCCCATCTGTTTCCATTCAACATTAACACCTGCTATTAATACAAACTCATTGGAAGATTACTGCTATACTCAGTTGCAAGCAAATTCTAAATTTACCATGAACTACAAGGGAGGAGCAGATCTAGATAGGACCCATCTTTCCAACTTCCAATTCTACCACTATCTATAGCATTCCCTTTGGGTTCCGTTCCTAAAGTTCATAGTGTCACCTTTCCTTCCCATCTCTGCTTAGGCTCTTCTCTTATACTGGGCCCTAATAAATGATCAAAAGCGCTTTTTCTTTAACCTCGCTCAAATGTCTATCTCTCTAAGTCTTCTCTATTTTTCTCCCAAAATTCCAACACATACTCCCATCAGTTCTTTATCTACACTCCCTTTCTACTTTATGATTAGGGACATGTCAGATTTATCTTTGAACCCTTACTGCACTTAAAACGGTGCCTTGTACGTATAAACATTCATACTGAAGAAAAAACACAAGAATGTTGTCGGGAAGTTAGATGTTAACACAAAGAGCTACAGAGCCAGAACCATTACTGCTTTAATAAGGGTACTGAAACAAGTCTACCAGCACAATACTGGGGAAATAACCCGGGGGGTGAGAAAGCTGAGTGCTGGAATGGCAGACATGAGACTGGAAGCCCCGAGCCCTAGGCTGTGTCCGTGGTAACACCACTTCTCTCAGCCTCGGTTTATTCACTTGGACAAAGTGAATGAAAAGAACCCTTTCTGATCGAGTGTAGGGGAGAGAAAAATGAGACGGGGCCACAAGGAAAATGGACGCTGTCCTGGAACCCAAACCCTGGGATCAAGCCCGCAGTGGCAGTACAGGGAAGCCGCCAAGTCAAGTCCCTATTTCCTCCTCTCCTACACAGAGCACGAGGAGCCGTTCTGAACCGCTCGGAACTACTCCGGCTGTAGGAACTTGAGGGGCGAGCTCATCTAGCTGACCGAGGAGGTAGTGTCCCAGGCCCGGCAGAAAGCGCAACAAGCCCGGGAGGAAGGCCGCACTGACTACCCATCGCCCCTCTCCCCGCCAGGCCGGAGATGCTGAATCACTGCTGGAACCCTCCCGTCGGCCGAGGTTCCCATACCCCGTGGCCCCAGGCCGCTCTGAGGATGACCGAAGGGGCGGCTCACCATCCCCCAGTCGGCGGATCTTTGCCCCAACCCTGCCTGAGCTCGGAATCCAACGCACCATGGTTCCGGCGCGGGTCTGGCTGCGGCCTCCAGCAGAGGTGCGGACCCAGGAGCGCGGCCGAAACTACCGCTCGGCGATCTACAAACAAGTCTTCGGATTTTGACGGCGGCGGCGCAGGGCAAGGCAATCTATCCCAGAGATATCGATAGGCTCCCAGCGCTACCCCACCCTCAACCTCTCAGATCACCCCCCCAGTAGGCGGGGCCTCGTCAGGAGGCGGGGTTCAGATTGGCGGGAAATCTTGGGCGGCGGCTGAGAGCTTCGGGGCGGCCACTACAAAATCGCCCTTCTCGGATCCTCAGTGATTATTACCTGTGTATTGCCGATTCCCTCCAGTTTCTCACCGCTCGGCTGATACACCTGAAATCGTTCGAGACGACGCCTGCGACTACAGGTGATGCAGTGTGCAGCTCGAAATCTCTCATTCAGGGTCCACAGAGATTTGGGGTATTGTGTGACTGGAAGAAGAGCGAGGCTGTAAGAAAAGCCACAAAATAATGGTTCGTTTGTTTGTGTCAACCACCCTCTCCGTCAAGTACTTTGTGTACACGCATTTCTTTCTACTTCGGAAATCCTTTTCTCCATTCCCTGGAGAAATCATTTTTCAAGGCTCTGTTGCCATTGGTCCCTCTTTAGTAGCATTACTGGTTTCCCCTACAAGACTTTGAACTCCATGAGGGCACTAATGCCTTTCTCTGGTGTCAAAATCAAGCACGATGCTTGTTTTTTCTTTATTTTGTTATAATGTTTTAATCGGGTAGATCAGACCACTGAGAAAAACTGGACATTTTCTTCTGAAACACGTATTTTCTCTGTTGAGAACTTTTGGCAAATCCACAGAGAGTTTAGCACAGCTCTGCAAACATCTGCCAATTTAACACCTACCCTGTACCAACGTTGACATATTTTCTTTATAAAGTAGGAAAGTTAAGTACCTAGACTCAGGCAAGGTCCACATTGAAAGTTTGGTCCTTAATGATCTAAGCTTTTGCAGATGAAGTAACAGACTCAGGTCACTTCTGTGATTTGCTCGAGTTCAGAGCAATTTAGTATCACAGTCTGTTTAAACCTTTCACTTTGATATTTTGGTCTTTTTTTCTCTGTCAAATATTTTTCAGGTTAAATAGGACTCCCTAGTATTCTGCATTATGAACATACGATGTTTTATTTAACCAAATCCCTGTTGTTTAATATTTAGGTTCCCCCCTACTCACCAACTCATTTATGAACTGCTTGGTACATAGTTTTGCTTGTATACGCCAATACTTCCTTCTTTAGAATAAATTCCTAAAAGTGGAATTGCAGAGTTGAGTGAAATGGATTTTTCCAAAGCTTTTAATAAAAAGCGCTAAGCTGCCCTCCAGAAATGTTTTATCAGTTTATACTCTCCACAATAGTATATGAAACCTCCCTGGTGGTCTAGTGGTTAGGATTCGGTGCCAACCACAATAGTATTTGAGGGTGCCCTCCTCCTCCTTAAATTCACCAATACTGGTTGTTGTCATTTAAAAAAGAATATATATTATATATATTAATATATATTATTTATGAATTATATATATTATTATATTATATCTTTTTTAATATTTATTTATTTTTGAGAGAGAGCATGCAAGTGAGTGGGGGAGTGGCAGAGACAGAGTGGGACAGAGGATTCGAAGCAGGCTCTATGCTAACACCAGAGAGCCCGGCTTAAACTCATGAATGAACGTGAATGAGATCATGACCTGAGCCAAAGTTAGATGCTTAACCAAATGAGCCACGAGGCACCCCAGATTGTTGTCATTTTAAAAATCACTGTTAATTTAGTGGATTAAATAAGCAGATTGTTCTCTTCTGTTTCTCTAGCACCCAGCACAATGCCTAGCATATACTAAATGCTTAATAAATATTATTTAATGAATGTTGAGTGCAAAGTAACTACTCATTTAATAATTGTTATATAGTACATAAACATTTTGGCAATTCTTTTCTGCATATGCGTATATTCACTTGCTTCAAAAATATGTGTAATAAATATATAATTGTTTTTAGAAATAAGATCATACTAAACTGTTTTATACTACACTTTAAAAGTTATGGCCATGTTTTCGTGTTCATAAGTATATGATATATATTATTTTCAATAGTGACATAGTATTCTATTGTGTAGAAATACAATAATTAACTAAACTATGGGTGAACCATTAGCTTATTTCCAAGTCTTCATTATTATAAAAATACTATAATGAATATTTTTATACATACACACATTTTTGTACTTTCCTGATTACCTCCTTATGATGAATTCATAGTAATGGAATTGCCAGGTCAAAGGGAACTTGCATTTACAATTATGATAAATATGGCTAAATTACAAAAAAGCAAAAACTTATATCAATTTATATTCTACAGTGCCTGAGAGTCCACTTTCGTTATACTTTCACCAGCACTGGATAGGGTAAGTACTTTTGACCTTTATCAAGTTGATAGGCAAAAAAAAAAAAGAGGAAAAAAATCTCTTTAATTTTACTTGTATTTTTTGCTTCCTAGCCAAAAAAAAAAATCTTTTCATGTATTTCTTGTCTGTTTACATTACTTTAGTGAATTGCCACTTAATTCCCTTCTTCAGTTTATTATTATTAGTCATTTTCTCATTGATTTCCAGGAGCCCCTGCCCTTAGGTAGTTAACCTATTGCTACCGTGTTACTTTTGTAGAAGGCATGTATTGAATACAAAGAAAAGAAACCCAATGAAACTAGTTCAAGTAAAAGTTAAGGGGAGGGACAGCATGGGGGATACTGTAAGTATGTAACAGGGAATCACGTAACACTCAACATAGGGATTTTTTTTAAAATGTCTATTTATTTATTTTGAGAGAGAGAGAGAGAGAGAAAGAGAGAGAGAGAGAGAGAGAGAGAGAGAGAGAGAGAGAGAGAGAATCCCAAGCAGGCTCCACACTCAATGAAGAGCCCCGTGTGGGCTTGATCTCACAATGGTGAGATCATGACCTGAGCTGAAATCAACGGTTGGACACTTAACCCACTGAGCCACCCAGGCACTCCAGAAATTTTTTTTATTTACTAAGCTACTCCTAGTGCCTAGAACAAAGCCTAGCATAATAGTAGGTACTCATTAAATATTTGTTAAATGAAAAAATGAAAGAATGATGAATCTCTCACTCTCAAACTTGTCCTTTTGATTGTTATCTCCTAAATAAATATTTAGGGCTTTGTGATATATCCTTCATTCACAGTAATTGGCTAGACTCTTCAGAGGCTCATATCAAAGCTCCTCTCATAAGCCATCAGAACGGGCATTTGGTTAACCTTTTGGTCAAAACTGAAGGTCCTAAGCACTTACTAAAGTTTTTACCTGACTTTCAGCTCTTCATGTTTTGGGGATTTGGCTTAGGATGCATCTTGGTCTTTAACCAAGAGTTGAAAAATTGATCAGTAGAGATATTTTGTAGGAAGAGTGGGTCAGCAAATGTAGCAGTACTTCTTCAATTTCACTCAACACTTGTAACTTTATGCATTCTTTGGAAACACCTCTTTCCTCACCTTACCCCAATGAGCAAATACTGGCAATCTCTTGCTTGCACTTGGGTAAATATATGTCATCTGGCAATCAGCTCAATGTCAGTTGCTTGCATCTGTGCTATATGCCTCCAGCTTCTTTCTGTGGGGGTCTCTTTACTCTTCCACGTGACTTTCTTCAACAACCCATATCTGATCCAGATATCCACAGAATGGCTTTGCCTCACACCTCTGAGTATAGATTTTGACCACTCAAAACTCATCTTTGCAGTTAGCCAGCCATCTTTGCTTGCCCAGATTCCACTAGAATGTTGGCTCCATGGAGGCAGGGGCTTTTCATCTATTTCATTCACTGCTGTAGTCACCTGTGTCTGGTATAGTACCTGCTTAATAAGTGCTACTGAGGGGCGCCTGGGTGGCTCAGTCGGTTGAGCGTCTGACTTCAGCTCAGGTCATGATGTCGTGGTCTGTGAGTTCGAGCCCTGTGTCGGGCTCTGTGCTGACAGCTCAGAGCCTGGAGCCTGCTTTGGATTCTGTGTCTTCCTCTCTCTCTGCCCCTCCCCCACTCAGGCTCTGTCTCTCTCACTCTCAAAAATGAATAAATGTTAAAAAAAATTTAAAAAAAATAAGTGCTACTGAAGTATTGAGTGAATGAATGCCTCAAATATAATCCTGATGCGAATCCACTGTGACCCCCATAACCCCCAGCTCTAAGGGACATATATCAAAGTTCCATTAAAGCCTCTCTCCCTGGGCATGAGGTGAGGAAAAACCAATGTCAACACGCTGCACATTAAAAACCCTCTCAAAATCTTCTAAACTTCAACTTTTTTTTCTGACTTAGAAGTAGATACACAGGTAAATTGCAAAAGCAGCCCCCCCCCCCTTTTTTTGCAATTTCTACTTTTGGTGGCCTTCCACTTTACTGTGGAATGTGGGAATAATTTACTTTCTTAGAACCACACACAAAAATGAGATAGAAAGAGTCTCACTTTAACATCCTGCTACACACATATAACAATTGCACTTATTTGTTTACATATTGTCTCCATCTATTAAACCACCAGCTCTTGGAGAACAGCAACGCGCGCGCGCGCGCGCGCGCACACACACACGCGCACACACACACACACACACACACACACACACACATAAAGTGTCACACTAACTAGCGCCTAACATAGTTTAAAAAATCAGGGATGAATAAAAGTACCTTAGCAGTACTAGTAATAATTCCAGTGTATTGCACAGTACCAAAGATTAGTACTGTCTTTCCAGTACCCTTCTAGGAGAAATCTTTAAATTTGGAATTATTTTTTTCTATTAAAAATATTTTTTAATTAAAAAAATTTTTTTTGTTTATTTTTGAGAGAGAGAGAGAGAGAGAGAAACAGAGCACGTGTAGCAGAGGCGCAGAGAGAGAAGGAGACACAAAATCTGAAGCAGTCTCCAGGCTCTGAGCTGTCAGCACAGAGCCTGATGCAGGGATTGAACTCATGAGCTATGAGATCATGACCTGAGCTAAAGTCAGAGACTTAACCGACTGAGCCACCCAGGCACCCCATTTTTAAATTTTTTTTAAATGTTTATTTATTTTTGAGAAACAGAGAGAGACAGAGCACAAGCGGGGCAGGGACAGAGAGAGAGAGTGGGGCATAGAATCCAAAGCAGGCTTCAGGCTCCGAGCTGTCAGTGCAGAGCCCGATGTGGGGCTTGAATGTACAAACTGTGAGATTATGACCTGAGCTGAAGTCAGATCCTTAACTGACTGAGCCACCCAGGCGCCCCTAAAATATTTTTTTAATTGAAGTATAACTGACATATAGTATTATATTAGTTTCAGGTACACAACATAGTGATTTGACAATTTTATATATTACATAATGCTCACCATGGTAAATGTAGTCACCACCTGTCACTGTACAAAGTTAATTACAATATTACTGACTATATACTGACTATATACTATATACTTTTCATCTGTGTGACTTAATTTATTTTATAACTGAAATTTTATAACTATTAACCCATAAATTTGGAAATATTTATAACAAAATTGTAGGATTGCTTGCCCCTTGATGTTACTGTGTTAGTCTCCATTGCCGCTATAGATCTCACCGTCCCTTCTCCAGTGGCTTCTGGTTGAGCTCAGCTGATGGAGGGCACTAGCAGATCAGAAGGCAGTGGGAGAAAGAGATCAGGGTATTTATTAGCCTCCCACCTTCCCTCCATGTTGGCCACAAATCAGCAGTGGTACTATTTCATCTCTTGCTGTTTCATTGCCCACATTCTGATTACACTGTCTTCAGTTGTGCCTTTGGAGTGTGCTGTTTCCTGCTGGGACCCTGACTGATTCAATAATATTTAAAAATTTTACAGGGTGCAGGAGGTATATGATAATTTTTTTTTAATGTGAGAAAAACCCGTTTTCTTTTCCTGAAGTTGAGTTTGTATTATACCTCTAAGAATATTAATACTAGTAGATCTGAAACAGCTGAAATAGAACCTAAGATTATGGTATATACCCTTCTCTGTTTTTTACCTGTTCAAATATATAGGATAAAAGCTTATAGTTGGTTTTATATTTTTTTTTCAAAAATAAAAGGAATACACATTTATTTAAACTGTTTCAAATGCAGTGTGGAAAAATAATCCCCTATTAAAATTAATAATCCCTATTAATTTAATAATCCCTATTAAAATTTTAGTGATTTTTCCCTATGATAATATATATCTAAAGGAGGAAAATTATCCTGAGAATGTATTTTCTAATATTTATAGTTTGTAATACATTGTATTTGCATATGCATATTGTAGGTATGGCTCTCTTATTCCACAGAAGTAAATAATTGCATTTCTTCAGATCAACTCGAATCTAAACCTGAGCTCCCATCCTGCCATGCTGGTGGGTAAGTCCATCTCGGTTACTGAGCATTTCCTCTCCATCTAGGATTGTACAAAGTTTCTAGGGCCTTAATTATCATGGAAATACCTGGAAATTATTTAGTTGTCTGTCCACATTGATTTACTGCTAAGATTCCCTTTTATGCCATCTTCCCTTCAGGTCTCATGACTCTGATACTCCTTTACCACCCTTGGAATCAAATGAGTGAATCTGGCAGCCCAAGCACCCAGGTGCAGCCTTCCCCTTTGAGGTTTTGCCACCATCCTGGGTTGTGTCACAGAGCAAGACAGAAGACTTAGCTGCTTACTCAACATTTGAGCTTCAGACTTCTAAGTCTTAAGGAATCTGTCTTCCACCTCACCTTCAAAGGCATTTCTGTCCTTTGTTTCTCCTCCTTATTTCAAAAGACAACAAGAGCCTATGTTTTGCTTTTTGCCTTACAAAAATATGAGGGTCTGGATACTTGCTTGAATGGGGGCGAGGGGCAGGGGGATACATAGAATTAATATCTCAACAAAATAACCTGCCACAAAAATTTATATCAAATTATAAATGCTTTTTTTACCCTGCTTTTTTATTTAAACATTATACCATAAACATTTCATGCCATGTGCTTTTGTAATTTTTAAGTTTTCCTTTATTATTTTCGAGAGACAGAGAGAGAATACAAGCAGGGGAGAGCGGCAGAGGGAGAGAGATTCTCAAGCAGGCTCTATGCCCAGCGCAGAGCCCAGTGTAGGGCTCGATCCCATGATCCTGGGATCAGGACCTGAGCTGAAATCAAGAATTGGATGCACAACTGACTGAGCAACGTAGGCACCCCTAAAATCATGTCACATGATTTTAAATGTCTGCATAACAGTAAGATCCTTCATCATACAAATGTATCATAACTTATTTAATTGACATTTCATAGCCTTTAGATAGCTCACTCTAAATGCAGTCTTGTCTGTATTTACTACCTTTTTAAATTTTTATTTTCTCTGGTTATTCAGAAGCTAAGGTTCTCTTCTGGTAATAACTAAATCTTGGAATAGAACAATTGGAACTAGTGGACATAATTTGGAAGACTAACAGTTTAAAGTTTTATCTAAACTCCATAACATAATTTCTCTCCCTCGGTATTACCAAAAGTGAGGCCTGTACAAAAGCCATTGGCATACTTGAGTTGTTTAGAAATATTTTTTCCAGAAATGAAGCAATTATTACAGAATATCATCTAGATAGTTGAGTAACAATGAATGTTACATGTCCATGGGAAAATTTCAACTTGGCTCTTATTACACTTTATTTTAATTCTAAAACATCCTGAACCAACAAAAAATGACCTTTAAATTGGAGCATAGTACTGCTTTTTTCATCTATTCTTTCTACTAAATACCCTTATAGATCTTTTGATCAAATTTGCAACTACCGGTTAACAGTCAAGTTGTACCCTGATCAAAGTCCCCACATCATTCTTGAAGGAACTGAAAACCATTAATACCCCCAAGAGACCAAATGTCTCTTCTTTTGGTTCACAAGTGAAGCTTTGATATAAGAACTGCTCTAAAGAGTCCAGCCAACCACTTTCAACTCCCGGAGCCACCAATATGCCCATAGAAGGGAATGATGAAAAGGAAAATTTCTGGAGTCAGATATTTTTCATTCATTCAATATGTATTTGTTGATCTTACTATATGCTAAGCATTATCACTAAGATACTGAGAATACCTCATAAACAAACAGATCAAAATTCCAGAGGAAGAATATAATGAGATGAAATCAGAGAGGAAATGGGACAGGGGTTACAGATAATATAGGGCTTTCAGGCCATAGTAAAGACTTTGAGAGAGATGGGAAGCTACAAGAGGATTTTGAACAGATGAATGTCATGACTGACATTTTAAAAAGATTATCCTGACCCGTGTGCTGAGATCAGATTATAGGGGTCAAGCAGACTAACAAGATCCAGACTCTTACAGTAATCCAAGTGAGAGATGACAATGGCTTGGACCAGGATTGTAATGCTGAGATGGTAGGAATTAGTTGGATTCTGCATGTATTTAGAAGGTGGACCCAACAGTACATTTTGCTAATGGGTTGAATGTGGCATGTAAGAGAAAGAGAGGTTTCAAAATGGCTGCCATTATCGTCCTGAACAAATGGAAGAACGGAGTCACAGTGAACTGCAATCAAGGAGAGGTGGAAGGAGCGGATTTTGGGGAGAAAGATGATAATATGATTTTATAATATTTCAACTTTGGGATGTCTGTTAGGCATCCTAGTGGAGTTAAGGCATAGTTTGTTGGCATATGAGTTGGAGTTCAGTGGCAAGATGGAGGCTGGAGATCTAAAATTGGGAGTCATCAGGGCACCTGGCTGGCTCAGTTGGTAGAGCATACAACTCTTGATCTTGGGGTTGTGAGTTTGAGGGGTATAGAGATTACTTAAAAATAAAATCTTTTAAAAAAAATAATAAAATTGGGAGTCATCATCATAAGGAAGTTATTTAGAACCACAGACTAAAGAGTAGATAGAAAAGAGTTCCAAGAATTGAATAGTGGGGCACTCCAATATTAAGATAGAACTGGGTTTGTATGAGCTTAGCTACTTACAAATTCTAAGATCTGTAATGCCTAATTTCGCCTCTCTGAACCTTTGTTTTGTTGTTGTTGTTGTTGTTCTTGCTTAAACCTGTAAAATGACATACTTTGGCTAGTATCTTTTATGATTATTGTGATGACTAAGTGAATTTTTCATTTAAAGTGCTTAACACACTGCCTGGCACATGGTGAATACTCAGTAAAATATTAGCTGTTATTATTATTTTTAAACCAGAATTTGTTTTCCAAAATGTTGCTGGTTGCCTTGGTGATAATATACTCATAGACTCAGTACAGTAGCAATACTCATTATTTAGCTAGGTAAAAAGTGGCAAACTGGAAGTGTCCAGTGAGCCACTCACTCCTCCATATGTAATATCTTAAATAAGTTACATTTTTAGCCAGTAGCCTTTTTTCCAACTTGTTAGCTTTTGAAGTCCTCCTAAATATTTAATTTTGTTTGAATCCCTTTTGAAAGTTTTTAATTATTTTATTTATTTTTCATCATTAGAAGTACACTTCTAATCCCCATCACCTATTTTACCCATCTTGCCCACCCACCTCCCCTCTAGTGACCATCAGTTTGCTTTCTATAGTTAAGAGTCTGTTTCAGGGCGCCTGGGTGTCTGACTCAGTTAAGTGTCTGACTCTTGATCTCAGCTCAGGTCTTGATCTCAGGGTCATGAGTTCAAGTCACATATTGGGCTCTGCACTGCACATGAAGCCTATATATAAAAAAAAAGAGTTTGTTTCTTGGGGGGGCACCTGACTGGCTCAGTTAGTAGAGCATGTAACTGTTGATCTCAGGGTCATGAATTCAAGCACCATTTTGGCATGAAGCTTAGGTAAAAAAAAAAAAAAGTCTTTCTTGGTATATCTTTTTCCCCACCTTTGGTCATTTGTTTTGTTTTATTAATTCCACATATGAGTGAGATCATATGGTATTGGTATTTCTTTAACTCACTTATTTCACTTAGCATTATATTCTCTAGCTCTGTCAATGTTACAAATGGCAAGAGTTCGTTCTTTTTGATGGCTGAATAATATTCCATTGCATATGTATACCGCATCTTCTTTATCCATTCATCAGTCAATGGACACTTGGCATTTCCATAATTTGGCTATGGTATATAATACTACAATAGACATTGGAATGTGTGTAACCCTTTGAATTAGTGTTTTTGTAATTTTGGGGTAAATAGTAGTGTATTATAGGGTAGTTCTATGTTTAGTTTTTTTTTTTTTTTTTTTAAGTTTTTTTCTTTAACGCTTATTTTTGAGAGAAGGTCGGGGGCAGAGAGAGAGGGAGACAGAATCAGAAGCAGGCTCCAGGCTCTGAGCTGTCAGCACAGAGCCCGACACGGGGCTTGAACCCACCAACCCTGAGATCATGAACTGAGCTGAATTGGAGGCTTAACCAACTGAGCCACCCAGGCGCCCCATGTTTGGTTAGTTTTTTGAGGAACCTCCATACTGTTTTCCACAGTGGCTGCACCAGTTTGCATTCCTACCAATAATGCACAAGGCTTCCTTTTTCTTCACATCCTCACCAGCACTTGTTGTTTCTTGTGTTTTTTTTTTTTTTTTTTTTTTTTTTTTAAATTTTTTTTTTTTTCAACGTTTTTATTTTTATTTTTGGGACAGAGAGAGACAGGGCATGAACGGGGGAGGGGCAGAGAGAGAGGGAGACACAGAATCGGAAACAGGCTCCAGGCTCCGAGCCGTCAGCCCAGAGCCTGACGCGGGGCTCGAACTCACGGACCGTGAGATCGTGACCTGGCTGAAGTCGGACGCTTAACCGACTGCGCCACCCAGGCGCCCCTCTTGTGTTTTTTATTTTAGCCATCCTGACAGGTGTGAGGTGATATCTTATTGTAGTTTTGATTTATATTTCCCTGATAGTGAGTGATGTTGAGCATCTTTTCATGTGTCTGTTGGCCATCTGGATGTCTTTGGAGAAAGAAGATTTTTTGTTTTGTTTTGTTTTGTTTTGTTTTGTTTTGTTTTGTTTTGTTTTTAGTGAGAGAGAGCTCCAGCTCGGGAGAGGGGCAGAGGGAGAGAGAAAGTGAATCTTAAGCAGGCTCCATGCTCAGTACGGAGCCTGTCACGTGGCTTGATCCCATGACCTGAGTTAAAATCAAGAGTCGGACACCCAACTGACTGAGCCACCCAGGAGCCCCAAGAAGTTATTTTTATTTAGCTGCCAAGATCTATGAAACATAATAATAGAGACTCTCCTTTAAAGTTTTGGCATTCAGTATGGGTGAGTGCTATAAAACTAAACATGTGACTGGTAAACTGAAATAAGGATGTATTTCTTCAGCAGATTTGAGTAATCATTTGGTCTGGAAATCATTTCGTCCAGTATAGGAAGATGTCTTCTAAATTTCAAAATAAATGACCTCTTATTGTCTTAGCAAAATAAAATCTATTCTGATCTCATTTTTTACAGAAACCCAACCCAAGATTATTTGGGAAACCACTTTCTGTATTAAAAACACACATTTCTTCCTTTAAAAAGCCAGCATTTTTTTAGTGTCAGGGTGACTTTAGCATTTCTTTTCCTTTGGCCTATTGCTGAGGTGGCAAGGGTAAATTGAGAAACAAAAAAACTGAGACATTTTATGCTGGAAAGAGCATTCTTATAAATAAGCCAAAATTTTTCATTTGTTGTATTTCTTTTTCTTCCCTCATGACAAGAGAGAAAAAATTCAAACCCTAACCTATCAGTAGGTTAATAATTCTTTAAATATTGGTCATGATAAAAAATAATGTGGACATTAGGGGCGCCTGGCTGACTCAGTCCATGGAGTGCGCGACTCTCGATCTCAGGGTTATGGGTTCAAGCTCCATGTTGGGTGTAGAGATTACTTTAAAAAAAATAAATCTTATGGGGCGCCTGGGTGGCTCAGGTCATGATCTCACGGTTCCTGAGTTCAGGCCCCACATCAGGCTCTGTGCTGACAGCTCGGAGCCTGGAGCCTGCTTCGGATTCTGTGTCCCCCTCTCTCTCTGCCCCACCCATGCTTGTGATTTGTCTCTGTCTTTCAAAAATGAATAAACATAAAAAAAATTTTTTTTAAATAAATCTTAAAAAAAAAAAGGTAACGTGCCCTTTAAAACCGACGTTTTCTAAAATTGAAGTCCAAAGTTAGTGTGCAATTCCCTTCTCTGCTGCTAGGTGGCAATTAATGCTTTGGAGAGAAAAAAATCTGCCCCCCCCTTCCCCACCCAAAAAGATACGTGCATTTTCTCTTCCATAAGGTAAGAATTCTCTTAAGGATAATATTCTCTTTCCTGTTTTGTTTTGTCCAAGTGAATTTACATTCACCTTTTCCTTTAATTGTTAAGAATAACACATACAAATCCAATGCAGATTGCTATAGCTAGGGAAGAATAGATCATATCTTTGAAAGAGGGTGGTTTCCAAAAAGGAGTGTATGTTCATCAGTGATATAGAGTAGGAAGTGGCTATAATTTCCCTGCGACATTTCTTTTCTTTTTTCAGTTTTACTAAAGAAAATTTCCTGTGGAAGGAATTATAACTGGCCCATGCCAACTTTATGCCAAATGTAATATAATTAACTATAAAACAAAAATGGAGAAAGAAAATAATTTTTAAGACCTAAAAGCAATTCCAGTGTGGCAAAGCTGCTTTTTCAGGTCAACTACAGGAAAAACAATAAAAAGATTCTTTATCAGAGTCACAGACTGGTACAATATTAAAAAAACAACCAAACAAACAGCAAACCAACAACTTTTTTTTTTTTTCAGACAACCTATTCAGGTTTACCTATTCCTAACAAAATTATTTAAAGACTATACCTAGTTTCTGTGTATGTTTACATCTAGTGACTCTGGTCTACATCCTTTAAAAAAATATGCTTCATCGTATACATTGCTTTTTGTGACCTTCCTTACCAAAAGGATATATATAGTGGGTGTTTGCTTCATAAAATTCAAAATATCAAATCCCTATTCAAAGAAGACTCTCAGTTTGGGTCTTAAAGCAAAAAGACACTCCCCAGGCTGAACTTAATGAAGCCTAACACCAAAAAGAAAAGCTGTTTCTGGCATTCTAGGCTTTCCCTGCATCCAGATGGCCTGTCTGTAGCCTAGCCAGAACCAGACCCTTCCTGCTGCCTTTTCTGCTGGCCTTGGATGACAGCCCCAGGCTACACCGGCTTCCATACCCCTTTAACTCTTCAATGTCCAAGCTTTTTAAGAGACTGGACTTCCAGTGTGAATTGGGTTGAAAGAGTAAATCAAGTTTTAAGCTTAAAGTTTAGTTTATAAAATATTTATCCACATCACCTTCCACCCGGCCCCTCCCATAGGCTTCCTCCCCGGGTAGCTCAGCTAGCCAATTGGCATCAGAAGAGCACCGTTTGGAAGGGAGTGTGTGTGGGCAGCTTGCAGGTGAGGACAGGGCTGCCAAGGCAGACCATGCGGTTTGTCCTGTGCCTACACCCAATACCTGACTTGTGCCTTTCCAGAGCGTGTGTATACACACAGCAGTTCTGCTGTTTAGGGTGTGGGTAACTTTAAAAAGTATTTTTTTTTAAATAACTCTCTGACAAGACTTAGGTTCAGCAAACAAGAAATGCATAAATGGGAGATATAAAATGGCCATGCATGGATTTAAGTGAGAACGTCTCTGAAGAAGTCGTGCCAGAAAAACCTACTCTGTGTTTCAGAAGTGCCCTTGGAAATCTTAACTGGTAGCAGCCATTGTTTTCATCGTAGGTTTTCAAACGTTTGTGTGTATATGAGCATTTCACCAGAAGGGAATACACAAAGCTGACTTCACACTCCAAGGCAGAAATCCCCATGGTTTTGCTTTTCTCCACATAGACAGATGCTATTAACTGATTTATAAGGGTGTTTCTAAGTTGGTCAGAATAGATATTTTTGCATGAAAGCCTATGACTCTGTATCTTTTGCCTTATTTTTGAATCTCATTTCTTAGTTCTGTGCTCCCTATTATTTTTAATTATTATTATTATGCCTGTTGCCAAGCTGTTTTACTTTCCGCCGAGTTGATTAGAGACCTGAGAAATCTAGGCCAACATAAAGTCCTGGTTTCCAGGTCAGACTACATGAACAAAGGGGGAAAAAAAGGCAAAAGTGCTAGCTTTCACAAAGCTCTTAAAGAAAACAAAACCAAAGCAAAAAATGCAAAGGAACCTAGAGCCTTAGCGAGTGGAGTTTAAATCTTCTTTTTTTTTTTTTTAAGTTTATTTATTTTGAGTGAGAGGGCATGAGCGTGAGAGGGAGAGAGAGGAAGAAAGGGAATCTCACTGCACTGTCAGTGAGGAGCCTGAGGTGAGGCTTAAACCCACAAACTGCATGATCATGACCTGAGCCAAAATCAAGAGTTGGATGCTTAACTGACTGAGCCACCCAGGCAAGTAGAGAGTGGAGTTTAAAAACAGGAACCCATGGAAGGAAACATGACAGGATAAAAAACTATACAGCACTGAGATGAAAAGAAAGTATTTAAAAGAGCGAATAAAAATAGATTTTTCGGTGTTTAGCCCGGAGTACTGCGGGTCTATGCCAAGCAATAGAATCTCTCTCCACAGCAGACAGACGTAAAAGGGGCACTGGGTGTGGCTTCCCATTTGTGGCTGCAGAACTAAAACACTTCCCTTGACCCTCTGCACCCAGCTCACTCTGTTCAGATCTTCCCTCACCTGATCTCAGCTTCACCACTTACTTCTCTGCATTTGCCTGGCCCACAGATGTTGTCTTCTGTGCCATGACCTTGTCTCCTTGCAACTAAGTTGATGAAAATTGGGACTCTCCATCCCACTATGTTGTCTCAGGCCACATTGCATAACATTCCTCCCTGTTGGACCCACTCCTCAGGATTCTCCTTTCCATGAAAAAAGCAGTGAACCAGATGGGCATTTAGGAGAGATTATGTCCTCAGGAGAGATAGGGTATCACTTATTATTCGATGCACATTTCCAGAATGCAGGCTGAGATCACCTAAATCCATACAGAGCAAAAAGGGCCATCATTTCTGGTTGTAAATGTCTGTTTTTCAGCTTTACATATACTACCTTACTAATGATTGATACCTGATGCATTGCAATCGGATTTTCACAGAACGATAAAATACTACTCCCTCTAGGACGTCAATGTTAGAAAAAAAATTTATGAAAGCAAAAAAGGAACTAACAAATAGAGTTCAATGTCAATTTTTCTTAGAAAATCCAAAGAAAAGCCCAATTAGAGGGGAAGATTATTTTATAATAATTCATCTACTGTGGGTTTAATGCTCCTTTTTTTAAAAAGTGCTTTTTATTTCTGTGAAGAGAATTTTACTTCCCTTTCATTTTGAGGAGAGGGACAAAAACTTGGGAACACTATCCCTGCATTCTAGAATAAAAAGAAAATTGCTGGCATGAGAAATGTTATGAATTTGTGAAAAACGATAGCTTTATTTCCTAATTAGAATATTGCATTTTTCTTCACTTTCCCCATCACCATGAGAGTATATATGTGTATATATATATATATATATATATATATATATATATATGTGTGTGTGTGTGTGTATGTATATATATGTATATATATGTATATATATACATATATATGTATATGTATATATGTAAGAGGCAAGTGGCGTCCTTGCCTGAAAGCCTTTGACCAGATTTCACAATGCTAGTCCTGTGCTAATAAGAAGTCTTTATTTAGTTTCTGTCTTTCCAAACAAGCCTGTAAGTTTCTGACAGAGCAAATACCAGTTTGGTCCTCTCTGTCCTCTGTCCCTTGACCCCCAGCTGAAATCTGGCTCAGTCTGTTTACCTGAAAAGATGAAACTAGACCCTATTTCTGTAGCATATTTTTGTTCTGATGCAGGGCCACACAGAGCTGTGGAGAGTTCCAGGCAGGCCCAGGGAGGAGATAGAGATTGGCCGCCATCCAGTTGAGCTGGACGAGAAGTTCAGCTTCCTTGTCCTCTCACACACAGCCCCTTCCGTGCTGACCTTTGACTAGCTGGCAGTGCTCTTGAGCCCTAACCCTGCTGCTGCTCTGCCCACGTTCTTCCTCTTCACCGCACTCTCAGTACTTCTTGGAAAGAGGAGAAAGCCAGAGGAGAAAGGGCTGGGGAGAGGAAAACTGCAAGTCCTAGATTTTTGAGCCTCTAAGGATTTTCTCCGCATCCTTGATAAGGGGTTCTGTAATATAAAAGGATGTCAACAGGGCCGCCTGGGTGGCTCAGTCAGTTGAGTGTCCAGCTTCGGCTCAAGTCATGATCTCACAGTTTGTGGTTTGAGCCCCTTGTCAGGCTCTGTGCTGACAGCTCAGAGCCTGGAGCCTGCCTCTGATTCTGTGTCTCCCTCTCTCTCTGCTCCTCCCCTACTCATGTGCTATCTCTCTCTCTCCTTCAAAAATAAATAAAAACATTAAAAAATAAAAATAAAAAATAAAAGGGTGTCAACATATGACATGCAAAATTCACAAATACTTGGAGAATTTACCATGACCTATGCATCAGGGTAGATAGCTTACAAACCTCAGAAGAACGTGCTAGCCCTTCTGCAAATATCCCATAGTCTTTTTCTAAACTCCATATTTAATGGAACATTTTGCAAATGGCTTGCTTCTTTTTTGTGGTTATTATTATCAGTAGTTCCATTGTAGAGGAATAGATTCCAGGAAAAATTACGATGCATATAGACAGTGATCAAATAGCTTATAGAATTTAATGCTAATGCCGTTAAAAGTGCAAATGATTTTTTTATAACCGTTTGAATAATTTTGAAAGAGACCCAACCAATACATAACACCATCTATACCATGTTTAAAATTTAAGAAAAAGTAAATAATATGGAGTAACAATTGTAAAATTACCTTTATCATTGTAAAAGTAAAGATTTGATTGTATTTTCCTGATTTTTCTTCCCCTTTGATGACTTTAGTGCCAGTGGCTCAGTTGCATGCTTGGCCTCTCTCCTCCTGCTAACTTTGTACAAACAATGCCCTCCCTCATTTGGGGGTGTCTATTACCCTTTCATCTGGCCTGCTCTATTTACCTTCCAAAAGCTGGCATTCAGCTGAAACCAGAGGAAAAAAAAATCTTTCCCCAGTTTGTTGGAGACTTGTTGAAGGCAATTGACTGCTTTTCAACAGAAAACATTTCCTTCCCCTATTGTGTCACCTCTACTCCTTAAAACACTCAGTAAAGTTCTGGCTGAGCCCTTCTGTGATTGCCAGACAATGGCTTCCTTTAAAAAAATACTTAGAGGGGCGCCTGGGTGGCTCAGTCAGTTAAGTGTCCGGTTAAACATCTGACTTTGGCTCAGTCATGATCTCACTGCTCCTGAGTTCGAACCCCACCTTGGGCTCTGTGATGACAGCTCAGAGCCTGGAGCCTGCTTCAGATTCTGTGTCTCCCTCTCTCTCTGTCCCTCCCCCACTCATACTCTGTCTCTCTCTCTCAAAAATAAATAAACATAGAGAAAAATACTTAGGGGCATTGAGGATGGCACTTGTTGGGATGAGCACTAGGTGTTGTATGGAAGCAATGAATCACAGGAATCTACCCTCAAAATCAAGAGCACACTGTATACACTGTATGTTAGCTAACTTGACAATAAATTATATATATATATATATATATACTTATTATATATATTTATATATACATATATTTATATATAAATATATAGTACTTATATATAATGTAAGTACTTATCATGTATATATATACTTAGAAGCAACTGGTGTCACAGACATGGGTATTTTCTTAAGAAAAGAGTCATTGGGGCGCCTGGGTGGCTCAGTCGGTTAAGCGTCCGACTTTGGCTCAGGTCATGATCTCATGGTCCATGAGTTCGAGCACCGCGTCGGTTTCTGTGCTGACCGCTCAGAGCCTGGAGCTTGTTTCAGATTCTGTGTCTCCCTCTCTCTCTGACCCTCCCCCGTTCATGCTCTGTCTCTCTCTGTCTCAAAATTAAATAAATGTTAAAAAAAAAGAGTCATTGATTTCCACCCATAATATCTGCACAATAAAAGGTACCATAGAACTAGAAGGGGCTTCCCTCCCAATCCTACCCATGAATTTTCCAGGGAAGGGAAGTGAGGCCCAGAGGAGTAAGAGTCTTGTCCAATTTCTAGAGTGAAGATTCTTCATTTTTTCTGTACCATGAATCACCTTGTCAATCTGGTGAAGCCTATGGACTCTCTCTCAAAATAATGTTCTTGAAAGCATGAAATAAAGTACGTGAAGTCAAACTCTTTCCTTATACCATAAACAGATATTAATTCAAAGTAGATCAAAAACCAAATGTAGAACTTAAAATGATATAATTCTTAGATGAAAACATTAGTAAACATGAGTATGACTGTAGATTAAGGAATGGTTTCTTCTGTCTGTTTTCTTTAATGTTTATTTATTTTTGAAAGAGATAGAGCATGAGTGGGGGTAGGGGGGTGCAGAGAGAGAGGAAAACAGAGAATCTAAAGCAGGCTTCAGGCTCTGAGCTGTCAGCACAGAGCCAACACAGGGGCCTGAACCCATGAACCATGAAATCATAACCTGAGCCGAAGTCAAATGCTTAACCTACTGAGCCACCTAGGCACCCCTCTTCTGTCTTTTTTAAAACAGCTTTATTGTGGGGCACCTGAGTGGCTCAGTCAGTTAAGCGTCTGACTTTGGCTCAGGTCATGATCTCATGGTTCATGAGTTCAAGCCCCTCATTGCATGGGGCTACTTGGGATCCTCTGTCTCCAGCCCCATCCCCTCCCCCCCACTCAGTCCCTCCCCTGCTATGCCCCTCCCCTGCACTCTCTCTCTCTCTCTCTCAAAAATAAATAAAAATTGGGTTGCTTGGGTGACTCAGTGGGTTGAGCATCAGACTCTTGGTTTCAGCTCAGGTCATAATTTCACAGTTTGTGAGATTGAACCACACATTGGGTTCTGTGCTGCCAACACAGAGCCTGCTTCAGATTCTTTCTCTCCCTCTCTCTCTGTCCCTCCCCACTCACGTTCACTTGCTGTCTCTCAAAAGAAATAAACTAAAAATAAACAAACAAACATACATTAAAAAACAGCTTTATTGAAATATAATCTATATACCATAAAATTCATCCATTTAAAGTATATACATTTTAAGTATATTTACAGAATTGTGCAACCATTATCACGGTCTAATTTTAGGACATGATTTATTGATTTATTGAGTTTTAATTTTTTTTTTTTTTTTTTTTTTTAGGAATCTCTATACCCACCATGGGGCTCGAACTCATAACCCTAGAGATCAAGAGTCACATGCTCTTCTCACTGAGCCAGCCGGAAGCCCCACTTATTTATTTATTTATTATTTAAGAAAAAATTTTTTAAACATTTATTTTTGAGAGACAGAGAGAGACAGAGCACGAGCAGGGGAGGAGCAGAGAGAGAGGGAGACACAGAATCTGAAGCAAGCTCCAGGCTCTGAGCTGTCAGCACAGAGCCTGATGAGGGCTTGAACCTGTGAACTGTGAGATCATGACCTGAGCTGAGGTCGGATGCTTAACCACTGAACCATCCAGGTGCCCAGCCCACTTATGTATTTTTAAACAATAAGGAGGATTTATTGGTTTATGTACAGACATGACCAAGCAGTGACACCAAAGTCTTGATTTTTCTAAGCCTACCTGTTCTTTTCTTTTGCTATTTTTAAAAGTATTTCTATTAGATTAAATCACATGTTATATAATTCACTCATTTAAAATGTATAGTTCAGGGGCACCTGGCTGGCTTAGTTGGTTGAGCGACCAACTCTTGATTTCAGCTCAGGTTATGATCCTAGAGTCATGGGATCAAGCTCCACATTGGGCTCTGTGCTGAGTGTGGAGCCTGCTTGAGATTCTCTCTCAGCCCCTCTGCCTCTTTCTAGCACTAGTGCTCTTTCTGTCCTTCTCTAAAATTTAAATCTCTAAAATTTAATTTAAATTAATTAATTAAATGTACGATTCAGTAGTTTTTGGTGTATTCACAAAGTTGTGCAATCATTGCCTAGGCAATGGTTTCTTAGATATGACATCAGAAGCACAAGCAGTAAAGAAAAAAGGTAAATTATACTACTTCAAAATTAAAAACATCTGTGCTGCAAATAATACCATCAAGTCAGTCAACCCGTAGAATGGGAGAAAATATTTGCAAATTATATATATGATAGGGGACTTGTATCCAGAATATATAAAGAACTCTTACTGCTTATAATTAAGGGCAAATGACCCAATTAAAGAATGGGCAAAGGATTTGAATAGATATTGCTTCAAAGAAGATATACAAATGGACCATAACCACATGAAAAAATACCCAGCATCATTAGCCATTAGGGAAATGCAGATCAAAACCACAGTGATATACCACTTCATACCCACTAGGATGCTATAATCAAAAAGATACAGAATAACAAGAGATGGAGAGGATATTAAGAAGTCAGAACTGGAGAACACTGCTGGTGGCATAAAATAGTACAACCACTTTTGAAAACAGTCTGGCAATTCTTCAGAAAGTAAAACATGGAATTATCATAGGATCCAGCAATTCCACTTCTAGGTATAAATCCATTATAAATGAAAATATCCATCCACACACACGTTTGTACAGGGATGCTCAAAGCAGCATTATTCATAAAAGCTAAATAGTTGGCATAACCTAAATCTACATCGATGTGAATAAACAAAATGGCACATCCATTGCAATGGAATATTACTTGACAGTAGAAGAAATGAAGTCCTGATACGAGGTACAACTTGGATGAACCTTTAAAACATTAAACTGAGTGAAAGAAGCCAGTCACAAAAGACCACACATTGCATATTTATATGAAAGGTCTGGAATAGGCAAATTTATAAAGATGGAAAGTAGATTAGTGGTTGTCTTGGGCTGAGGGATGGAGGAGAGGACAATGGAGAGTGATTGCTAATGAGTATGGGTTTCTTTTCGTGATGATGAAAATGTTCTAAACTTAGATTATAATGATGGTTGCATAATTCTGTGACTACAGTAAAGTCGTTGAATTGTTCACTTTGAATGGGTGAACTTTATGGCATATGAATTATATCTCAATAAAGATGTTTAAAAAATAGAATACATAAGAATCCAAAGGAAACCAATTCTATCGAAATAGTTATCAGAATATTGAAAAGCAAATATGATACTGTAAATATGTGCTTTAAAAATTTTTTTTTAATTTTAGGGTGAGGGAGAGTGTGTACACAAGTCAGGGAGAGGAGCAGAAGGGAGAGAGTTAAGCAGGGTCCACACTTAGTGCAGAGCCCAACGAGGGCTCGATCCCATGACCCTGAGATCATGACCTGGGCCGAAATCAAGAGTCAGGCGCCCAACCAACTGAGCTACCCAGGCGCCACTATGTGCTTCTTTATTAACGCATTAAATTATAAGATATAGCAGCAAATCTATTAGCTACCATAATTTTGAAGTAGTGATGAATGGACATGATATTTTGAGATATCAGCAACAAACGTAAAAGCAATAAGAAAATGTCTGGTTTCTATTGGTGAAACGTCTTAAGTACTGCTAATAATACTCTATGGTTTCTTGTCTTCAGTGATGATCAAAGGACTACATGGCACATTTAAGCCAACAAATGGTAAGAAGTGACAGGGCAGAGGTTGGGGAGATCCTTAATGAAATGCTAACTTTCAGTGGGCAATGATGTGATTTGTTTCCCTTCCAACTTCACTGACACCCTGAATTCTGTCTGTAGACCCCCTGGGAGCTTATCAAGAAAGGTAGTGAAAAGCTGGTTGAAAATCTTGGGGCATCTGGGTGGCATCTCAGTCAGTTAAGCGTCCAACTTTGGCTCAAGTGATGATCTCACTGCTCGTGTGAGTTCAAGCCCTGTGTCGGGCTCTGTGCTGACAGCTCAGAGTGTGGAGCCTGCTTCAGATTCTGTCTCCCTCTCTCTCTGCCCCTCCCCTATTTGCACGTGCTGTCTCTCTCCCTCTCTCTCTGTCAAAAATAAACATTAAAAATTTTTTTTAAAAAATCTATGCCTCATGACTTAGTCCAGTTCTCTATCTAACCCTACTCTTTTTTCTCTTTTAATAAAGGGGAATAGGTAGAAAAGACTGAATTTTCTAAGATCTAAAAAGAGTGAGTCAGTTCTAAAAAGAGAGGGATCTGAGGTTGCTTGCATGGGAATTTCTACAGAAAAAAGGATTCTGGTTATAACCCTCCCCTTCCAACTCTGTCCCAGCCCTCCCCTCTCCCCAACTAAATGATGCTATAATGCTTTTTCCTTTCAACAGAAGACCATTGATTTCAAGAAATAATTGTAATTTAGAGCTCTAGAGTGGAAATGTGAATTTTGCAGTTTTCTGAGAGGGAATATTTTCAAGAGTTTGCCTCTGAATGCCTGGCAAAGCAGAAAAGCTGCTCGCAGAATCTGAATCGGTGGGAAATGGTGGGGTAACCAAGTTCCCACCACTGATTCTAGATTTTGCAGAAATTCAGCCACTTGTTGATTTACAGGGAAGTTTACCAGGGCATGCCATCATTAGAGACAGCTACTAACATACTTGTGGTCACTAAGAGGTGGGATGGAGGAAGACAGTCAGGTTTGCCTCCGTTATATTCAGACAATAAATATCAGATGATTACAATATGTATACACAAAAATAGTAAATATTTTTTAAAAATGAGAATCGGAGGTGTGACATTTCTTCCATTATTTGAAATGTGGGGCAAGGAAGTTTTTGTGTCCTCATGTGAACTGTGCCTTCTTTCCAAACCACTTCCACCAGGTAATATGATACTGCCTGATAGAGTAGTACAACCTGGAGCATTGATGGGTGCCTGGGTGGCTCAGTCGGTTAAACGTCTGACTCCTGATTTCAGTTCAGGTCAGGACCTCACGGTTTGCGGGCTCTGGCTCCTACGATCTCTCAGTTTCTGGATTTGAGCCCCATGTCAGGTTCTGTGCTTACAGTGCAGAGCCTGCTTGGGATTCTCTTTCTCTCCCCCTCTCTCTGTCTGCCCCTCCCTACCCCTCAAAATAAATTTTTTTTTCAAAAAATTTTTTTTCAACGTTTATTTATTTTTGGGACAGAGAGAGACAGAGCATGAACGGGGGAGGGGCAGAGAGAGAGGGAGACACAGAATCGGAAACAGGCTCCAGGCTCTGAGCCATCAGCCCAGAGCCTGACGCCGGGCTCGAACTCACGGACCGCGAGATCGTGACCTGGCTGAAGTCAGACGCTTAACCGACTGCGCCACCCAGGCGCCCCTCCTCAAAATAAATTTTAAAAAAGAGAGAGATTGGCCATTAAGACTGGCAATCACTTCAACACTGGAACTTAAAAGTTTAGGCACACCATGATTTTTCTGGGTTAGAGAAAAAAGGATGTGTTTTGACGATGGGGTTTTGTAGTTTTTTCTTTCATCAAAAATTCTCTGGGCAATATACTGTGTGCACCAAACCACTAGAGTTATAATGACAGAATATATAAAATTCACATTATCTGGAAAATCCAGGTTGAATAGCCATCAAGGTTATAGATATCACAAATCAAAAGGATTGGAGTTGCAATAAAAATGGACAGGAAATGGGAAAGGTCCAGAACAAGATGATTAGTTGGGATTCCAAACCAAAGCAAGATCATGAGGTCAGACCCTGGCAGTGGAGGTCTAGAGATCCAGATACACACTCAGAACAAGGATTAAGAAAAGACACCAGTCAAAAACCAGAAGAGAGGCAACCAGACGAGCTCAAGGCTCTGGGGGATGAAGGTAGGTAGCTGAATACCCAGGGCAATGCTCCAGTACCAGGAGCTCTCCGGGGTCTGATAGAGAGGGATTCCCAGGCAAGATAACACACTTGAGGCTCCCTAACAGCTTCTTCCTCAACTCTGAAGATTGGTGGATTCTTTATTTTTTATTTTTTTTTATTCTGTTTCCAACAACTTCTTTTTTTTCAATATATGAAGTTTATTGTCAAATCGGTTTCCATACAACACCCAGTGCTCATCCCAAAAGGTGCCCTCCTCAATACCCATCACCCACCCTCCCTTCCCTCCCACCCCCCATCACCCCTCAGTTTGTTCTGTTTTTAAGAGTCTCTTATGCTTTGTCTCTCTTCCACTCTAACTTCTTTTTTTTTCTTCCCCTCCCCCATGGGTTTCTGTTAAGTTTCTCAGGATCCTCATAAGAGTGAAACCATATGGTATCTGTCTTTCTCTGTATGGCTTATTTCACTTAGCATCACACTCTCCAGTTCCATCCACGTTGCTACAAAGGGCCATATTTCATTCTTTCTCATTGCCACGTAGTACTTCATTGTGTATATAAATCACAATTTTTTTATCCATTCATCAGTTGATGGACATTTAGGCTCTTTCCATAATTTGGCTATTGTTGAGAGCGTTGCTATGAACACTGGGGTACAATTGCCCCTATGCATCAGCACTCCTGTATCCCTTGGGTAAATTCCTAGCAGTGCTACTGCTGGGTCATAGGGTAGGTCTATTTTTAATTTTTTGAGGAACCTCCACACTGTTTTCCAGAGTGGCTGCACCAATTTGCATTCAAGATTGGTGGATTCTAATTGGGACAGAGTTTAATCCCTACAAGGCTAACCTGCACCTGCAAATTGGAGGAGGGGAGAGATGGAACAGAAGCTGGGGAGTGGGGAAGGAGATGGAAGTACTGGCAGCAGCGGCTTCAGTTGTGCAAGATCCCACCAAATCAATATTTATGTGTGTGTGTGTGTGTATATATATATATATATATATATATATACATATATATATATATATATACAGAGTTACATATAGATAATAATATTAATAGCCACAGCAATAATAATAGCTGATGCTTATATAGCACGTGTTACTGTTGTTAGTACTTTACATATGCTAATTTATTTAATCTTCATAACACGCCTTCTAAATTGTACCATTATTATTATGTTCATTATGCAAAAAAGGAAACAGAGGCACAGAAAAGTTAAGTGATTTGCCCAAAGTCACATAAGTAGTGATTGGTAGAGGTGGGATTTTGAAGTAGGAACTGGCTTCAGTCTTCCTCTCTACTCCATAGCCTTGTGTGTGTGTGTGTGTGTGTGTGTGTGTGTGTGTGTGTGTGTGTGTGCGTGCACGTGCGTGCATGGATGTGTGTGATGTATACTTACCCATACACACAGGAGTATGTGTGTGTGAACACGTGTGTTTATATATGTATGTATACTGACATGCACACACACACACACACACACACACACACACACACACACCCATGTGTAGATACAGTGGTAAGCTGGAGCTTGTTTGTACTGACTTACTGGAGGCAAATATGGACATCAGTGCTTTCAGCGGCATCATATCGGTAGCTTGAATTTGGTGTTGATGGGAGTATTTTACAGCATGGAAATTGGCAAAGGCTGTACACCAAGACTTTACTTATTTGAAGGGCTGACTTTACCAGAACACCGCTGGGTTCCCATATCGCATAGATATATTATAAACCACACAAACTAAAAATCCCCAAATAGAAAACAAAGTTTAAAAATACCAAAACTGCATAATAACTTTATTTTGACCTGCTTTCCTTCTCACTCAGAATGACTAAAAGATCAATTAAAAATATTTCTTTAGAAAGTACTTGCTATAAAATGTTAAATTAAATTTCATTATAGGAAAAAATGCCTTGATACTGCTAGGTGGATAACATTGATAGGTCCCTAGAGCTGCTATGTTGCTAAAAGAAAAATACTGATCAAAAAAAAAAAAAAAGCAACCCTGGTATTCCTGGTGTTCCTGGTGTTCCTGGTTGCTGTTTGTTTTTCAGTTAGACTCCTGATAGAGTGAGCAATGGAAAAGATACATTACAATGTCTCTCTTAAGGCTTTTGATGAAATGTGCCTATGGGTTGCTGCTGTGAATCTTAATATGAAACTCATTGCCTCAGATCTGCACAACTTTTGTTGTTTCACTTAGTACAATCCTCCGGATGTGGATTAACTTCCTTTGCTCAATATTTATTGTTTCATTCACAATGAAATGGGAACCATAAGCATTTTAATAAGTGGGCTGTAAGGCTTCTAAATCTCACTCTAGCCTTAGAGCGAGCCCCATGTGCAGTAATCTGTTTTTATAATTTCCTACAGTGAAAATTAGACCTAAAGAGATGTTCTTGCCACCTCATGCAACATGGCAACAGTAGGCAGCCTGCACCCTTGGCTCCACCTGGCCAAGTGAGCATCAACAGTGTGCACAAGACCAGAGCTGTGGCCAGAGCCAAGATGACAGGAACAGGTTCTGTCCTGATATTCCAAATGCAATAGGGTGGCGGTGGTAGGCAATAATAGTACATGGAACTGGATGTTTCTTGCCTTAGCAAAGCAAAACATGTAAACTCTTCTAAGATTCATCTTACCCTGATGCCTGGCGTTCTGTATTTAACAAAAATGTGTTTTGGGTGAAATGGTTATCTGAACAAGATTCTGAGCACAGTCATTACTTGTAATCATGCTGAGAGCAATGGAGACCATGACTTCCCTCTGGGGCTATGACTGCAGCTCTCCATCTCAAAGGACAGAGCTGAACACACTAGGTTATTATTATTATTATTTCAAGTTTACATAAATAAAAAAGGGTCATTATGCATGAGTTGGAGGAAAGCAAAGCTCAGAGTAAATATGTTCATGTATTTCATAAACATTCATGTGTTTCATAAATAGTCAAGGAATCAAATCAAAATAAAACAGCACAACTTGATAGAAACATTATGCTGTTTTATCCCCAAACCAGTTGAAGTGAAACTGGTTAAAAACTTCATTTTCTCATATACTGCCTTTGGAAGCCCAAATTTATACCCGAATTACTCAGAAGCCCTAACATGCTAATGGCATATCCATTTATCTTGATAGATAAAGCTGTTGCAAAATCATTCATGAAGCCAGTTGGCCGGTGTTTTTTCCTTGCTTTATTGAACATAATGAATTGATAAAGATTGGGAAGATCTCATTACTAATGAGGAGAACCCTGCTTGTGCCATTTTAAGAAAACCAGAGAAGAAAAAAAGATTGAAAAGAGAAACAAAAAGCAAGCAGAGGATACTAGAGAATACAAGGTAACTAAACAGAGTTCAAAGGAACAAGCTTAGTCTGAATTTTATTCTTGCTGCCATGGGTGATGTAACTTAAACTTTTCATGGGAAAAGTGATCTTGAAATCTATTATTATTATTACTGTTACTACTACTATTAATTATATTTTCTTATTCTTCTGTAAAGTAGAAAATAGGGTAATACTTCTTAATATACACATAGATATATAGGTGAGGAATTACCATAAAGATTGCTTTAAGCACTTTCACATTCAGAGTTCAGTTTTTTCTTTAGAACATCCATTATTTCTCTGCAAAGAGCAGGAGGAAATGTCATGGATTTGCCTGTCCTATGCTACATTATTGACATATCTGAGGTTAGATATCTCAACACAGCATACATACAATAATCCGAAAAGATATTGTTACCCACTAAGCCAGACATGCCTAGGAACATTTACAGCGAGACCACTCAACACTTAACAGTATGCACTCAACACTTAAAAATCTGACTTCAAGGATGCCTGGGTGGCTCAGTCGTTCATGTGTCATTCTTTGGTTCAAGTCAACATCTCATGGTTTGTGAGTTTGAGCCCCACATTGGGCTCTCTGCTGTCAGTTCTAAGCTCACTTCAGATCCCCTGTCTCCCTCTCTCACTTCCCTTCCCCCACTCATTCTCCCTCTCTCTCTCCCTCTCTCTCAAAAATAAACAAACAAAAAAATATGATGTCAGTAACATTATTATTGGATCATTTGTATCCAGCAGATTTTACCCATAGTCATGCGTACTGCACTTAACAATTATTCTTTAATGGTTACAATGATATAATTTTTTAAGTATAATTATTGAAAAATGTTTAAGATAATTCTTTTGGATGCTTCGGTGTTTAGAATCACACACTGAAGATCTTCTAATATAATTAGTTTTATACATACCATTATCAGTATGTGGCAGGTACAGGAAGAGTAACCCAAGAAATTATATGCCTCTTTGAGAGTTCAGTTTAAAGTCTCTGTGCAACTGATTGGAGCAGATCCATGCAAAATCATCCCAAAGAGACATGAATCCTAGGCCTACAGGAATGGCCTGTTATTTGATGAAAGAGGTGGTGAGTTGTGGAAGCATAGAAAAAGAACAGTCTCTAGGACAAATGGTGGTGGTGTTCATCCAAGTGGTCTCCTGGGAGACAGTGTCCTAGCCAAATGCCTCTGAATATTGCAACTCCACTGGCAAGGACATTCTCAAAGTGAACGTGGATCCAGGGAACTATAGCCAATGAACTTCCCGTGTTTTCGGCTTTCTTAGCACAATGTAGGTATGCCTAATGTGGAATTGATACATCAGGCTATGACTGCTTGACCTACTTATTTGTTCATTCATTCATTCATTCATTCACTCATTCATTCATTGATTCATTCAGCCTGACCCCTTTAAATGTTGAATTGTCCTAATATCCCTGGTTCTGATTCTAGGCTCATTAAGCAACAGTTTAACTAGCATCTTGATTGTCTCCTTTAAAGAGAGCAGAATGGGCTAGTGGATGTGACCTGTTGCTGTGATATTTATTGCTCATTGCCAATTAATTAAGTGGCTTTTCTGGTTCAATGTAGTTTGGGCAGAATGAATTGTTAAAATATTAATTTTATTTTGTTCTCCTTACATTTCCCCCCCCCCCCCCCCCCCCACATTTCAGAAGGTAGTGAGGCTTTGTAATTCCTTTCCATGGATATTCTGGAAGGACCAAAAATAAAAGCAGCTTCAAGTTAGTGGTTTTTCCCACCTTCTGGAAGAGCTAAGCTGATTGAACAGATGATGCCGGGTGTCCTGGAGAACAGAGAGAGAAAGGATATAAGAGAAGTAAGAGGCTGCTCCAGGAGCTTCCTCAAGGCAGGGCAGGGGGAGATTTCAGAGCCTGAGAAGGTATAAGACCTCAGGGGGAAAAGGCTGTATGGAATACTCAGGGAGGTTGGATTCTAGTCACTGAATACTACTGAGTCCCAAGCATCACAAAAGCCGCAGTCACCATTTTTGGGAGAATCCTTCAGACAATAGTGGGTGTCTGTGCAGTAACCACACCAACGATGCCTTTGCAAAGAATTACTTAGGTTGAATTTCCTCCAACTTATAGGATGGGGATTTGGAGTTCAAAGTAAATTGATTTAAAGAACAGAGAAATTTGAGGGGTACCTGGGTGGCTCAGTTGGTTAAGCATCCAACTTTGGCTCAGGTCGTGATCTCACAGTATGTGAGTTCAAGCCCTGCATCGGGCTCTCTGCTGTCAGCACAGAGCCCGCTTTTGGATCCTCTGTCCCCTCCTCTCTCTGCCCCTCCCTGACTGATGCGTGCTCTCCCTCTCTCTCTCTCTCTCTCAAAAATAAGTAAGCTTTAAGAAAAAAAAAAGAAGAACAGGGCATCTGGGAGGCTCAGTTAGTTGAGCGTCCAACTCTTAATTTTGACTCAGGTCATGATCTCCTTCAGAGATCAGAGCCTCCTTGAGATTAATTCTCCCTCTTTCTCTCTGCCCCTCCCCTGCTCTCTCTCTTAAAATAAATAAATAAACTTTTTTTAAAAAAAGAGAAACTTGGCTTTTCTGGAATATCTGAGTGTGGCTGAGATTGTCATCCATAGCCCATCAGTCTTATGAGCTCAGTTAAGAGGAAATCCATGCTCGGTTTGCAAGAAAATCAAGTTTTTCAGCTGAAAAGCTGAGGGCCAGACATTGGGCTATAGTAATAGGTGCCATTTTGTAAGGACTCTCAGAATCTGCTAGTTGCCTTCACTTCATTTCCTGAAGTGAGCACCTACATAAGCGCCCAGCCTGCGCGCGCGCGCGCGCGCACACACACACACACACACACACACACACACACACACACCTCTTTGCCTTTACCATATTTTGAAAGAAGCACTATTCTTAGACGAATTTTTATAATTTCTCCTAACTCTTCAAATATCTTTTAAGTATTTATTTTTGAGAGAGAGACAGAGGGTAAGCAGGGGAGGGGCAGAGAGAGACGGAGACACAGAATCCAAAGCAGGCTCCAGGCTCTGAGCTGTCAGCACAGAGCCCAACGTGGGGCTCAAACTCACGAACCTCAAGATCATGACTTGAGCTGAAGTCAGATGCCCAACCAACTGAGCCACCCAGGCACCCTGCAACCCTTCAAATATTTAAATTATCATTTTATACAATCTATAAAGAGCTTGCTAAAATAATCTCCAAAGTAATAAGATTTGCCTAACATTTTCCATAGCATCTATTTTTTTTTCAACTTTAGTTTGAAATAATTATAGATTCACAGGAAATTGCAAATACAGTACAGGGAGGTCTGGCATACCCTTTACCCAGTTTCCCCCAGTGGTAACATCTTATACAAGAATAGTGTAATGTCAAATCCAGGAAATTGACCTTGGTACAATCAGTAGACTTTACTCAGATTCCTATTTCATATACGTGTGTGTGTGTGTGTGTGTGTGTGTATAAATGCCCAGGAGTATTGATTGTTGGTTCATGTGACAAGTATATGTTCAGTTTTGTAAAGAAATTGCCAAACCGTTTTGCAGAGTAATTATACTGTTTTGCATTACAACCAGCAATATGTGATAGAGCCAATTTCTCAGCCAACATTTGGTTTTGTCACTATATTTTATTTTAGCCATTCTCATAGCTGTATAGTGAAATCTCATTGTGGTTTTAATTTGCATTTCCCTAATACCTAATGATGTTGAATATATTTTTACTTGCCACTGTATGTCATCTTTCTAGAAATGTCTTTCCATTTCTTTTGCCCATTTTCTAATTGATTTGTTTGTTTTCTTACTGCTGATTTTTGAGAGTTCTTTATGGCCCCTTACAGATGTTTGGTTGAGATATTTTCTGCAATACTTTTTGGGTTGCAAATACTTTCTCCCAGTCTGTGTCTTGTCTTTTCATCCTCTTAACGGCATCTTTTTGACAGGTTTGCTCTTAAATTTTTTTTAATGTTTTATTTTATTTGAGAGAGAGAGAGAGAGAGAGAGAGAGAGAGAGAGAGAGAGAGAGAACAAGTGTGGGAGGGGCAGAGAGAAGTGGTGACAGAGGACCTGAAGCAGGCTTTGCACTGACAGCAGAGAGCCTGATGCAGGGCTTGAGCTCACAAACTGAGATCATGGCCTGAGCCGAAGTTGGATGGTCAACCAACTGAGCCACCCAAGTGTCCCAACATGTTTGCTCTTAATAGAGCAGAGCAAACATTTTTAAGTTTGATGAAGTCCAATTTATCAAATTTTCTCTTATGGGTTATGCTTTCAGTATTATGTCTAAGAAATCTTCACCTAGCCTTAGGTTCCACAGATTTTCTCCTTTGTTTTTATCTAAGAGTTTTCTAGTTTGACATATTACATTAAATTTTTTTTAACATTTATTTATTTTTGAGAGACAGAGAGAGACAGAGTGGAGGGGGGCAGAGAGAGAGAGGGAGACACAGAATCCAAAGCTGGCTCTAGGCTCTGAGCTGTCAGCACAGAATCTGATGTGGGGCTCCAACTCACAAACTGAAGCTAGAGGCTTAACTGACTGAGCCACCCAGGCACGCTGACATGTTAAATTTTAATACATGCTCCATTTTGAGTTAGTTTTTGTGTAAGGTGTGAAGTCTACGTTAAGGTTCATTTCTTTGGCTATGGACATCCAATTCCTCTAACACCATTTGCTGAAAAGACTATCTTTCCTCCATTGAATGTTTTGTACTTTTGTCAAAAATCACTTGGTTATATTTGTGTGGATTTGTTTCCCTATACTATTCCATTAATGAATGTATCTATCCCTTCGCCAGTATCTCACTGTTTTGTTTAGTGTAGTCTTCTCATATCAGATCCATTTTTATTCTTTTATTTTTTTAAGCTTATTTATTTTGAGGGAGAGAGAGAGCAAGTGGGGGAAGGGCAGAGAGAGAGGGAGAGAGAGAATTCCAAGCAGGCTCCACACTGTTAGCACAGAGCCCAATGTGAGGCTCGAACCCATGAACTGTGAGATCATGATCTGAGCCAAAATCAAGAGTAGGACACTCAACTGACTGAGCCACCAGGCACCCTGAAATCCACTTTTAAAAAACATTTCTTGGGGCGCCTGCGTGGTTCAGTCGGTTGAGTGTCCGACTTCGGCTCAGGTCATGATCTCACGATTTGTGAGTTCGGGCCCCATGTCGGGCTCTGTGCTGATAGCTCAGAGCCTGCAGCCTGCTTCGAATTCTGTGTCTCCCTCTCTCTCTGCCCCTCCCCTGCTCATACTCTGCCTCTCTCTGTCTCTCAAAATTAAATAAATATTAACAAAAAAAAAACATTTCTCTGAAAAATAGCTATCTTTTTCTTTGAGTGCTTATATATGCCAGGCATTGCTTTAAGAGCTTCATAAGCATAAACTTATTTAATCTTCACAAAATCCTATGAAATGATAATATTTAGGCCCATCTTATAGATGAGAAGTTAAGTAGCTTTCTTAAGATGCAGATTTGGAACTCAGGCCCACATGCTAGCCACCATGTTTCTGTGCTCTCTGAGGTGAGCAGATTTTTATCTCCTCACAGAAGTGCTTTTACTGGACTCTGCTCTGGCATTTTGTCACCAACCTACATTGAGAGCCATCATAACGAACAGCTCAATGAAACTTACTGCACTTACTGGGCATTTACTGGGCAAGTTGATGAGGATGTGGTTCTCTAGGTCACATGATGCCCTCTTTAGGAGGACAGATGGGAGAAATGTCTCTCAGATCTCAGTACCAGGAATAGATAGATTTCTCCTGAGTAAGTGGTTTGTTTTTATCTCTTGGACATGGTGAAATTGTATAAATGATTACATTTCCCACTTTGTGCTGGATGCTAAAAAGCTCAGAGTCAAATTTTCAGCCTATCTTTAGCAATGATGTGTACGAGATCTAATATTACGTCTGACTTCATCTTACGTTTTCTACTCTAACTTTCTTTTCTCCCTTATTTCCTCACTCACTCACTTTTTTTCTTTAGTCTTTCTAAAAATCAAAATATACAAGTACGTAGTAGAAAATAAAATACAAAGCTTTTAACAACAGTAGCAAAACAAAGTGGCAGTCTCTGCCCACTCCTCCCCACCTGTGATTTCTGCTGTGCAGTGCCAGCCATACTCACATCGTTTAGCTATTTTTTGTGGTGCTTATTCTGGTTTTTTTTTCCCTTGACTTTTCAATTTAGGTATTATCTCATTTCCTATGGCATAGGGTAGGATTTTGCTTTCTCATACCACCCTCTACAACACACAGCCTTCAGCTGCAACCATCCTCCCATTATAATTATATCACAATTTTGGCTAAACTCATTTTTAGTGTTTAGATTATTATGCCTATGGAAATACTGTTCACAGGTGAGCTGCTCACTGTTCGCTTTGTATCTTACATAATAGTTTTGTTTTCCCTTAGGTTAATAATTATCTTTTTTTAAATTTCAGTTTCATAGGGCAATCATTAATGTCTACTCAAGTCCTCTGACAGAATTGTAAATTTCTCCTCCATCAGTGTTGTGTTTGTTTGTTTGTTTGTTTGTTTTTCTCACAGACACCTCTTCTGGTGCTTTCCATCGTTCAGCTTAGGTCTGGACCGGTAGCTCTCTAGGCCAGCTGTCCAGCTGCCATCCCAAGACTTCCCTTTTACATCATTTTAGGAATTTCTTCTGCATCTCTCTTTTGTTGGATTCCTTGTTTGCCAGATCTCATATTTTCCTTTTGGTTTACTCACTTGGTTTGGTGGAGCTCATCCTGTAATAGCTTCCTGAGAAAAAGTTCACAAAAAGTAAAATTTTTTGAGACCTAGCATGTCTAAAAATGCCTTTGTTTTAGCAGCACACTTGAATGGTAGTCTGGGTGTAGGATTATAGGTTGGAAATTATTTTCCCTTGGGATTTTAAAGGCATTGCTTCTTTGTTACCTAGCTTTTCACCTTGCTCTTGAGAAATTTGATGCTAACACCTCCTACTCTCTGGAAGGTTTTGAGATCTTCCCTTCCTTCCAAATGTTCTGAAATTTCACATTGATACACCTTAGAACAGGGTCTTTTATCATCTATTGTGTGGAATGAACTCAACACAATGAACCCTTTTCAGTCTGAAAACATATTTCCTTCAGTTTTGAGAAATTACCATGTATATTCTTTTTTTAATGTGTGTCCTTATTTTTAGCATTCTCTCCCCTCCATTTTCTCTGCTCCCTCTTTCTAGTACTCTTGATTCAATAGTTGGATCACTTAAACTGATATAATTTTCTTCCTATCTTTCCTTTTTTTTTCTTTTCTGGGAGATTTTCTTCACTCTGTCTTCTAACTCTTCTAGTGAATTTTATATTGTTAGTTTTTAAAGTTCTATCTGGTTCTCTGACTGTCCCCTTCCCCCATTCCTGTTTTTGTTTTGTTCTGTTTTTAAATGACACCTTGTCCTTGCTCTGTGGGTGCAGTATCTTCTCTTACCTCTCTAAGGATATTAATTTTGATGTTTGAAGTTTTCTTTTACTTCCTACATGTCATCTCCCGCTGAACTCTTTTTGTTTGTATTTCACATTAGTGACTTTTCATAAATGGCTGTCTATTCATATTAAAGAGTGAGACACTTAAATGCCCCCCTGTGCATAGGCAGAGCTTGTTGACTGTTAGGGCTCACAGTAATTTAACATATCTTTTTTGGGGGGAGGGACCTCCAAATGTCATTATGTGAAGATCTTTTCTCTTAAGCTAGTCAGTCAGTCAGTCAGAGGAATTCTTTTGCATGGGAGTTTATAAACTGGCTTCTAGCCTTCTGGGAGCTTATCAGGTGAAAGGGACTGGAGGGTGGGGGTGAGAGGAGTTCATCATTCCTTATAGAGACTTTCATTTAATCCTCTGTCTTCCACTGTGTCTGGTGCACCAGACCTAGAGCCTTTGACCCAGCCTCTCAAAAGAAGAAACTGCCTGGCCTCTTTTAGGGTGGTGAAAGGGTAGTCACTTGGCTGTGCTGTTGCAAAAAAGATCTAGGCATTTAACTGGTCATTATAAAGACTTTGAAATAATCTTTTCTTCCTATGCCACATTCCCATCTTCAGAGGCACCTGGTGTCTCCAATTGCAGAATATTCCAGGGTTCTGGGGTTCAACTTCTCTTACTTCTTTCAGCTTTCTTTGATTTGTCCCCACATAAGGGAGCCTGAGTCCTGATTCAGGAGTAAAAAAAAAGTTTGCAGTCAAAGTCAGAGAAATGGTACCTACAGTCAGATACAAAAGATGAGCAAGAAACAAGGGTTCTGAAACTGAAAGAGTAATCATATTAAAAGTCACAGTCTTTGTCTACCTTCTCTACATATTTCTCCATTTGAAAAGACTGCTCTTTGAGCTACTGTGCTGAAGAGGACCAGTAGTTCCTTCTGCTGACCCCAAACGGCCCTGAGGGAGAGGCAAGGCTGTCTGTAGAAGAATGAATCCCAAGGTCAGAAACCTGGAGGTTGTAGAAAGATTGAGAAGTCTGTCCAGGCTTGAGGACTAAGGTCAACGACAAAATGAGGATGGAGAAGAGCCAATTTTATGTGGCTCTTGATGTCGAAGTGCCCAAGAGGGCCTGATTTCTTAAAGGAGCTACTGGGGAGGGGCCTGGGTTGTGGTTTCCAGCCTCCCTGTCCAGTTGGCCTTTGAAGACTGACTGGTTGATAGAAATCTACTGGTTAGGGACATTTCACTTTATTACACTAAATATAGTGGGCCTTTACAAAACTTGGAGGCCTTCCTACACAAAGAGAATGCTGTTAATATGTTCTCCATCCAAGGACATGAGCTCTGGGTTGTTGTTCCAGTGGGATGTGTGCTGCAAGACTCAGCCAGAGCAGCCATCTGCTGCCAACTTTGGACCCTAGGGAATCTGCAAGAAGGAATGATTGTGTCCTTAATATCACATTTAATAACCTTAAATAAGGGTAGGTAGAGCCCAGCTTCACTTATGAGATGACTCAGTTGGTACACAAGACATTTACTAAAGGAAGGAAGGAAAATAGGAAGGAAAGAAAGAGCTTTGTTCTCATTTATAGCTTTGTCATTCAGAAATTTTGAAGTGTAATGATATAATAATAATAATAATAACATTTGAAACTGTAATACAGAGATTTACTACAAAAGGGTGTTGAAATCCCGGTGGCAAGACAATGACTTAACTCTCTGATCATGAGAGAAAAATCAGTGGGGGCAAACAAAAGAAACAAACAAGATGGTGATTGGTAACCAGAGGAATTTAAGCTCCCCTCCTCCTGGTGACACTGAGAGACTCCCACAACTCCCTCAGCATCTGGAACTTATTTGACTGTGGGTGGAGGGAGACAAGTGACAGCTAGTAGCTTTCTGGAAAGATGGGATAGAAAAGCTCAGGGCCTGGCACAGCCAGAGAGCTGAGGAAGAAAAGAAATGACCATGAGACAGAAGCGGAACTGAGACTTCCTGGCTGCTTCTACTATTCAGCACCTCCAATGGGGTCCCAGGAAAACAAAGTCTCCAAAAGGAGAAGAAATAGCATCAATGTTACTGGTAAGGTCAATGAGCTTTCCAGATGTAGATCACCCAGGGATTCTTAATATCTATATATGTGATAGCCACACAAAGCCTGTGTGTTAGACAGTATTTTTCTGTTTAAAAAAAAAAAACTGATGTAACTCTTGCATACTGAGTCCCCCAGAAACTGACTCTGAGATGGAGGTTTGTCTGCGGGAAGTTTACTGGAGAGTGCCCAGGGATTCAATACCAGTAGAAGAGTAAAGGAAGTAAGACTGGGTAGAAGGAGGAGTTGGATTGCAGTGAAGTCACAACATGGGTCTCTCAGTCAGTCCTGCGGGGAACTCTGTCCTGCCTCGGAGCAAAGCAGGCTGAGCCTTCGTCCCTGGGCATGGACTCATCATTCCCTGTGAGCAAGGTGACTCCCTGGCTGAGGACAATATCAAAACAGCAGTTCATCTGAGGGCCATCAGCTGCCAATATTGCTAGCAGCTGAGGGTCTGATTGCCTCAATCCAGAAAGGAGGACTTGAATGGCACACCACAGCATTCATTACAGCAAACCCTTTGCACTGGATCCACTCACTTTGCATAATAAGTTCTGAGAACTCCTCCAGTATCCCTGTTGGTGTCTTTTGCCAGGGAAATTTACAAGAGTAAGGTTACTAGGACAAACTACAGTCACCAGGCCCCCTGGTACTGCTCCTGGTCTGAAGGTTGCAACTGATATTCATCTCCCTCCTCTCCAGCCCATTTTCTTTTCCCTCACTCTCATCTCCATTTGCCATCAACATTGGCAAAGAGTTTCTGAGTCAATCACCAGGACCTCTAAACCCACAGAGTTTAGACTTGCTGGGGCAAGAAGCATAAATACCACAAGTGGGTCACTGTGAGTGATGGTAAGCAGGGCTCAGAGCCACTCCTACTTCCTTCCCTTCGATTCCAGAACCACGTATTATGCCTACAATAATTGTTGATTTACAGTGTATGCTGCATCTTAGAAGACGGCACTCCATTTTTGCAAGGTGTCACCTCCAAAGTGGTAGCTCAGTTGTACTTCCAAAAGGCCATTTCATCACTCTGTCAAGCTGACAGCTTCTGTGTAGTGTGGTATGAAATAGGAAGAGTGGATCCCACGGTTATATGTCACTGTTGCAGCTACTGTGTGTGAAATGGCCCCTGGGTCCCATAAAAATATTACACAGGATTCCATGTTTGTGGATCAAACACTGTGTGCCTTTAGGTGGTGGTACCAGCTAAATCCTAAGGGCAGGAAAGGCAAACCTATACCCCAAATACGTATCCATTCCACTCAAAATGAATCACTGCCCCTTCCAGTGTAATCAACTTGTCATCAAGTGGCTGGTTGCTCTCCCAGAAGAATGGTGCTGTATTGGGGACTTAGGCTTGGTATCTCTTGGTGACAAGTTGGACAGAGGGAGAAGTAAACAGTTACAACAAAGGCTCCCATCCGGAGCTCTGGGATGAGATGACCCTTCCTCTGAAGGCTTCCTTGTGCTTCCTCTGTGCTTCCTTGAGCAAGAGAGTCTGACCTCCCCCCACCCTCATCATTGGCCAGACATTAGATGGTGGCTGCTCCCAAGGCCAGTGGGCACAACCTTGGGCAAGGCAGCTTTCTTCAGCTGAGGGAGGGCAATTCTTGAAGAGATGCTCATCTGAGAGTTGTCAGCCAACTCCCCCTGCAGCTGGAGAAATGAGTGTCTCATTCTTGAGTGGGAGATCTAAGGAGGTGGTATACCACAGAATCCAGTACAATGACCAAATTGTAGGAGTTTCCGTTCTAAATTTCAGATTTTCTGAGGAGTTCTAGAATGCGGATGGGTTGGAGTTAGGATAGAGAATTGTGAGATATGTCACCTGCCAAATTTCATAATTGATTATCTGGGAAGATTAATTGAAAACTGCATCATAATATATGCAGTGGGTTTTTTGTTGTTGTTGGTCCAGGCAAAAAAATTCCAAATGGATCAAGAAGAACTACAAAGAAGCCTTTTTTTCATAAAATAGTCACCATTTATGAGATTCTGCTTCCTTCCTTTAAAAATCTTTATTGTTGGGGCGCCTGGGTGGCTCAGTCGGTTAAGCATCCGACTTCGGCTCAGGTCATGATCTCACGGTTCGTGAGTTCAAGCCCCACTTTGGGCTCCGTGCTGACAGCTCAGAACCTGGAGCCTGTTTCCGCTTCTGTGTCTCCCTCTCTCTCTGACCCTCCCCCATTCATGCTCTGTCTCTCTCTGTCTCAAAAATAAATAAACGTTAAAAAAATTTTTTTTTAAATCTTTATTGTCGTGTAGACATAATGTTTACATAGTCTTCACAGGAAGTCGTTTGCATACTATTTTTTTCCTTTTCCATTAATACACATCGTTCACAGATTTATTGTTTTTTATTAGCAATTCAATATTCTAACAATTTTAATATAGCAATGTTTTCATAATGACTTATTGCCTCTATTTGGGGCATTTGACTTATATCCAGTTTTCTACACAAGTAAGTTGTACATATTTTAAAAAATCATTTTTAAAATCTCTTTCTTTTTTCTTTCCCAAAGTAGGATTAACACGTATATCCCATGTTGCTTTTTAGGAGGGTTTTCTTAATTTGCAGTGATATCAGCAATGTTCAAATGCCTGTTTACCCATTACTATGCTAACATTGGATCTTTCTCACTTGTACTTTTTTTTAAGTTTACTTATTTTTAAAAAATTTTTTTAAGTTTATTTATTTTGAAAGAGACAGAGAAAGGCAGGGAGGGGCAGAGAGAGGGAGAGAGAGAATCCAAGCAGGCTCCACACTGTCAGTGCAAAGCCCGATGCGGGGCTCGAACTCACAAACCATAAGACCATGACCTGAGCCAAAATCAAGAGTCAGCTGCTTAACCAACTGAGCCATCTTAGTACCCCTGAAGTTTATTCATTTATTTTGAGAGAGAGGGAGAGAGAGAGAGAGAGAAGGTGCGGCGGGTGGGGGTGGCAGAGAAAGAAATGGAGAGAGAGAATCCCAAGTAGACTCCACGCTGTCAGTACAGACAGCTGGATGTGGGGCTCAATTCCACAACTCTGGAATCATGACCTGAGCTGAAATCAAGAGTTAGATGCTTAACCAACTGAGCCACCCAGACACCGCTCACTTGTACTTTTGATACAATGAATTGTCACCTCATCATTGTTTTCAATTCAGCTTCCTTCCTTATTACTGAGGCTGGGAATTTTCCCAGGTGTTTATTTACTTTTAAAATTTTTTGTTATTTATATCTTTTGGCTATTTATCTTTCCCTAAAAGGGTTCTGAGTTTTTATATTTCTATCAGTCCCTTATATATTATAGATAATAAACTTTATTTGACATTTCTTTTCAGTGGTTTCTCATTCTGTTGCTCTTTGTCTTGAATTCACTTTTTAATTAAATAGTTGGCTTTGTGTTTTATAGCATAAAAACCACACTAACCTTGCCAGTAATGATTTCTTTAAGAGTTTCAATATGCCAACATTGATACCTTGTTTTCTTTTAGGAAAGAAATATTGGATTGTCTTCTGTATTTTATGATACATTTTTGAAATTTTTATCGTAAAATGAAAATAGATTTAAGTTTAATTATTAAACTCCTCCAAATCTATTGTGGCAAAATATAGTGGGTTATATATTTCTAGTCTTTTAATATATTTATATTCTTTTAAGTAATATCTAGTTTCTCCCCTATGGCTTGACAGGGATTCATTTATTTGTTGCTTATTTCAACAAATTTCTCATGTATTAATTTATTGTGTGGATTTGAATTTCTTTCTCAAATTTCTAATTTGGTCAATTGGTCTACTTTTTAAAAAATATTTATTTATTTATAAAGTTTATTTCTTTATTTTGAGAGACAGGGAGAGAGCAAGTGGGGTTGGGGGGGAAGCAGAGAGAGGGAGAGACAGACTCCTAAACAGGCTCCACAATGTCAGCACAGACACAGGGCTGGAACTCACAAACCGTGAGATCATGACTTGAACCAAGATTAAAAGTAAAATGCCTAACCGACTCAGCCATCCAGGCACCCCAATGTTTATTTTGAGAGAGAAGAGGAGGAAGGGATAGAGAGAGAGGGAGAGGGAGAATCCCAAGCAGGCTCCACACAGATGCCCCTCAATCTGTCTACATTTTTTTAAAATCCAGTATTATAAGACTCTTCCCTCATATTTCCCCCTAAGAAGGAAAGTAATTTTGGTTCTAAAATATACACATAATGGGGTGCCTGGGTGGCTCAGTCGGTTAAGCGTCTGACTTGGGCTCAGGTCATGATCTCATGGTTCGTGATTTCAAGCTCCACATTGGGCTCTTTGCTGTCAGCGTGGAGCCTACTTTGGATCCTCTGTCTCCCTCTCTCTCTGCTCCTCCCCCACTCATATTGTCTCTCCCTCTCTCTCTCTCTCTCTCTCTCTCTCTCAAAAATAAATAAACATTAAAAAAATAATAAAATATACACATAGGACCATAGGCATATGCATATGAATATGGAGACATAAAAATAGTCTGAAAGGTTAACATTGGAGGGTTGGATTACAGATGAACTATATACATTTCTTGTCATTTATCTATAAATTCTAATATACATTACATTAAAATTAACATATCACTTTATTGCTTAAAAAAGGAGAAACTCTTCAAACAAAATTAAGAAAACAAAAATATTAATTATGAAATAAAAGGCAATTATTAGGAAAATAGGAAGAAAGGGTGGGTTGGGGAATATGTCACACTGGGGGCAAACTCAGACAAATGGTAATTCCTCTCAAGTCCTTTATGTGACTATGCTCGACCACTATGCAGACCACTGTGTAAGCACATCTCTGATAGCTGCCCCTGACATTTCAGAAGTGTCTTCCATCTCCTGTTCCAGCCTGTCTCAGTCCTATTTCTGGATTCTACTACTTGTGACTGCAGCTGTACCTGCCATTGGTGTTTGACCCAGTTGGTTACCACAGTGATTACCACTCACTGATTCCTTTCTAGATTTCTGATATCAGATTTTGTGCTGTGTTGGGGCAACTGCTCAAATCTCTTTGTTTTCCTTCCTCAGTCATCAACCCTCTACACCCCCATACTTCCCATCCATCCCCAGCGCTACCGACTTCTGTACTGTCTTGTTCTCAGCTGCACCAGATCATTTGGGCTGACAAATCATCTACTCAAGATAGCCATGCCCTGAACGTGGGTGTTTGTTTGTTTGTTTGTTTGTTTGGATCAGAAATGGATACCTGCTGACAAGAGAAACAGGTTGTGATTTCTGCACTCTGGCTCAAAACAACCAAACCAAGCTCAGCACTAGAGCTGGCCATGTAGCAATCAGAGTCCAGTCAGGAGAAGAGGAGCCACTGTAGACATGTTAAACAGGAGGGATTTAATTCAGGGAATTTGTTACACAGCAGTTGGAAAGCTGGAAAAGCAGCAAAAGGGGAAGCTAGGAAAACCAGAGATTTATATTTCAGGAAATAGCTACTGCCTCCCACACTAGCAGAACAAAAGGGAAGACGTGGCATGAACATCCTCCAGGGCTACTGCTGCTTCAGGAGCTGGAACTTCGTGGACTGTGATATGGCCTAACCAGTGCCCAGAGCTGGGGGATCAGGGAGGCACCAGGAGGGTCCTTCAGATGTGGAGAGAGTTGCCTTGGTCTGTGGTTTTAGTGCACCGAGGTCCTACTATTCTGCTTCCATCCTCAGTGAGGTGAAATTACTTGACAGAGTCTTAAAATAAGCTTCATTTTACTTGAGCTACCTTGTCTCACAAACAAACCCTCCCAAGACACCCACTGTGGTCATCAGCCTTGGCCTCTTCCCGCATGTTCTCCTTCACCATGCTGATTCAGAACAGACCCGTCAACTGGGAGTTGAACTGCCCGAGAGTTCTGATCATGGCTGGTCTGTGATATCACAGTGTTTTTAAATGCAGGAAAGGGAAGTTCTGAAACATGATCTTTTTTTCCTCCCAGAACACTAACCTTTTTGTACACTTCTTTTCAGGTGCATTGTACCATTGTTTTGTATTTTATAGTTATAAAACTCTTAATGCTCCATTAATTAGCATTGAATAAAGTCTGTCAACAGGAAGCGTTACCTTCACATTTGTTTAGTCTCTCCAGTTATGAGCAAGGTTAACTCCCCATCTTGTCTGATTTCCTTTTACTGTGTCATTAAGGTTTTGGGGTTTTCTTTATGGTTTGTGTTAGGCAGACATTAAAAGTTTAAGTGGGGATTCAAGGTCTTGGTTGTGAATGGATTGCTTTTTTCATGCTTTCATTTTTGGCTATTGATTGTAACAACTACATATTTTCAAATCTGTTTATGTTCCCTGCTGACCACTTGAGGAAATGAGGAATTGTCCAGTGTGAGAAGGGGTGCAGAGCAGAGATGGATTTGTGTCACATTCACATGTTCCGTGTCTCTTGTGGACAATGTTTGAGTAATGCATAGCCTTTGTGAACATTGGGGGGTGTCCCTTCCCCCTTTTTCCCTGGGAATGAGCCAAGTTAATTGACCTGTGCTAGGACCAAATCCATGTCCTTAAACCCTCTGAGGGCACAGGCAGTACAGACGTTTGCTTTCAGCAGCTCTCATTTCTAATAATTAGAGCTACCTCGGCCACTTTGGGAAATATTAATTTCTATGATATCAAAGACTGAAATGACTAATTATTTGGAGATTGATTGCAGGTTTTCAGGCAATGGATTAAAGGTTGGTCTAAACAATATCTTAAAAATATGGTGTACTTTGAAAATTGCTCATGTAATATGTGTCCACTATACAAAAATAAGAAAATGCCCATAAGTTAAAAAGAAAGAAAGAGGGGCGCCTGGGTGGCGCAGTCGGTTAAGCGTCCGACTTCAGCCAGGTCACGATCTCGCGGTCCGTGAGTTCAAGCCCTGCGTCGGGCTCTGGGCTGATGGCTCGGAGCCTGGAGCCTGTTTCCGATTCTGTGTCTCCCTCTCTCTCTGACCCTCCCCCATTCATGCTCTGTCTCTCTCTGTCCCAAAAATAAATAAACGTTGAAAAAAAATTTTTTTTGAAAGAAAGAAAGAAAGAAAGAAAGAAAGAAAGAAAGAAAGAAAAAAGAAGGAAAGAATGCTCATAATCCTACTACTAAGAGATGACTACTGTTATTTTGGTGTCTTTTCTTCCAAATGGTTCCCTGTGTCTGATGTACATGATTATACAAATAAATATGCATACTCGTGGTACTTTCAGTCTCCATAATCATGCAAACCATTTCCTTCAATCAATCCCCTCTTACGTACCTGTATCTATCTATCTATCTATCTATCTATCTATCTATCTATCTATATCAATATTCACATCTGTATCTACAACCCTGTTCTTGTTTCTCTGGAGAGCCCCAACTAATACGCTCAGTTTCTCCATTGGTAACATCTTGCAAAACTATAGTACAGTATCACAAACAGGATATTGATGTTGATACGAACATTCCATCACCACAAGAATCCCCATGCTGCCCTTTTATTTATTTATTTTTTAAACGTTTCATTATTAATTTTTGAGACAGAGAGAGAGAGAGAGAGAGAGAGAGAGACAGAGCGTGAGTGGAGGAGGGGCAGAGAGAGAGGGAGACACAAAGTCCCAAGCAGGCTCCAGGCTTAGAGCTGTCAGCACAGAGCCCGATGTGGGGCTTGAACCCAGGAACCTCGAGGTCATGATGTGAGCCAAAGTTGGAAGCTTAACCAGCTAAGCCACCCAGGAACCCCTCCCATTCTGCCCTTTTATAAGGCAACTCTGTCCCATGCTCCTCACCTCTACTGAGTCTGTTATCCCTGGCAGCCATCAATTTGTTCTTCATTTTTGTAATTTTGTTATAGAATTTCAAGAATGCTCTATAAATAGAATCACACAATATGTACTTTTCTTGTTTTTTTCCCCACATAATTCTTTTTTTAACTTCTCAAAATTCATAATTTTTTCACTTTGTGTAATTTCACATAGTATGCAAAATGTAGCATGTATCAATAATGTGTTTTGGTTTTTTGTTTTTTTTTATTATTGCTGAGTATTCCATGGGGTGGATATACCTGATTTGTTTAGCCATTCACCCACTAAAGTACATCTGGGTTGTTTCCAGCTTTTGGCTATTATAAATAAAGCTACTATAAACATTCATGTAAAGATTTTTGTGTGAACGGAAGTCTCCGTTTATCTGGGATAAACACCCAGGAGTGCCGTTGCTGGGTTGTATGGGGTTGGATGTTTAGTGTTTTTTTTAATTTTTTAATTTAAAAAATTTTTAAAATGTTTACTTCTTTTTGAGAGAGAGAGAGAGAGAGAGAGAGCGCGCGCGCGCGCGCGCGCGCGCGCGCGCGCGAGCGAGCGGGGGAGGGGCAGAGTGAGAGGGAGACACAGAATCTGAAGCAGGCTCCAGGCTCTGAGCTGTCAGCACAGAGCCCTACATGGAGCTCAAACTCACAAACTGCCAGATCATGACCTGAGCTGAAGTCGGACGTTTAACCGACTGAGCCACCCAGGTGCCCCATGGATGTTTAGTGTTTTTTTAAAACTACCAAACTTTTCCGGAGTGGCTGTACCATTTTACGGTCCCACCCGCAGTGGGACCAGCAAGCGATCTGGTTTCTCTGCATCTTCAACAGCATTTGGTGTTACTTTTTATTTTAGCCATCCTAATAGGTATGAATTTCTGTAATAGTTATAGTGCTACTCAAATGATCTATTCCACACTGGGCGAGTTTGGTTGGTTTGTGTTTTTCAAGGAATCAGTCCATTTAATCTAAGTTGTCAAATTTATGTGTGTAGAGTTGTTCATAGTATTGTTTTTAAAAAAAACTGATTTCTCTTGCCATTTGCAACAGTATGGATGGAGCTAGAGGGTATTAAGCATAGTAAGTCGGTCAGAGAAAGACCGATACCATATAATTTCACTCATATGTGGAATTTAAGAAACAAAACAAATGAGCAAAGGGAAAAAGAAAGAGAGAGATTAACCAGGAAACAGTTCCTTAACTATAGAAACAAACTGATGGTTACAGAGGGGAGGTAGGTGGGGGGATGGGTGAAATAGGTGATGGGGATTAAGGAGGGCACTTGTGATGAGCACCAGGTGTTATATGGAAGTGTTGAATCACTATGTTGTACACCTGAAACTAATATTATACTGTATGTTAACTAACTGGAATTTAAATAGAAACTTAAAAAAAAATCATTGATTTCTGCTATTTATTATTTCTTTTGTTTTGGGTTCATTTTGTTCTTTTTCTAGTTTCTTCAACGGAAGCTTAGATGATTGATCTGAGATTTTTCCTCTTTTCTAATACGTGCACTTAGTGTTATAAATTTCCCTGAAAGAGATCTTCTATATTGCATGGAGAAACCTTAGTGTACCTGCCACATGTATAGCTCCCTACCGAGGAATTCAATTTAATTCAGCAAATATTTATGGAGTGCTTGGGCCAGGCACTATTCTAAATCCTCAGTATACATCAGGGAACAAAGCAGACAAAGATCTCTATCTTTGTGGAACTTACATTCTAGCTGGGGGAGACATGCAATAAATAACATGCATAATTTAGATAGTATGGTAGAAAGCGGTAAGTAGAGGAACAAAAAGTACTGTAGGAGAAGAGGAATGGATATGGGGAACTATCGTGTTTAATACTGTAGTACTTACAGTACTGCATTTGATACTACAGGTGTAGTATTGAATAGGTTGGTCAGGCAGGCCTTGTGGAGGACTAAAGATCTAAAGGAGTCGGTCAAGCCAGTATCAGGGGGGTATGCTTCAGACAGGTGGGGCGGCGAGAGCAAAGGCCCTGTGATGGGAGCATGCCTGGATGATCTGAGGAAAAGCAAGGCAGACAGTGTGGCTGGAGCAGAGTGAGCAAGACAGAAAGTGGTAAAAATGAAGTCAGATTATAATGGGGGCCAGGTCTTTAGGTCTTGCTCTGAGTGAAATTCACATTGCAATATGTGAAGCAAAGGAATGACATGACCTGGTTTGGGTGTTCAAGGAATCACTCTGGGTGCTATTTGAGGAATAGAGTACAGAGTAGAGAAGCAGGTGACCTCATGGCAGGTGAGAGGCAGTGTGGCTTGGAACAGGTAGCAGCAGCAGGCATGGTGAGAAGTGATTACATTCTAAATACATTTCCAGAGTAGAGTTAATAGGTGTTCTTCATAGATTGGACTCGGGGTGTTCAAAAAACATAGACAGCTGTTGCAGCAATTTCTTGCTTGACATGTCTCCAAAGGCAAGAGAAATAAAAGCAAAAATGAACTATTGGGACCTCATCAAGACAAAAGACTTCTGCACTACAAAGGAAACAATCAACAAAACTAAAAGGCAACTGACAGAATGGGAAATATATTTGCAAAGGACATATCAGATAAAGGGCATATCAGATAAAGGGTTGGCATCCAAAATCTATAAAGAACTTACCAAACTCAACACCCAAAAACAAATAATCCAGTGAAGAAATGGGCAGAAGACATGAATAGACACTTTTCCAAAGAAGACATCAGATGGCTAACAGGCACATGAAAAGATGCTCAACATCACTCATCATCAGGGAAATACAAATCAAAACCACACTGAGATACCACCTCGCACCAGTCAGGGTGGCTAAAATTAACAACTCAGGAAACAACAGATGCTGGAGAGGATGTGGAGAAATGGGAGCCCTATTGTACTGTTGGTGGGAATGCAAACTGGTGCAGCCGCTCTGGAAAACAGTGTGGTGGTTCCTCAAAAACTTAGAAATAGAACTACCCTATGACCCAGTGATAGCACTACTAGGAATTTATCCAAAGGATACAGGAGTGCTGATTCATAGGGGCACATGCACCCCAATGTTTATAGCAGTGCTTTCAACAATAGCCAAACTATGGAAAGAGCCTAAATATCCATCAACTGATGAATGGATAAAGATGTGGTTTATGTATACAATGGAATACTACTTGGCAATGAGAAAGAAGGAAATCATGCCATTTGCAGCAATGTGGATGGAACCAGAGGCTATTATGCTAAGTGAAGTAAGTCAGTCAGAGAAAGACAGATATTATATGTTTTCACTCATATGTGGAACTTGAGAAACTTAACAGAAGACCATGGGGAAAGGGAGGAGAAAAAAAGTTACAAACAGAGAGGGAGGGAGGCAAACAACGAGAGGCTCTTAAATACAGAGAACAAACTAGGGTTGATGGGGGTGGCGGGGGAGAGAGGAAATAGGTGATGGGCATTGAGGAGAGCGCTTGTTGGGATGAGCAGTGGGTATTGTATGTAAGCAATGAATCACGGGAAAATGCCCCCAAAACCAAGAGCACACTGTATATCCTGTATGTTAGCCAACTTGATAATAAATTATATTAAAAAAAAAAAAAACCACAGGCATCTGGATAACCACCTTGATATCAATCCATAAACATAGGTGACCACATTCCATACTGCATGCACCCCTCCCACCTCTACAACCCTGCTTGCAGCTTATTGGACAATGGGAGGCACTTACCTAGGAGCAGCTGATCAATAGGCTGGACATGAGCCTATAGAGTATCCTGGCATGGAAGTTTCACTCAAGAAGGTGGCAATTAACTGTACCAATGATTTTCTCTTTCAGGAATCAGAACTGGAGAAATAAGAAAAGATGAGCAGTGAAAGCAGAAGCTGAAAGACACAGAGAGAAGGCAGTATTCAGACTTCATGAGTAAGCAGAAGCAATGAATAAACAAGAGCTCCGAGCAAACAAAAGCCTCACGAGGTAGCAAAAAAGATATACAAAGTGACGAAGGAAGTGATAGACCATAACTAAGAGAGTATCAAATTCTCAGGAGAAAGTCAATGGCCTGGGTCACGGGCCAACCCTGAAGCCAGAGGTACAGTCACCTCCTGTGTTACCAGAGGTGGGGGAATAGTACTAGACAAGCAAAGACTACAGGTGTGCCCCAGCCATGTAAAGTCAGGCTGGAATCAGCTCTGTAAGAGCCAGAACTACATTTGAGCCAAAATTCTGAGGGTACCAAGGAAGCCAGAGAGAGGAGCGGAAAGCTGTCTACCAAGAGAAGCAGAAAGTGTAGCAGGTGCTCAGAGAGAAGCAGGGATGGCAGATGGTACAGCCACAAGACACAGCACTGCATCTCACCTACCTGTTTCAGTCCCATCCTGGGGTGTCCTGGCTGTGCTGACCGCTGCACGTTAGAGCCCCCAGAGCGTGTCCTTTGTAAAAGTTTGAAATACCTCCTTCCTGCTTGCGTTAGTGGGAGTCGTTTTTGGTTAATGCTCCAGGGATAAAAATGGTACGTTTGGGTGGAAATTTCTTGGTGCCTACTTATCCGTCTGGCATGGCAGACAAGGTATAAAAGGTGAAGATGCAAATATATGGGATAAAGAACTAGTGGAGGGGTGCTTGGGTGGCTCAGTCGGTTAAGCGTCTGACTCTTGATGTCAGCTCAGGTCATGATCTCACAGTTTGTGAGTTCGAGTCCCACATCAGGCTCTGTGCTGACAGTGTGGAGCCTGCTTGAGATTCTGTCTCTCTCCCTCTTTCTCTGCCCCTTCCCTCCTCTCTCTCTCTCTCTCTCTCTATCACGCAAAAAAAATAAACAAATGAAAAGTTGAAAAAAAACTAGCTGGAACCATGTGAAGCATTTTACATACCTTCTCTCATTTAATCTGTAGGGTCAGGGAGGTAGCATTATGGCTCACAGGGAGGCTCAAAGAGGGTGAGTATGGTCCGTCTTCATTATTCACTTAATCTGTATTTGCAAATTTGCCTACTCACTAAAATTTATTTGTAAGCCTAAATCAATACCCCCAGTGCTTTCTCAGTATTTACAGACATGTGCACCGTGGTGAGAAAATTGAGTTGTTCAGCGTGCATGTTCCCAGCTAACCTAAAAAAAGCAACACTCTGAAACCTTTCTGTTTCAGCTCTCACACTGTAAACAAGTTTCCGTTTTGCAGTGTATTTAGTGCTACATTTTTCACATTTTGTGCTGTTTGTTGATGACTTCACTGTTTAAAATGGCCTCAGTTGTAATGTTGAAGTGCTGTCTGGCGTTCCGAAGCCCACGAAGGCTGTGACGTGCCTTACGCTGAAAATATGTGTCAGATAAGCTTTGTTTAGGCAAGAGTTATAGTGCTGTTGGCTGTGAGGTGAGTCAAGAATATACATTAAATGTTCTGTCTTTAAACAGAAACTTACATTGCACGAAAGCTATACATTGATTGGCTGATGAAAATGTCATGACTGGAGGCCCGCAGGAATCTACCCCTGTATTTCCCCTAGGAGTAATAATAGTTCAGTATTTGCTAATTCAGTGTTTGTAGAGACTTCACAGAGCGTAACTACTATGAACAACAAGAATCCACTGTCACACGTGCAGGATCGGACAGTCTGTAGAACAGTGGATGCCTAGCTCCAAAGCCTCCCCTCTCTGATTCTGGACACCTTGTGCCCATTCCATTCCACATGCCATGCTTCAGAAGAGAAAGAAAGACTTCTCTGCACAGCTTCCAGGGTTCCTTCCACTGCGCAATGCCGGCTTCTCTAGAACTTGTTGCCTAGTTGGGAAATGAGCAGGTAGGAAACGACTGTGGAAAACGTAGTGGAATCTATGTTAGGGCTGGGAGAGTAATGTGTAGCAGTTAGTCACCACTTATCTCTTAAGTATATGTGGCAGGCTTTGCTCATCTACCACAGCCCTTTTCCTGCTTCAGCCCTGATGGGGTTTCACAGTCCTTCTCAAGATAGGATTCCAGGCAACCACTACCAGTTGATCAGAGTTGGCATCCAGAGTGAAACTTTTATGTTCCCTGCATGACAACCTGCACCCTTGAAGATTAAGCACGCACTTGGAGGGTCTGAGTTGCCAGACTTAAGGAACTTTAGAGGTAAAACAAATGTGTCAGTCTGTTTCAAAGCCTAGACCTTCTGGTTTCTCTGCGAGTCCAGTTAATTGCCTTTGCAAAGGCTTTCTGGGTTCCTTTACATAAGACTTTGATCCTGAAAGATTCATCTGGATGGGAACATCTTCCTTGGTCATCTCTGAATCACCTGTGACTGGAGCACTGTCTAGCATAGAGTTGGTGCTCAGTGATATTTGTTGGATGAAGGCTTGGGGACCTAGACTGACATCTGCCTTCCCCAGGGAGAAAGAGTTCTGATGGAGGCCAGTGACAGTATGGAATCCTTAAGGGCACAAAGCAGGGCAGGCACAGCAGGGGGTGGGATTTTCAGGGCAAGCCATCAAGAAATTGTAAATGAAACTGACTTGGAGCTACATTCTGTTGAATCTCTCTGCCTCTTTTTTTTTTTCACTTCTCTTCATGTTTTCTCCTATGGCTTACCTCTTTACTTCTGGTAAGATGGATCTCAGAATCCCCAGCAGGACTAGGCTATAGGCATACAGGGAAAAGGAAGCATGAGCTGGTAGCTAGTTTTGGCCCTGAACTAAAGGACCCCAGCTTTCAGTTTCTAGAGCTGCTGGGCACCAGTTCTGCCCTTTCTCACAAAGGACTCAGGACGTTTACCACTGCATCAGCATAGCCCAGTCCCTCTCTTCCTCTGCCCTATTTCCTTTCCCCTTCTTTCCTCCATTAGTCATGACAAATGGGGTTTGATAAGAAATAAGGAAGAGGTGATGGGAAGTCAGGCCATGAAGAGATGGATATATTTGGCTGGGAGAGCCTAAAAAGAGAATGGCACGTAGAGCACCAATATAGCATGGTGGTTAGGATTGAAAGAATGTTGTTAGGTTTCTGGACCATGTTTGTTATTTTAGTCACAACAAGTAATGTTCAGTCAAAACCTCTGCCCTGGTATTGGGAGAGCTAGAGAAAACTGGAGCTTTCCAATCTGCAGCTAATTCTGGGGAAGTAGTGTGGTACTTACAGCCATGGGAGACAACACATGGGCTTTGGAGTAAGATTGAGCTGGGTTACCACTTGGCTAGCTCTGTCCTGTGGGGCAGGTTCCTTAATCACTGCGGATTTTAGTTCTTTCATCTGTAAGTTGAAGATAATAATAGTACGTACTTTATGGGATCATAATGACTAAAAGAAATGAGGTTTACAAAGTTTCGTAAAGTGTTCTTAGGAAACTCAAATGGTATCGTTATCATTACTAACATGATCATCTTGTGTTATTTACTTACACATAGTGAGGTATTTCCTTTTTTTCTCAGCTCTGAGGATGGAAGCAAAATAGACTTGAGTTTTGAGTTTCTGAGAATTCATAAGAGGAAGACAGACACTCAGACAGTCTGTCTGAGAAGCAATTCTGATAGTTTAAGTGTCAGGAAGCCCACAGAATTCCCCAGCAGTGACTATAATGGGGACTCTAGCGACCAATAGTTCTCAGGATCATAGTGTGACTGACTAGGAAAAACACAAAAGTCTTACTTTGGGCAAGTTTGCCCACACTGCCTGCTACCCTTTCTCTACAGGCTTGGATAGTAAGGGGTGGCCATCACCAGTTTAACCAGGAAATGAAACAATTAGCCAAAGAGCTGGCTATTAAGCTACTGTAAGCCCTGACACATTTGGCTTTACCTCCCCAGTCTCTGTGACATTTACTTTGCCACAGCTGGGCTCACTGATGCATACTCCCCCTGGCCCCCAGGTTTTGCCCATCACCCATTGTGTTAGTTTTAATGCTGCTGTTACAGATGATCAAGACCTTGGTTGCTTCAACAACACAAATATATCATCTTATAGTTCTGGAGGGGTGCCTGCGTGGCTCAGCTGGTTAAGCATCTGACTCTTGGTTTTGACTCAGGTCATGATCTCACGGTTTTGTGAGTTCAAGCTCCACATTGGGCTCTGTGCTGGCAGCTTAGGATTCTCTCTCCTTCTCTGCCCTTCCCCCACTTCACTGTCTGTCTCGCTCTCTCAAAATAAATAAATAAATAAACTTTATTTTTAAAAAATGATCTTATAGTTCTAGAGATCAGAAGGGCAAAATCAGCCTCACTGGGCTAAAATCAAGGTACTGGGGGATGCCTGGGTGGCTCAGTCCGTTAAGCGTCTGACTTTGGCTCAGGTCATGATCTCGTAGTTCACGAGTTTGAGCCCCACCCCACATCATGCTCTGGGCTGACAGCTCAGAGTCTGGAGCGTGCTTTGGATTCTGTGTCCCTCTCTTTCTCTGCCCCTCCCCCACTTGTACTCTGTCTCTCTCACTCTCAAGAATAAATAAAACATTTTAAAAATTTTTTAATAAAAAAATAAAATAAGGGGCGCCTGGGTGGCGCAGTCGGTTAAGCGTCCGACTTCAGCCAGGTCACGATCTCGCGGTCCGTGAGTTCGAGCCCCGCGTCGGGCTCTGGGCTGATGGCTCAGAGCCTGGAGCCTGTTTCCGATTCTGTGTCTCCCTCTCTCTCTGCCCCTCCCCCGTTCATGCTCTGTCTCTCTCTGTCCCAAAAATAAATAAACGTTGAAAAAAAAATAAAAAAAAAATAAATAAAATAAAATAAAATAAAATAAAGGTTTTGGTAGGTAAAATCAAGTGTTGCTTTCTAGAAGCCCTAGAGGGGACAATCTGTTTCCTTACTTTTCCAGCGTCTGGAGGCCATCTACATTTCTTGGCTCATGGTCCCCTTCCATTTTCAAAGCCAGCAATGGCAGGCATCGAGTCACCTCCACCGGCTTATCACATTTCCTTGTGACTTTTCTGCTTCCTTCTTCCATATTTAAGGACTCTTATGATTACAAAGGGCACACCTGAATAATCCAAGATAATCTCCTTATTTTAAAGTCAGCTGAAGGGCACCTGGGTGGCTCAGTCAGTTGGGCATCGGATTTCGGTTCAGGTCATGATCTCACTGTTCCTGAGCTCGAGCCCCATTGTCGGGCTCTGTGCTAACAGCTCAGAGCCTGGAGCCTGTTTTAGATTCTGTGTCTCCCTCTCTCTCTCTGCGCCTTCCCCTCTCGCACTTTGTCTCTGTCTCTCTCTCTCAAAAATAAACATTAAAAAAAAATTTTTAAGTCAGCTGATTAGTAACCTTAATTTCATTTGCAACTCTTGCCATCGTTCCACAATCTCCCTTGCCATGTAAGGTAACATATTCATAGGCTCTAGAGATAGGATGTGCATATCTTTGGGCGCCCTTGTTCCACCTTCAACAACTATTATCTGTTATGCCCTGCTCTCTGCTTCTAAACCAGGATTTAGAATTTAGTAAACTCCCTCGGATACCAGGCCTGAGCCATCCTCTTGGTGAATGGTGTCCTTGAATCCCATGCTGGAGGAGCTGGTCTCTGGCCTCACTGGCTCCCTTCCCTTCACTTGACCTTTATATTGAGGATCAAGTGACCTAAGGTGTTGTATACTGAGCCTGCGAGTACTCTGGTTTCCCTGCCCAAACTGGTGGGCAGGGGAAACTTTTCTTTATTTCTTCAACAATGTTCAGATTTTTTATTGTGATAGCTGGCTAATAGATCCACTTTTTCTTTGATGAATATTTTCAAACATAAGAAGCTTATCTGTCCATTCTATGTCACAGCCTTATCTGATAGTACTTTCCTTAACTCAATTAATGCCCGAGGACAGTTTATACAAACTACAATAATCATTAGCTACCAGTGCCTAAAACTACCCGCAGGCGCCTGTACTTTTTAAGATATGTACATAAAGGCATGCTCATACCTTCTCAGACACATGCACGAAGGCACACTCATCTACACACACAGCGGTCAGTGCAGTGGGAAAAAGATCTTAAACATCTGTTAAGACATGCTAGATGTCTACAGAGTGATGTATGGAAGTGTTGAATTACTATACTGTACACCTGAAACTAATATAACACTGTATGTTAACTAACTGGAATCAAAATAAAAACTTTAAAAAAAAAAAAAAAGATGTGTTAGATGTCATCTTACCTTAAGGGGAAGAAAACGTTTATTGAGAACCTGCTTTGGTGTTGGAAACTATATATTCTTAAACTTACTTTAATTCTCCTTACAATGCAGGAAAACAACTTTTATAATTGCCCTTTCACAAATGGGAAAATTGTGGGGTGCCTGGGAGGCTCAGTCGGTTAAGCATGTGACTCTTGATATCAGTTCAGGTCATGATCTCACAGTCATGGGATCAAGCCCCATGTCATGCTGTGCACTGATGGCAGCAAGCCTGCTTGGGATTCTCTTTCTCCTTCTTTCTCTGCCCCTCTCTGCTCACGTATGCCTGCACTCTCTCTCAAAAGAAATTAATAAACATTAAAAAAAATTGGGAAAATTGTGACCCACAAATCACACAGCTAGTAAGATCTCAACCTTTCACTCCTGGACTGTCTGTTTCTAAAACCTTTTTCTTTCCCCTTTACCTGACCAGCCCTTAAAGCGAGGGATGGGAATGTCGAAACTGATATTACTGGAGTGAGCCCTAGAGTTTTAATGAGGTACCCAGGGACTCCTCACATGGGGGATGAAGGTGCTAGGTAAGAGGCAAGCCCAGTGGGCTGGGCAGTGGGCTCATTCCCACCTTCAATGAGGCCAGCTCTGCTATTATTCGTTCCACATATTGGGATGCAATGTAATATTTCAACAGAAAAAAAGATGGGGTGCAGTTCTGCTACAATAGTCTCTTGAAGGCCATTAGACTAGAATATGGCCACCCTATCTCTGGGACTGTGGAAATCCGTCCTAATTGTCCCCAATTAATTAACCAGTTCTTCCAATGCCTTGGTTATTCTCTGAATGTGATCAGGGGCTTTGCTGTCTAGAATGAATGAGATCACCTCAAGTTAGTGACTGATGCAAGAATTATTAAGGTAGAGAAGAAGCAAGATTCTCCAGGCACTTTGCTGCACCACACACAGAATATAAGCTGAGGGCAGAAGGGAAGTCAGATTCATGTTAGAGAGAGTGCTGATCAGGCCCTAGACAGTGGAAGATTCTACGGAAAAGGAAACCCTGACGGTGATGGTGAATGGGGTATGAGGAGGTACACAGATATTTTGAAAATTGTCCCTTTTAGGGACTATCTGCAGTTCGGATATTGATATGGTCCCTTCTGAGAGTCTGCCTTGCCATACCACTGATTGGCTTGTAGTGAGTCAATATAAGACTCTCAAAGCAAGTACAGTCCCATTAGAGTATCACTTATTTAAATCTGTAAAGGAGATAACAACTTCGAAAATTTTAAGTCAGCACCTCCTAGGCTACCATGTCTGGGTGAGTCACTATCTTAAAGAAGACAATCGTATGTGGAATATAAGAAACAAAACAAATGAGCAAAGGGGAAAAAAGAGAGAGAGAAAGAGAGACAAACCAGACTCTTAACTATAGAGAACAAACTTATGGTCACCAGAGGGGAGGTAGGAGAGGGGATGGGTGAAATAGGTGATGTAAGGAGTATGCTTGTGGTGACCAGCACCAGGTGATGTAGTCACTGAAAGTGACTGAATCACTATATTGTACACCTGAAGTAATATTACACTGTGTGTTAACTAACTGGAATTTAAATAAAAACTTAAAAAAAAAGACAAAAGATAAAATGAAAGCTACATTTTCTCTTCATTCAGGGTATACTCTTACCCCTGCTTCCCTGAGTTACTTCTTGGTAATCCCTCAATGAAGAATATTAAAAATAGTCAACATTAATTGATGAAGCTCTTGAATCTTTACAAGCACTTGAATCTTTAACAGAGCCTCAAACTGTCCTCCCAAATCCACCTTGCCCCTCTCCCATAGTAATAGGGTTCCCAAGTTTTAGCTGTGCCCAAGCCTACCTGGAATGTCCCAGCCTCCCTTACAGCTAGGTGTGACCATGTGACTAAGCTCTTGTCAATGAAATACAAGCAGACATGTTATATGGCAGCTTCTAGCAAGTTTCCTCAAAAGATAAATGGTACATGCCTTTTGTCTCTCCTTCATCCTTTCCCCCATCCTGCTTCCTGGAACAGCGATGTCTTCCTAGAGAGGCGATAGTTGCCTCTCTAGTTACCATCTTGGACCATGAGGGCGGGGCCCACACTGGAGAATGAAGAGCAATGAGATGAACCTGGGTCCCTGAAGAGATTGTAAAGAAACTCTGTATTTTCTAAATCAGGACTTTGATTCAAAGGAGAAATGAAATATTGTTTAAATCACTTATATTATATTTCTGTTTCTCACAGCCAATATTAATGCAAAATGATACACTCTGTACTAGGTGCTATATTATTCCAGTTTGCAAATGAGAAAACTGTGGCTTAACCAAATTAAATCATTTGCCAAGGTCACCCAACTAGTAGATGAAGGAATTAGAGTCTGAATCGCAGTTTTTGCCAAAGCCCAAATGAGAAGCTCTCCTTCTCAGTGTTTACTCTCAGACCATGAGGGTGATAGTCTCTAAACTTCTCTGGTTGGCAAGAGCCTTTAAAGAAAAGCCCCTGACAGTGTCTGGTCATGAGACTACAGTCTTCAACTTGCCCCTCCATCATCTCTTTCAAAAATAAAATTCACAAGCCACAAGGGTCATGGTGAGACTCAATTGAGTATCATCTTGTGAGTTCTGGGATGTCACAGCATCCACCAGGGGTCTGATTTGCATGAAGACTTTTAGGCCTTCTGGGAGAAATGGTATAGAGGACCATGGGAATTAATGACTGGGACCCGAGGGATATGGTTGACACCCTTGAACAGAGAGGGCATGATGAATTAGGCCATAAACCTAGGAGGAGGGCAGATGCCTGATGGTGGAAAATCAGAGGGCTATCTTTTTTTTTTTTTGTATTTATTTAAGATTTTTTAAAAAGTAATCTCTACACCCAACGTGGGCCTAGAACTTACAACCTCAAGATCAAGAATCCCATGCTCCACTGAGTGAGCCAGCCAAGAGCCCAAGAGGACTATCTTTAGGTGAGAGTGGGGTGGAGCTGGGCAGTTGAAGGGCATATCCATCTTGCTATGGGCCCAAATAAGATAGGTGAGGGAGGCTGAGTTAGGTGGTGTCACCAAGTGAGTCCCAGACCAAATCAAACCTTAGTTCATGAAAATAGCTTCATGGTTATATGAGCCCAAATGTACTTGTTTAGATGCCAGATGACCTAAGATTTGTTGGAAATGCTTTCACTTTTTAGAGGAGCAATTTCATTCCATTTTAGGGTTAGAGAGGGCCATGGTATGATTAAATAGAGCTAACACTGATATGGTGATCAAGGTTGGGCGACAGAGGAGGCAAATTGGCAACATCAGCAGAAATAACGGAAAGGGAGAAATGGACCCTCTTCCCCTTGACTATACACATCTCTGTCAAGGGGAGAATCACAACCAGTGGTGGATAAGGGGCAGATGGTTGGTTTATCGAAGACCTAATTAGAGGCACAACTTAGGGCTCATCTGACAACAGGCTCCTTAGGAATTTGAGGGAATATTATAAGGTATGTTTCATAAACCAGATATAAATGGACAAATTACTGTATGATTCCACTTATATGAGGTACACAGAATAGTCAAATTCATGGAAACAGAAAGTAGAACAGTGGTGACCAGGGCCTGGGGCGGGGGGGTGGGGGGGAGGGAATGGGGAGTTGTTGAGTGGATCCTGAGCTTTAGTTCTGGAGATGGACACTGGTGATGTTGCACTCCAAATGTGAATGTACTTAATACCGCTGAACTGCCCACTTAAAAATAGTTGAAATAGTAAATTTTATGTATATTGAACACACATACAAAAAGGTATGTTTTAATGTGCAGGGCATACATATTCCCCCCAACCTCTACGTCCCACTGAAGAAAGGGAGCCCCAGGTAACCAACACTGTGGCCAGAAATCCTGTACCTTTCGCTCATTCCTGCCTTGACCCTGTCTTCTGCTCAGTTTCTGCATTTACTTGCTTCTGACATCGGGCTTCTCCCATTTTTGACCTTGTTCCTTGGACTTAATGCGGATTTGGTTGCTAAGGCTCAACTGCTGACATATATTCTTGGAATACATTTGTTCTTTTTCTCTGTCTCAATTATATCCCAGAGGCCCTGGGGAACTCTGGACCCCTGCTCCCTGAAGCTGTCCCTACCTCTGGGGCCTCACTTTTGCCTGTGGCCCCGCCTGGCTTAATTTGGCCTCTCTCAAGGGCAAATCAGATACCTAATCACCCAGGCCCACACTGCTGTCTCTCTTCCCTAACCCCCTAGACTCTAGGACCTACAGTACTTATCATCTACAGAGTTTCTTGTGACAGGCCTCAAGAGAGTGATAAGAGCTGAGGCCAGAGATGACCAGGCCACTCTGACCAGCTCCAGAGACCAGATAAACTAGCAGAGAGGCCCATGAGTGCACAGTGGCTTATGTGGCCAGCCTAAGAGTCAGGTGGTTCTAGTAGCAGGACCCACAGACCATTTTATGTTTTGCTTTCTTTCCTGCTGTTATACTGATGAAGGCTGAGGCTTCCCTGATCAGTGCAAGCTAGATAAGATTGCCTCAACTACCTGGTTCCATAACATGGAGTAACACAAGCCCCCTGCCCCTCCACCTACTTTTTGGGAATTTTTAGAGGTTCCTACTTTCCTAATCCTCTCTGCCTCCAGCTTTCTGCATTTGGTTTGCTAGATCTGCATTTGGTTTGCTTGCCCCCATTCAACCCAAGTTTTACCAAGATTCAAGCAGTTATCCAAATATTTCATCTCAAGCAGTTAATTCTCCCCTATTAGGAGCACTAGTACTAACCTTTAATGTAATACAATTTTCTGTACTCTTATATTCTTTTAGTTTTAAATGTTATCATATCAACGAAGCCAAACGTGATGAAAACAAGACTATTAATGTGATCCATGCCACTCAGAATAAATTAAAAAGCTGAAACCCTCCCAAATCAGACCTTATATGATAGCCCTTTCTATATTTATGCCCAAATGGATACCCTTTACCTCCAATCTCCTTAGATTATGCAGCAATTCCTAAATCTGGTTGGATATTTGTCACCTGGGGACCTCTGATCAAGCCCCAGATATTCCAATTAAGTAGATGAAAGTGGGGCCTGGGGTTCTACATCTTAATTGAGGGAAAAATTCCTCAGTTATTATTTAGGATCACTGATAGCACTGGCCTCATCTCAAGGGCTCAATAGCCACATGCAGCTTGTGCCTACCATGTGGGTCAGTGCAGATATAGAACATTTCCATCACTGCCTAAGGTTCTAGTCAATAGTGCTGATCTATACCATTTATTGTCCATAGCACTTACTGTGATGTTTAGCAAAGGTAGCTTTGCCCTAATCCTTCCTCCAACTTCCAGACTCTTACCACGCCATCAGGACCATCACTCCCTTAACAGAGAACCCTCTGGACCCTCAGAACCTTCTCTGACTGTTCCCTCTAACTCTTGGCTTTATTTTGTTTCCTCCATTCAGGGCCAAGATATGGTGGTGGGGTCCTCTTTGCTCCCAGCACATGCTTCTATATTCTTGTGAAAGACCCACACACCAGCAGCCAATGCCATTTGGTTATTATTACTCTTCTCCTTCTCACTGCTTTGCTATCAGCCTCCTGGTCATCTCATTCACTGAAGACTTTTACACTGGGCTCACAGTGTTCCTGTTTACCTCAGAACTTGCTGTCACCTTGGATAATGCCAACATCCAGCTAACAGTTGGCCTCTCAGTTCCTTGACCTTCTCATCTAAAAAAAAAAAAAAAAAGAAGAAAAAGAAAAAGGTAAGAATAATGGGGCACCTGACTGGTTCAGTTGGAAGAGCATGCAACTCTTGATCTCGGAGTTACGAGTTTGAGCCTCACGCTGGGTGTAGAGATTACTAAAAAAAAAAATAAGTAAACTAAAAAAATGGTAAGAATAAGAACTAACACTTGCTAACACCAAGCTAACACTTAGACCAGTCACTAGTCTAAGTAATCAGCATGTCGTGTATTAATTCATTTGATTCTATGACAGCCTTATAAGATAGGTCACTCTTGTAATTCTCTCCATTTTACAAATGAGGAAGCAATTAAGTAATCTGCTCATGGTCGTGTCACCGTTAAGTAGTGAAGGCAGGACTCAACTCAGGCACTCAGGTCCCAGAGAGCATGCGCTTCTCTTTTACTCCATACTTCCTCCTTCCGATGATGACTTTCTTCCATTTCAGCTTCCGCTAGCCACTTCGACTGTCATACAGTGAACTCTGCCATCACCTCTACCTGTATCACCTTCAAATCACTATTTCAGGCATCCCAGCCTCTGACCAACTTCCTCTCCCTCCAGCAGGTCAATAAATCCAATCAAAGTAACAATAATAGCAGTTACATAGTCTAAGTGCTTTTCACATGTTAACTCATTCATTCCTCACAATTCTGTGATGAAGGGAGGTATTATTACCACTGTTATACAGATGAGGAAACGGAAGCACAGAGAGATTAAGTAACACATGTAATGTCACACAGCTCATAGATGTCAAAGCCAGAATTGGAATCCAGTCAGGCTCCAGAATTTCCATTCTTATCTACAGTGTTAAGGATGATAAGCCTGGAGTTGTGGGGAAAAGCATTATCATCTGCGGATTTTTTTTTTCAAACTACCCATGTCTACCCTCCAGTTCCAAATGTTTGCTTGTTTATTTATTTTGAAAGATACTTTCGGATTACCTAGACATTGGCCTCATATTGAGAACCACAAATCAAATCATTTCAACTACCTCCCAACCTGGCATTCTAGTGGAATTCAACCAACTGCTGTCCCACTAGCCTTTGTCAGGACATCTTTGCACAAACAGGTCAGGGTTATGCCTGAGAGGCTGCAGCAAGCAGGGATGGGCAGATTTCTTGATGCCTGTATAATAGTTGATTTTTTTTTTTTTTTCTCATGTCCATCTGATTCAATCCAATAGCCAGGAAGAGAACCAACTGTGTAACTGTGGAGTCTTGGGGCAACGATTTGCTCCTTGGCAATGTGATGGCTTCTAAGACGAGAAGAAAGCAGAATTAGAGTTGAGCAAAGAAAGTATTCTTGGCATAGGTCCAGGGGAAAAGCAGTCTGGCTGAAACGGTTCAGTTCCCGTGGCCAGGAAGCAGCTATCTACGTAAACAGGAAGTAGAGAAGGTTGGGGGATAGGGCAGTGGTTAGTTGGTGAGAACAGGAGCTGACGCCAGATGGGTGTCAAGTGGTTACATTCAAAAGAGATTCTGATATAGGTCCTGACTTTGCACATTAACCAGCCCTGCTCTCACCTGGGAGGCCTGGTTTCACCAGAGTGTCTGTCTGTGCTGTATGTGATGGGTCCTACTCTTAAATGGATACATCTTTGAACACCTGCCTTTTTTGCTAGTTGTCTGCTAGGTAGTTTTATTTTATATGGTTTAATAGTCTAAACACTCTGGAGGATAGGGCTATTATTTCCATGAGAGAACTGGCTCAAAGGGATTAAGTTACCTTGCCCAAATTTATTTACATTATACCATTATACAGGACACTTTTGAAAATTGTCTTCTCTCTGGGGTGTCTAGGTTGCTCAGTCAGTTGAGAGCCTGACTCTTGATTTCGGCTCAGGTCATGATCCCAGGATGGTGGGATTGAGCCCCACATCAGGCTCCATGTGCTGAGTGTGGAGCCTGCTTGGGATTCTTTCTCTCTCCCTCTGCCCCTCCCCCCTGCTCACATATCTCTCTCTAAAATAAAAAAAAGAAATAAAAAGAAAAAAAGAAAATTGTCTTCTCTCTGAAAAGTGACTATTGAGCATAACCTATTAAACAGAGTGTGTGCATTTTCTAAAGATGCCATAACAAATTACCACAAACCTGTTGGCTGAAAACAATAGATTTATTTTCTCATCATTCTGGAGGCCAGAAGTCTGAAATCAGGTTGTCAGCAGGCCCATACTCCTTCTGAAAGCTCTAGACGAGAATCCTTCCTTGCCTCTTCCAACCCCTGGTGGCTCCAGACATGCCTTGCCTTATTGGATGCAAAACTCCAGTCTCCTCCTCCGACTTCACACGGTCTTTCCCCGTTGTCCTCATCTTCTCTTCTGTCTCTTATGAGGACCCTCATCATTGGATTTATGGTCCACCAGGATAATCCAAGGTGATCTTATCTCAATATCCATAACTTAATCACAGCTGCAAAGAGCTTTTTTTCCAAATAAGGTAACATTCAAAGGAGCTGGGTATTAGAACATGGACATATCTTTTTGGAGGCCACCATTCAACCAACTACATTGATATTATTCAAACATCAATGCAGATTGTGTATACATGCTTCCGAAGCGAGCATATCAATGCAGATTTTGTAGTATTTTAATAACAACCATGGAATTTAGAGGGACATTATCTTGATTAGACTTCCCATGGCCAGATCTCTATTTTTTAAAAGAATAAACTTCCACAATGCTGGTCTCCCCACCCAACCCAGCCCATCTTCCCAAGACTTAGGCCCATCACAATTTCAGGAAAAGAGAGGAAGATATGGCAAAAGCATGCGTATTTTGAAAATGTCCTCCAAATGAAAATGATAGACCCTTCCCGTAGTGCACACAACCACACATGGTTGAGAAGTACTTCTCTGAGGGAATATTATAACCCAGGCTGATGGGAAAGGGGGATCCTTAGGGTATGCTAATTATGCGTTGGGGAAGGAAAGAAAAACATCTAAAAACAGTAGTGATCATGGAGGCTGAGAGTTGGGTCAATCCAAAGAACCTCAAATCCGAAGAGCAGGGCTGGAAAAAAGGGCTTAATTACTGCAAGGACGTGATGCTGTTGTCCGTGCAGTCCGTCTGGAATACAAATGCAATCATGTCACTGTCTGCTTGAGATCTTTCAGAGGCTCCTTATGAATACTGAATGAATTCCACATTCCTTAATACTGCACACTAGGACTTGTCAAAAGTTGGCCTCTATCTACTTTTTTAGACTCCTCTCTCACTGCCCCCTCTGAAAGACTGTCTCCTCCTGCCACACCAAAATTCTTGCTATTTCCCAACAAGGCATTTCCTTTATTGCTTTTCTAGCCTTGAACATCTGGATGGAACAACCTGTTCCATCTGGTTGGAATCCTCTTCTCTCTTCTCTGCCTGCTAATTCCTACCAACACTTCAAGACCAGTTTCCCTGCCATTTCATCTGCAATTCTTCATTGACAAGCCCGTTTAATCCTTTCCATGAGTTGGCACCTCCCTGTACTGTGATTTCAAGTCACTCTGTTCATGGGAACTGTTAACCTCTGTCCCATCCAACTTCTCTTCAATAGTTTGAGAGCTTTCAGAAAGAACTGTATCACATTCATCCCTGAATCCCTGGTGCCTAGTAGGTGCTCAATAAATGTTTCCTGAAAAATGAAAGGACTAGATGATCATGGATTCAAGTCTGAGATACTTGGTTTGGTGACAGTGAGACCCAGGATTTTACTCTTTGTAAACTTGTCAGGCTGCAGCTAAAGGCAGAGAAGAACACAGAGCCAGTCCTAGAAATAAGTCCGGAATAGCACAAGACAGAATTGTAGGAAATGGAGTTATCCAGTTTGGGGGCATAGTGGTATTGGTTTAAGACAGACTGGGAGGCCTCAGTCCATTTTCCCACGTTCAGCATGAAGACTGTGGAAGTGGAATTATGTTGGGGTTCCCCATCAATATCAATGACAATACATCTGAAGGGTTGAGGAGGACAGATGAGCTACCAACTAGAAATGTCAGTACTGATACCAGGGAGCTATGTAGTTATGGGATGAATTAAGGGAAAGAGGACAATGGGAAATATGTGTGAGAGACCATTTAGGAATTTCCTGAACAAAAGAATGATATGATGTTGGGTCCTATTGGCCAGCACACATGTATTGGTTAAGAGTTTATTATGTTCTTGGTACCTGCCACTCTTAGGCAATTCTGGGGAAAGTGTATCATATTGCCCACCTCTAACATCTGTTCAGGGCATCTGAACCATAGGCCGGCAACAGCTAATGATGTCATGGTGTGAGAGTTCTTAAAATGATGTTAGTAACCTCTGAATCAGTAGGCTCAAGCAACACAGTGTAGTGATTAGCAATCCAAGGTCTAAAACCAGAGTGCATACCAATTGGACAAGTTATTTGGCTTCCATGTGCCTCGATTTCCTCTTTAGTAAAATGGGTATGATAAAAAGGTTGCTTTAAAGTTACAATGGGTTATTTCATTAATAAGAGTGTTCAATAAGCATTACCTATTATTACAACTATTAAGAGGCAAATACAAAAGGAATTTTATCAAAGCATCAAATTGTACACCTTAAAGCTATACAGTGTTATGTGTGAGTTACATCTCAATAAAGCTGGGGGAAGAAGAGGCAAATACACCAAAGTGCGACCTTATGAACAGAAATAATAATAGTTATCCTTTTCTCACCTGTTGGAACCCGTACTAGTTAAGACTCTTTCAGTTGCAAATTACTGAAACCCAGCTCAAACTAGCTTAAGCGAAAAAGGCTTTCCTGACTGGTCTATCTGGAAAGCCCAGAGCCCTTGTACACCAGCTTCAGTATAGTTGGTTTCAGGAGCACAAAGTCACATGATTAGCACTTGGCTAAGATCTTTTCATCTCCCAGCTCTTCTTTCTTATCTAATTTTATTCTCAGGCAGGTTCTTCTAGTAGAAGCAGAATGGCTGTTGGCAATGTCAGACTTGTGTTCTCACAAAGGAACAACCATGGTAGAAACATCCAGCAAGCATTCTAGCTCCAATTCCTCTTGGCCTAAATTGTATCCCATGCTTACTCCTCAACCAATCTCTGTCTCTCTGTTTGGTGAGACCTAGGCCATGGACCTACCCCTGAGTGAGCAGAAGGGCCTTTCCACAAAGGCAAAGTAGGGTGTGGTTACCAGATGAAAACCAGTGGAGGCATATTGGGACAGATTTGGATTTTTGTGGAACCTGAAGCTTTGTACTTTGGGCTCTCTTTAATAAAATTAGCATAAAATTACAAATTAAAAAATACATCTGAAATTGAATTTTATTTAGACTGAGAAAATAAACCACAACAAATTATGGGAATCTTGGAGAGTCGGGGAAGAGAGTTAAGCTGGTGGAGACCCTATGCTTTCCTTGTCCCTGGAACGCAGCTGGATAAATATCTAATCATTCTGGAATCTGGGAGATTTGGGTTCTTTTCTTTTGAGGTCCACTTAGGGTATTTATCAGAAATGCTTATCTATAAAAAAGCTTCCTGTCATGTAGTTTCCTCACCCCATCTAGAACACTCTGTAACTCCTAGAATCTCCCGGCACTTATAGGGACCCATGCAAGTGAAGGGCTCTGAAGCTTAAACTTTGTGAGCTTCCCAATAAATTCACCTCTGGACACAGGGCAAGCAAAAACAACAGATGTCTATTTCTTAATAGCAAGTTCCTTGTTTTAAAGAATGGCGATCTGGACATATATCCTAAAAACTCTGCTCAGGCCACCACGTCTGAGGAACCGTGGGTCTTGGCAGAACAACTGATCATCATTTTGTACTTTGCGGCACTGGCCAAGCCCAGCTGGATTTTTGCTACATGGATTTTAACAGCTCTGCTCTCACGTAATTCCGTGCTTTAAAAGGCCATGTTTTATTTGGCACTGCTGCTTTCAACAAACTTACAGGGACCATTGGCCCCAGGAGTCCAAAGCTGAACCTGTCCTGCCACAGCTCCCAGCCATGTCCTGATTTCCTCCTCTTCTTCTCATCTACCTTTGCCTGCACCTCTTACTTCTCTTCTTCCTCCTCCTTTTCCTCCACTTTTTCTTCTTCCTTCCTCCTCTTTCTCCCTGATTATTTTGACAGATCTTTGAGTTCAGACAGTGCATCACACATGAGGCCTAAATTATGAGCAAATTCCACTGACGTCAGGCCATTTGCACATCCAGTGAACTTGGCTCCATTTTTGGCATCTCTAAGCTGTGTCCATTGGGGATGCAGACAAGTGCCTTCAGGGCAACAGAGGCATTCCAGATGGTGGCGTTCAGATAGGCTCCCCGGCACACTGCCTCCCATCTGGGCCAGTGCTCTGAATGCCATAGGCCACTCTAGGCACATCCCCACAGCTGCTGTTGACTCTTGGAAGGAGCGCAGCAAACATACTGTGACTTATCAGGGGAAACCTGCAGATGATTAACTCTGGGCCCATTATATGCTGCATTTCCACCCAAGCGGACTCCAGGCTGGGGGTAAAAGCAGGGTAGGAGAGAGAGGGCAGACACAGTGGAATACCAGGAGTCTGGCAGCAACTGAAAATGTTTTCCCCTAGCAAAGGAGACACATCAGTGGGAGAAAAAAAAATTTAGAGGTAGACAAACATAGGTTCAGGTCTCTATTTCACCCATTACCTGTGTAAACTTGATAGATTGTGGTAGATATCTGCGGAGCATTCTTTCCCACACTCCTCTTTCTGAAAACAGTAGCCTCTTTCCTTTGGGGGACTACTTTGCTACTCCATATGGCCTCAGGGCTCTGTCCTCCCACCCCCACTCCCACTTACCCTCCTTCTCCCTCCTACCCCTCAATGATGGTATGCAGGGGGACCAATTACAGTGTCACAGCCCTCTGGACATAGCAAACAAACACCTGGTTTATGCCAGCCCATTGGAGTCCTTCCTTGAAAGTTTCCAAAATTTCTAAATTAGATCAAAGCTCTACAAGAATGTCAATACACCTTACAACTCAAAAAGGAGGGAGAAAGGAAAATAGCTGTCAGTCTAACTGGGAGAAAGGAGACATCCAAATTTAAAAAGCTATGCCTCTACTTCTCTGAATTGCTGCCACAGCTACCTAGATTTATGGGGGTAATGTGGGATTACACATACGTGAATTTTCCTGGCAGCGGAAGGTTAGCCTTTCTAGCATAAAAGGACCTCTTACTATTTTTTTTAAATGTTTTTAAATTACTTTTCTAAAATGTTTTATATACTTCCCTTGCTTTCAAAATGGGAAATACCACATTTAGCCTCTTCTGGAAGGCTCAGGGTCATCAAAACGAGCCTCAATTAATAGGCTATGTGATAATACGCACTTCTTAAATCCTTCCTGCTCACCCCCAGCTCTCCAGGGAGAGCCCCCAGCAAGAGCGAGCTTCATTCATAGACAACACTCCCGATTCCCTTCCTATCTTCATACCCCCTTCCTGATGTGTGCTCATGCATTCCTCTGGCTCCCGAACTTCTGTTTGCTTCCTGCTTTTAGTTCAGCAGTTTCCCCTTAGATCTCACCTGTGATACAGCTACTCTGTGGCTGACCTTTGGTCCTCTTCCTCATGTGCCATTCTGCCTCTGCCCTTGGGCCCTGTTCTGCTTCCAGCTGGCATTTGCACTGAGCCAGGTGAGGGTCCCATGACAAGGGATCAGATGTTAATGTTCCTGTCTCCTTTCACATGGTTAAACGAACTGGGATCATTTACTGCAGGAACAAACAACCTTACAAACCACCATAACCCCCAGAGTAAAAGTTTAAAATAGCTGAGGGCGGAAGAAGGGTTACAGAGGATATTTGCACTTACAGCAGAGTAGTGTCCTATATCTTGATTGGGCAGGATAGATATCACTTCTCTGGGGAGCATCAGTCACCAATTTTACTGGTTGGGTTGCAGATGCTTCTTTGCATTGTCGAATTTCCAAGCCTGACAACTAACCTTGACTGCCGGCCCCTGCTTTACCCAGGCCTAGCTTTCGCTTGTTCTCTCCTAGCTGACACATGAGCCCATTGCCACCCAGGTTACAATATTTTCTTTCTGCTCCAACAGGCCCATCTCTTCATCCCCCCAAAATGGTTTTAAGATGAGTTAGAAAAACATGAAAATGTATGTATATACATGTCAAAAGTGGATCTTGAACCGTTTTCAAGATGAAAGGGAGCTAATGTGATAAAACTGTCATTCTGAAAAAATAGACACTTTTTATTAAAAAATTTTTTTAAAGTTTATTTATTTTTTAGAGAGAGAGAGAGAGAGAGCATGAGCATGAGTGGGGGAGGACCCGAGAGAAAGGGAAAGGAAGAGAATCCCAAGCAGGCTCTGCAATGTCAGCATGGAGCCCAATGTGGGGCTCGAACCCGTGAACCATGAGATCATGACATGAGACGAAATCAAGAGTCAGACACTCAACCGACTGCACCATCCAGGTGCCCCTGACACTCTTTTTAAAAGCTATAGGAAACATTTCCAAGGATGAATCATGCCAAATTAAATGCTTAAATTAAGTATAAACTTCTCATTCTCATTTTAGAACTTCAGAGAACCCTGACCAATTCCGCATTCTCAGTTACCTGCTAGGTAGTAGCTTCTTGCCTCCTTGACAGGTAACTGGGTCATCTGCCTGTCCAGCCACAGAAAGCGCACAGAGCCCAGCCTGGAGGCCTCTTTGCCTTTGCACCCCTCTTGCTTACCCCATGCCCTGTTGTACCCACTCTTACTCTATCATCCCATGGCATACTTTAATGCAGTGGTCCTCAATCCTGGTCACACCCTGGCATCATCCAGAGAGCTTTTTAAAAATTCTAATGTCCAGGTCCAGTTAAGTCAAAATCTCTGTGGCTGGTGCCTAAGGGTAGATTTTCCCCCATATTTTACTGAGAAAAATTTCAAACATATGAGAAAGTTGACCCCTATATACCCACCACTTAGATTTCACTGTTATATTATACATGTCTCTCCATCTGGTAACATTTTATTACTGCATGTTTATGTATCTATTAACATTCTGCTAATCATTCATTAATTCATCTTATTTTTTAAAAAACTTTAAAGTAAATTGATACCAGTGTGATTAGCGAGGAGAGGATAGAAAGTTATAGCTCAATGGTAACTGAGTTTCTTTGGGGTGATGAAAAGTGTCAGAAGGAGTAATGACGGGGTGATGGGGCACAACATTGTGAATGTAACTAATGCCACTGAATTATACACTTAAAAATGGTTATAATGAGGGCACCTGTCTGGCTCAGTCAGAAGAGTGTGCAACCCTTGATAGTGGGGTCATGAGTTTGAGCCCCATGTTGGGTATAGCGATTACTAAAAATAAATAAATAAAACTTAAAAAATGGTCATAATGGCATATTTTGTTGTATGCACACATTTGTATATATTGTAAATATATACTTATTTAACCACAAAAAAAATTTTCTAATTGCAGATAATGATGTTTTGCTTCCTGAGCTTGGATAGTGTGTGCGTGTTTACTTTTCTTTATTCTTTATTCTGTGCGCCTATATCATAGATATTCCATTTTATCTCCTGAGTAGAAAGACTTTTAAGAACAATGAGTAGTAGTCTTTACCTGCAGGAAAATACCTAGATGTTCTTTCTACCAGAAACACCCACTCTCTTTTCTTGACTTAAAGGTATGTGGAGTCTCTCCCTCACTACTGCAGCTACCACAAATCTCCCCTTCTTCTGAACTTGCTTAATATTTTTGCCGTTCTTCCTAACTCTAAATTGAGTACTATGTCATTTCCTGGTCCTTTCGTCTCAGGTAGAGAGGTAGCATGCTTGTGCTGGTCTCCATCCAACCCCACCCTTTTGTGCTCTGCTCTTGTATTGCCTCCCATGAGCTCTTGATAGTTAAGGCCATGGGACACACCATTGAGGCTTGGAAACAGAAGGGAGAAGCCAGAGTATTCCTCACTCTTTCCCTGCTTTCTGTGGAATCTGGCAGGGTCCCACCGGACAGCCTCTCCCTACCTGGCCCCAGCTCTCCCTTGGACAGTTTCACCAGTGTTTCTGGCTTCCTCTGCCTGACAGCCCAGGTTTCTGGGCTCTGGTAACACTGTCTTCTCCCAGTGTCACCTGTGCAGCAAGGGGAGAAGCCTCTTGGTTTTGCTAAATCTTTGGGTTGCTTTTCCATTCCCTATTTGGCTTCTTCATTCTTCCATTCTTCTATGTAATGAATCCTTTGTGAAAAAAAAAATTCCCTTCCCCTGAAAGACCTACTTATTCTCCAGGATAGATTCGCAATTGCTACAACAGATAGTAAGAAAGAGCAAAAGCTTGGAAGCTGGAGGGACGTAAAACTAAATACTGTTGCTTACTCTATGAACTTGGACGAGTGACTTAACTTCATTCTGTAAACTGGGGGGTCACAACACCTGCCTCATTGGGCTGTTATAAGTATTAAATAGCGTACAAGCCCAGCCATGCTATAGGGATGGTGCCTGTGCTGTAGCTAGGACTCTGTCAATGGTAGCTACCATTATTGATTTATAAATTCCTTGACATCATAACTATAATATTACTCTCTTTGTGTCCCAGTGCTTTATGTAAAGCTGTTTGTCGCAGTCTTGCCTCTAAAATTTTATTTCAGCAGCAACTTATTGAGCACCTGCTCTGTGCTAGCAATTGTCTTAGGCACTAATTCTAAGAAACATGACAAAAATAAAGCCTTGCTTCCAATGTGCTTGCAATGTAATGGGAATAAGAGACGTGATAACAACTACGTCTATGGAAAGGCAAACACAGCAAACTGAGACACATGTAACATGGATGGATACATGGCTGGAAGAATGAGGACTGACTCTGCCTGCGAATATCAAGCCCAACTTCAAAGGAGCATCAACTCTGCTGACTTTGAAGGAAGAGAAGACTTCCAACAAGCAATGAAAGCAAGCAAGGGGAGCACAGGCTGAGGGAATGGCGTGAACTAATGGTAGGGCTCTGATCATGCATGTATGCTTAGAACACAATTTGTCCAGCCCTCTCCTTTAACAGGAACCTGTGGAAGGACACCTAGAGGGAGACCTTGAAATCCTTTCTACTTCCTGAACATGAACTTGATTGTGCAAGTAAAAAAATCAGGAAATTTTTGAGGAGAGGAGTGATTTGATCCTTCCGCAACCCAAGAAATAGAAAAGTGGAGTTTGGGGAGACCTGTTCGCAAGTTCCTGCGATGGTCCTACTGTGGTGTGATTCACAGCACTTGGGGATTGATTGATATGGGGGGTGAGGAAGAGGGTTAGTTAAAATTGGCCCTAAGGCAGCATTTCTCAATCTGTGCCACAGAATAATGTCTCATGAATACCAACAATAGTTATAGCTATTTTTTCAATGTCTTTAGAAAAACATATAGAGATATACATTTCACACACTGGCCTGTCATTATAACATAAGGCTCTACGTGATCTGACTCAAATGACATCTTGGAGTTCAACTCTTCCTTTTGCTTAGTAGACTCTAGTTTTCAGCCATTTTTCTCTTCCTCAGATAGGCCAACCTCGGTCCTGATCCGGGGCCTTCGCACTTGTTATTCCATCTGCCTGGAAGAATTTTCCTCCAGACCTTTGCTTATCCTTCCATGATCTGGCACTTTCTTACCACTCTCTGTTTACTTGCCCTCCTTTGAGCATTCTCTCCCCTTGTTCTTCTCTGAATATATCAGGCTTGCGTGCTCTAGCTCCAGGGTTTTTGCATTTGCCACTTCTTTTAGCCTAGAATTATCTTCCTCTAGGTTTCTGTAAGACTTACTTCCTCATCTTTTTCAGGTCTTTCATTGGGTATGTGTCACCTTTTCAATGAGGGATGCCTGCAACCCTATTTAAACTGTAAAGTTTAAAATTAGATAGTTTTGGGGCACCTGGATGGCTCATTGGTTAAGCATCTGACTCTTGATTTTGGCTCAGGTCATGATGTCGTGGTTCATGAGATGGAACCCTACATTAGGCTCTGCACTGCCAGTGCGGAGCCTGTTTGGGATCCTCTCTCTCCTCTCTCTTTGCCTCTCCCCCTACTCGCACCTGCTCACACATACGCTCTCTCCCTCTCTCAAAATAAATAAACATTTTTAGAAAATTTACAAAGGGGCGCCTGAGTGACTCATTTGGTTGGGCATCCAACTCTTCCTTTCCACTCAGTTGGTTTCCAACTCTTGGGGTTGGGATCAAGCATAGGGTGCCATGCCAAGTGTGGAAACTGCTTGGGATTCTCTCTCTCTCCCTCTGCCCCTCTCCCCTGTTTGTGCTCTCTCAATCTATCGCTCTCTAAAAATAAAAATAAAATTTAAAAATTATTTTAAAAAAATTTTAAAAGATTTAAAAAATAATAAAATAAAATTAGATAGTCTCCCCCTGCTTTTCCCCATGGGACTTAATACCATTTTGGTGCACTATATATTTTCCTTTTTATTTTTGTCTTCCCACTCTGGAATATGAACTCTGTCAGGACAGGGGTTCTTACCTAATTTTATTTATTGTTCTTCTGTGCCTAAAACAGTCCTGCCATATGTGGTAAGTACTCAATAAACATTTGTTGAATGAATGACTGAATGAGTGGAGAGATAACTCCTGTCTCATTCTATCTTGGGTCTCAGATAAAATGCCTTCCTCAGAAATGCGGTCTCCAATCTTCCCATCTTAACCAGACATTTCCATCCTAGTTATTTTTTTTTTCTTTTAGAGAGAGAGAGTGAGAGCACAAGCAGGGGATGGGGACAGAGAGAGAGAGAGAGAGAGAATGAATCTTAAGCAGGCTCTAAGCTCAGCACAGAGACTGGATGCAGGGCTCGATCCCACAACCCTGGGATCATGACCTGAGCCAACATCAAGAGTTGGACACTCAACTGACGGAGCCACCCAGGTGCCCCCCCCCCTAGTTATTATATAACATCACCACGTTTTATTTTACTCATAGTACTTGTCACTACCTGAAATTATTGTTTATTTACTTGTTTATTGTCTGTCCTCTTGCTCTTCCATTAGATTGCAGGCTCCATGAGACCTGGGACTGTGGTGCATAGTAGGTAGTCACTAAATATTTGTTAAATGAAGGAGAAAAATCTGTGCTGACAGCTTCTCATGGATTTTCTTACCTTCTGACAGTAACCCCCGTTAAATAATACCATCAGACTCCTCTTTTCTCAAATGATGCAACAGAGGCTTACAGCACTTACACAACCTAGAAGGTGGTAGAAACCAGATTTGAACATAGGCAGTTTGATTTCAGAACTAATTCTGAGTTAATTTATTAACTGCAAGACTTCTCAGACCTTCTGAGTCTATAATCAATAAGAGAAGGAAAGAAAGCATATGCAACATTGCCCAAACTTATGTGACCACAGAATCCTCTTTTTTTTTGGTGGAATATTCTTAGAGTTTTATGGATATGTTTTCGAAATGCCATTATAACATTTCTAACCCATTTTATTAGGAAGTTCATAGAGTTTTATTTATGGGTCAATAACATAATTCCACTGTAATCCCATGTAGCCTAATACACCTAAGAGGTGTGGTGGGATGAAAGAATAAAGGTCTTCTCAATGGGGAAGAAAAGAGAGCCCAGGGTTATTGTCAAAAAAAGCAATGGAAGAGGGAAAGTATCCAAGTGAAAGAGACCCAAAAATAAATAAATAAATAAATAAATAAATAAATAAATAAATAAATAAATAAAAGTAATGCTAGTATGGCACAAAGATCACCTTTCTTTCAGCAAAATCTGACTGTTCAGTATGTCGGCCTGAGTAAGTAAGGCAGCAGAAAATTAAGTTGGCCTGTAGCACAGAGGACCCTGCAGATTTTCAGTGGATGAGTAGACATTGGTATTGTTTACTCAACATGGTTCTCTCTCTTCCCTTTCTAATAGAACCCCATGTTTGCCCTTGTCAATCACCCTCTTTCATGCCGCCTCGTGCTTATCTCCCTGCTACTGAATGGTGTAGAAATGAAAAGGTCACCTTATACATTTCTGGTCAGCAAGACATTAAGGCAAGTCTGCCTGGGGACTTCTGGGAAAGATTGGCCCGTTCATTGAAGAGCCAAGCATAGGTAGGGATGTTGTATCATGTGATGCCCAGAACTAGACAGGGCTAACATGAACCATGAGATGGCAAAGCAGAAAAAGGGTATATGAGCTCTTTAGCTTTCTTATGTGCTTTATTATTTATTTATTTGTAAGCCAGATGTCTTGAGAGGCATATTCGAGGGATTAAATTGTAGGTAAGGAAGTAAATCATTCATCACCAGCGAATAGCGTTGTTCACGGCCATGTGTTTTTCTGTTTCAGAATTTTAGCCATGACTCCCTATTTCAGGTGACTGTCAGTTGACTGTTTCAGGAAGCAGGGGCTGGGCCCCAGTTACTCATGCAGTGTGCACAGGGTGTTGCAACCAGGGTGGATCGCTGCCAGCTCAAGGGTGCTGTTTAAATTGGAAAGAGCAGGACTGGTGTCAGAAGTGAGCGTGAGGGGAGAGGCCATCAGAGCAGTGGTGTCATACTGGAGTAACAGTCCCCAAAGTACTTCGGTTGAGGATTTTAGGGATTCTTCCCTTTCGTTCCTAAACTAAGTTCTCATCTGCCGGGTACCCAGCTATGTGGCTGTCCCTGGGTCTTTTGAAATTCCTACTTGAAACCTGCAGTGTCTGCTGTCCTTCCACTTTAAAACAGGGGGCTGGCTGCCTGAGTTCTTGTCTGAGGTCCTCTGGCTATAGCCAAGAGAAAATGTAGACCAGGTCAGACCCATCTCTCTCTTTCTTCTTTTTTAAAATTTATTTACTTATTATTATTTTTTTAATGTTTACTTATTGTTGAGAGAGAGAGACAGAGACAGAGAGCAAGTGGGGGAGGGCAGAGAGAGAGGGAGACACAGAATCCAAAGCAGGCTCCAGGCTCTGAGCTGTCAGCACAGAGCCCGAAGCAGGGCTCAAACTCACAAACCACAAGATCATGACCTGGGCCAAAGTCGGATGCTTAACCAACTGGGCCACCCAGACATCCCAATTTATTTTATTTTAATACCAGTTTAGCCAATGTACAGTGTCATATTAGTTTCAGGTTTTAGGTGTACAATGGAGTGATTGCACTATTTCGTACATCACCCAGTGCTCATCATGACAAATGCACTCCTTAATCCCCATTGCCTATTTCACCCATCCCCTCACCCACCTCCCCTCTGGTGACCATCAGTTTGTTCTTTGTGGCTAAGAGTCTCTTTCCTGGTTTGTCCCTCTCCCTCCCTTTCTTTGTCTCTTTTTCTCTTTGCTATTTGTTTTGTTTCTTAAATTCCACATATCTTGGGCTGCTTCCATAATTTGGCTATTGTAAATAACGCTGCAATAAACATAGGGGTGAATATACCCCTTTGAATTAGTGTTTTTGTATTTTGGGGGTAAATACCCAGTAGTGTGATTAATAGATCATAGGGTAGTTCTTAGTTTTTAACTTTTTTTTTTAATTTTTTCTTTTTAATGTTTATTTATTTTTGAAGGAGAGAGAGACAGAGCATGAGCGGGGGAGGGGCAGAGAGAGAGGAAGACACAGCATCCGAAGCAGGCTCCAGGCTCTGATCTGTCAGCACAGAGCCCGATGCGGGGCTCGAACTCACAGACCGCGAGATCATGACCTGAGCCGAAGTCGGACGCTCAACCGACTGAGCCATCCAGGCGCCCCCTTAGTTTTTAACTTTTTGAGGAAACTCCCTACTGCTTTCCACAGTGGCTGCCCCATTTTATATTCCCACCAGCAGTGTGAGAGATTCCTTTTTCTCCACATCCTTGCAAACACTCGTTTCTTGTGCTTTTTTTTAAAGTTTATTTTCTTTATTTTGAGAGAGAGAGAGAGAGAGAGAGAGAGAGAGAGAGAGAGAGAGAGAAGAGAGAATCTCAAGGAGGCCCCGTGCTATCAATGCAGAGCCCAACTCAGGGCTCAGTCTTACAAACCATGAGGTCATGACCTGAGCTAAAATCAAGAGTAGGATACTTAACCAACTGAGCCACCAAGGAACCCTTTGTGTTTTTGACTTTAGCCATTCTGACAGGTGTGAAGTGGTGTCTCATTGTAGTTTTGATTTGTATTTCCCTGATCATGAGTGATGTTGAGCATCTTTTCATGTATCTACTGGCTATATATTTTTCAAGTTTTATTTAGTTAAGTAATCTCTACACCCCATGTGGGGCTTAAACTCACCACCCAGAGATCAAGAAACTGCACTGGCTAGGTGCCCCCAACTGGATGTCTTCTTCATTGAAATATCTGTTCATGTCTTCTACCAATTTTTAATTGGATTATTTATTTTTTGGGGTGTTGGTTGGTGTAAGTTCTTTATATATTTTGGATACAACCCCTCATCAGATATGTCATTTGCAAATATCTTCTCCCATTTAGTAGGCTGCCTTTTAGTTTTGTTGGTTGTTTTCTTCTCTGTGCAGAGCTTTTTTTTTTTTTTTTTTTTTAATTTTGTCCCAATAGTTTATTTTTGCTTTTATTTCCCTTGCCTTTGGAAACATATCTAGAATAAAGTTGCTATGGCCAATGTCAGAGACATTATTACTTCTTCTCTCTTCTAGGATATTTATGATTTCCTGTCTCACATTTAGGTCTTTAATCCATTTTTAATTTATCTTTGTGTATGGTATAAAAAAGTGATCCGGTTTTATTCTTTTGCATGTAGTTGACCAGTTTTTCCAACACCAGGTGTTGAAGAGACTCTTTCCTATTGGATATTCTTTCCTGCTTTGTTGGAGATTAACTGACCATACAATTGTGGGTTTATTTCTGGGTTTCCTATTCTGTTCCATTTATCTATGTGTCTATTTTTGTGTCAGTGCTACACTGTTTTGATTACTACAGCTTTATAATATAACTTGAAATCTGGAATTATGGTATCTCCAGCTTTGCTTTTCTTTTGCAAGATTTCTTTTTCAAATGGCTTTGGCTATTTGGGGTCTTTTGTGGTTCTGTATAAATTACAAGATTTTTTATTCTAGTTACGTGAAAAATGCTGTTGGTATTTTGTGGGTTTTTTTTTTGTTATTTTTAAAGCAATTTTAGTTGTTTATTTTATTTTGAGAGAGGGAGAGCAGAAGAGGGGCAGAGGAAGAGAGAGGGACTTCCAAGCAGGCTCCATGCACAACGTGGAGCCTGATGCAGGGACTGATCTCAAGACCATGAGATCATGACCTGAGCTGAAATCAAGAGTCAGACACTTAACCAGCTGAACCACCCAAGTACCTTTGCTATTGGTTTTTTGACAGTGATTGCATTAAATGTGTAGGTTTCTTTGGGTAGTATAGACCTCTTAACAATATTTTTCTTCCAATCAATGTGCATGGAATGTTTTTCCATTTCTTTGTGTCATCGTCAATTTCTTTCATAAGTGTTGTATAGTTTTCAGAGTATAGGTCTTTTATCTCTTTGGTTAGGCTTATTCCTAGGCATCTTATTTTCAGTGCGGTTGTAAATGGGATTGTTGTCTTAATTTCTCCTTCTGCTGCTTCCTTATTAATGTATAGAAATGCAACAGCCCTATCAAAATAACACCAGCATTCTTCACAGAGCTAGAACAAATAATCCTAAAATTTATATGGAAGCAGAAAAGACCCCGAATAGCCAAAGCAATCTTGAAAAAGAAAACCAAAGCTGGAGGCATCACAATCCCGGACTTCAAGCTATACTACAAGGCTGTAATCATCAAGACAGTATGGTACTGGCACAAGAACAGACACTCAGATCAATGGAACAGAATAGAGAACCCAGAAATGGACCCACAAACCTATGGCCAACTAATCTTTGACAAAGCAGGAAAGAATATCCAATGGAATAAAGACAGTCTCTTCAGCAAGTGGTGCTGGGAAAACTGGACAGCGACATGCAGAAGAATGAACCTGGACCACTTTCTTACACCATACACAAAAATAAACTCAAAATGGATGAAAGATCTCGATGTAAGACAGGAAGCCATCAAAATCCTTGAGGAAAAAACAGGCAAAAACCTCTTTGCTCTGGGCTGCAGCAACTTCTCTGGAGGCAAAGGAAACAAAAGCAAAAATGAACTATTGGGACCTCATCAAAATAAAAAGCTTCTGCACAGCAAAGGAAACAATCAGCAAAACTAAAAGACAACCAAAAGAATGGGAGAAGATATTTGCAAATGACATATCAGATAAAGGGTTAGTATTCAAAATCTATAAAGAACTTATCAAACTCAACACCCAAAAAACAAATAATCCAGTGAAGAAATGGGCAAAAGACACGAATAGACACTTCTCCAAAGAAGACATCCAGATGGACGACCGACACATGCAAAAATGCTCAACTTCACTCATCATCAGGGAAATACAAATCAAAACCACAATGAGATACCACCTTACACCTGTCAGAATGGCTAACATTAACAACTCAGGCAACAACAGATGTTGGCGAGGATGTGGAGAAAGACGATCTCTTTTGCACTGCTGGTGGGAATGCAAACTGGTGCAGCCACTCTGGAAAACAGTATGGAGGTTCCTCAAAAAGTTAAAAATAGAGCTACCCTATGACCCAGAAATTTTACTACTAGGTATTTATCCATGGGTTACAGTTGTGCTGTTTTGAAGGGACACATGCACCCCCATGTTTATAGCAGCACTATCAACAATAGCCAAAGTATGGAAAGAGCCCAAATGTCCATCGATGGATGAATGAATAAATAAGATGAGGTGTATATATATATATATATATATATATATATATATATATACACACACACACACACACACACACACACACACACACACACAATGGAGTATTACTTGGCAATCAAAAAGAATGAAATCTTGCCATTTGCAACTACATGGATGGAACTGGAGGGCATTATGCTAAGTAAAATTAGTCAGTCGGAGAAAGACAAATATCATATGACTTCACTTATATGAGGATTTTAAGAGACAAACAGATGAACATAAAGGAAGGGAAACAAAAATATTCTAAAAACAGGGAGGGGGACAAAACGGAAGAGACTCATAAATATGGAGAACAAACTGAGGGTTACTGGAGGGGTTGTGGGAGGGGGGATAGGCTAAATGGGTAAGGGGCACTAAGGAATCTACTCCTGAAATCATTGTTGCACTATATGCTGACTAATTTGGATTAAATTATTTTAAAAAAAATTTTAAGTATAAAAGGATAAAAAGGTTTAAAAAGATAAACATTAAAAAAAAGAAATGCAACAGATTTCTGCACATTGATTTTGTATCCTGCAATTTTACTGAATTCATTTACCAGTTCTAGTAGTTTTTTAGTGGAGTCTTTAGGGGTTTCTACACAGAGTATCATGTCATCTGCAAATAATGAAAATTTTACTTCTTCCTTGCCGATTTGAATGCCTTTCATTTCTTTTTGTTGTCTGATTGCTGTGGTGAAGACTTCCAGCACTATGTTAAATAAAAAGTGGTGAGAATAGATGTCTTTGTCTTGTTCCTGACTTTAGGGAGAAAGCTCTCAGTTTTTTTCCCATTATGACGTTCACTGTGGGTTTTTCATATATGGCCTTTATTATGTTGAGGTATGTTCCCTCTAAACCTACTTTGTTGAAGGCTTTTATCATGAATGGATGTTTTGCTTTGTCAAATGCTTTATCTGCATCTACTAAAATGATCATATGATTTTTTTTTATCCTTTTCCTCTTTTTTTTTTTAAAGTTTTTGGTTTTTTTTTAATGTTTATTTTTGGGACAGAGAGAGACAAAGCATGAATGGGGGAGGGGCAGAGAGAGAGGGAGACACAGAATGGGAAGCAGGCTCCAGGCTCTGAGCCATCAGCCCAGAGCCCGACGCGGGGCTTGAACTGACAGACTGCGAGACCGTGACCTGAGCTGAAGTCAGGCGCCCAACCAACTGAGCCACCAAGGCGCCCCTATTCTTTTCCTCTTTTTTAAAAAAAGTCTATTTATTCATTTTGAGAAAGATAGAGTGTGGAGGGGGAGGGGCAGAGAGAGAGGGAAAGAGAGAATCCCAAGCAGGCTCTGTGTGCTCAGAGCCTGACGAGGGGGCTTAATCTCATGAACTATGAGATCATGACCTGAGCCAAAATCAAGAGCCAGATGCTTAACTGACTGAACCACCCAGGTGCCCCTATCCTTTCTCTTATTGATGCAATGTATCACATTGATTAATTTATGAATACTGAACCACCCTTGCATGCAGGAAGTAAATCCTGCTTGATCATGGTGAGTGCTTTGTTTAATCTACTCTTGGATTCTGTTTGCCAGTATTTTGTTGAGGATTTTTGCATCTATGTTTATCAAAAATACTAACCTGTAGTTCTCTTTTTTGGTGGTGTCTTTTTGGGTTTTGGTATCAGGGTAATATTGACCTCATAGAATGAATTTGGAAGTTTTCCTTCCTCTTCTATTTTTTGGAATAGTTTGAGAAGAATAGGTATTAACTGTTCTTTAAATACTTGGTAGAATTTGCCTGTGAAGCCATCTGGTCCTGGAGTTTTGTTTGTTGGGAGTTTTTTGATTACTGATTCAGTCTCCTTTCTGGAAGACTCATCTTGAGTTTTTGGTAACTCTAGGGGCATGGCAACTCCATAAAAATAGAGTAGGGGGTTCTCCCTGGCCAGATAATCCTGTCTACATAAGATAAGATAGCCATGGGCTCCAGACTCTGTTTTCAACAGATTTTCAGATGTTTTAAGAAATGAAAGTAAGTAGGGGCACTTGGGTGGCTCAGTTGGTTAAGTGTCCGACTTCAGCTCAGGTCACGATCTCACAGTTCATGAGTTTGAGCCCCACATCAGGCTCTGTGCTGACAGCTCAGAGCCTGGAGCTTTCTTTGGATTCTGTGTCTCCCTCTCTCTCTGTCCCTCCCCTGCTCGTACTCTGCCTCTCTCTCTCAAAAGTAAATAAAACATTTTTTAAAATTTTTTTCAAAAAAAGTGAAAGTGAGCACTTCTACCCCTCATCCCATGAATTTGCTCAGGTAGCTTGTCCAAGGCAACACTTTTAGTTTGTGGGAGAATGAAGATTAAAATCCAAGTTCTAACTCTCAACATCTGTGCACATAACCATGACTAAGTGAGACCTTTCAAAGTGTGTGCCCAGTAACTTCACACATGAGAAAATCCTGTGAAGAGCTTGTAGTCAGAAAAAAATAATGAGACTGACCCCCACTCTGGCCTGCCACCAGTCCCCACCTTTCACTTCCACCTAAAATTTGGCAAAGCCTTTCACTCTCAGTATAGAGCACTGGTTCCTCACCGTATATGTACGGTTTCATGCTTCACACCAAGCATAGCACAAATAGGTATATGGGTCCTATCTCAAGCTCAGGAATCTCTCAGATTCCTCCCATTAGTGGAAGGGGATCCAGCAGGATGGAGAAACCCATGAACCACTAAACTTTGGTTGAAGAGGCAATCTCCATTACTATAATGGAGATGGTTTTCCAGAACTGAGCACTTGGGCAAAGCTGCCGGGGACAGTGAAAAGGCTGGGCTATCATCAAGCTATTGGAAGTAGCAAGGAAAGTTGTCCTATCATCATTACCTCTCTGGGACATTTGTTTAAGAGCTAAGAGTGGACTGTGTTTCGTATTCTCTTCCTTGGCTTGCTGTGTTCATTCATTAGCAGAGAGCTCTGTGCCAGGCTTTCCAGCTCCTTTTAGACCTTCAAAGGAATGAAAGAATGATAGTTACAGGAACTTGTTTATATATATAATAATAACATATAAAAGAATAATTATCATATAAGTTTATAATCTCAAAAATGCTTATAATTTGACCCTTTTTTTTGTAAGAAAGAATGGAAATCATGCTGATAGTCCTGGAGAAGCCATATTTGGACAGGTACTAAAAAAGACTCTTGGTGATACAGTGGATGAAGTGGTAATGAAATTTAAATAAATGAACTTGGATAGGCACGACAAGAGCTGTGGCAATTGAGCTAAAGTACAGAGAAAAAGAGAAAGATAGAACCCAGCTTGCACTGAGTGCCAGTTGCCTTTACGCTGAAAGCAGAGACAAAGATAGTGAGTGTTTCTTGTGGATTAGATGTGGGCTCAGCAGAAGACAGCCAACCTGGAGCCATTTCAAATTTCACTCAAGAGTCCTACTCAAAAAGATGAAGTGACCCCAACAAAGGGCCGGTTCACCTGATTCCCACTGCTGTGGGAGGAAATAGAAGTGACCAGCGGGAGGTAAATGTTTCACCCACAGTACAGGCAGTTCAATGTGGGAGCCTCCAAAGTACCCATGAAACCACCCACAAGAAGAATAGTCAGCTTTGAACATCCACCAGAAAAAGACAGCTTTAAACATTTGCCACAGCCAGAGGAAACCAATGCCAAAGTACCTTGGTGCCAGTCAGGTAAGACATTTCCTACCCTTCAGTTCTTATTCCTTTCTCTGTTTTAATATTGGAGGATCCAGAGGCAGCCTGGGGGCAAGTGGGGACGGAGGAGGGGAAGCATCAAGTAGGGGAATAGAGATGAGGCTAAGACCTCTCTTTCACTGCAAGCACTTTGTCAAGGGGAGAAACTTTAACTTTAAATGGAATTTGAACTTCAAACTATTACATTTAAATTACGGAACATTTTGATTAACAAAATAGGACTATTCAGATGACTAGATATAATTGGGAGGCTTTTTTTTTTTAAGGTTTTATTTTTTTAAGTAACCTCTACACACAACATGGGGCTCGAACTTACAACCCCGAGATCAAGAGTCACATGCTCTACTGATTGAGCCAGCCAGGTGCCCCCACGGAAGACTTTTATTATCTAGAAGAGTCCTGGTCTGGCCTTCTCTCAAGAGAAGGACTAGCTCCTCAGGATGGGCAGTGTGAAGAAAAGGGAAACTTGTTTTTGACTGTGTTGATTCAAAGTAACTGCCATAGTGTTTTGCCATACTTATTTTTCTGTTATATGAAACTGAAAATGTTCTAATACCATAGTGAATATTTCATGCATAAATTAAATACCAAATATACACAAAAATGAATTTCCTAAAGTAATGTCTTACTTCAAATTCTGTTTCTCTCCGCTTATTGGAAAGGACGTTTAATAGTCAGAAGAGGGGCGCCTGGGTGGCTTGGTCGGTTAAGCATCCGACTTCGGCTCAGGTCATGATCTCACGGTCCGTTCGAGCCCCGCGTCGGGCTCTGTGCTGACAGCTCAGAGCCTGGAGCCTGTTTCAGATTCTGTGTCTCCCTCTCTCTCTGCCCCTCCCCTGTTCATGCTCTGTCTCTGTCTCAAAACTAAATAAACGTTAAAAAAATTAATAAAAAAAATAGCCAGAAGAAATGTATTTTAGTGCTAGAAAGGGCTTGCAAAAGGTGCTCTTTTTGGGGGATTTTGTAGGGAATCAAACATGACATAGTATGCTGACTTTCTCAAGAGAAAGTTAAGCATCAGCCTCTTTCCTCCCCCTCATAGAGGAATCAAGCCACGAGCTGTATGTATCAGTCTTCACAAAGCTATGGAACTAAAACTTCTTTTTGCCTTTGGATTCCTGGGGCATTTCTTGATGCTGTTTTCCAATTCATAATTTTATGGATCTATTTTTTCTGTTGCTACATCTATGCATTTTGAGCATATTTGTTTCTTGCACTTGTAACTAAATAGTCGACCAGCCTAAGTCCAATAGAAATGTAACTGAGGCCACATATTTGCTGCTTTTAGCATCCCTAATAATTTCCATCTTTCTTTACTCAGCCATAAGTATTAGCATTTTTATTTTTCTGCCTTCCACTCACTTTTGTAAACTAGGTTCAAACAAAATATTCAAATAATTGCATACACCAACAATGCTTTACAGATAATAATACAGCCCAGACAAAATAGGATCAATTGCTAAAGATACCATCATGAAAACTTTACTAATCAACAAATGTTTGAGAATCCCAATTTATGCATATAAAAAGTGGCTTATACGATGTCCAAAGACAGTGTCAGGGTCTCATTCATCTGAGGGTCACTAGTATCTAGAAACATGATGCTCAATAGATGTTTGCTCAGGGAATGAATTCCCTTCCTAGAAGGTGTGGAGTAGATTTGCAAGTTTGATAAATTTTACCTGATTTTTGCGATGTTTACTTAATCATGTTAATTCTACTTCTTTGACTATTATGTTCAGGCCATTTCAAATATCTAGATTCAAGCCTTTCCAGGTCCCCAACACAAAGATGGAAATATTGGGACAAACACAATTTTGGGCCACTCCTTGTCATGTCCTAGAGGTACACATGAGAGACTAAGATAGTTAGAAGTTGTTTTCCTTTAAATCACCTCTTTTGAAGTGTTTGTCAAGACATTTGGTGACAGATTTCAAATGTGACCATTTAAAAGTTTAAAAGAGGGGCGCCTGGGTGGCGCAGTCGGTTAAGCGTCCGACTTCAGCCAGGTCACGATCTCGCGGTCCGTGAGTTCGAGCCCCGCGTCCGGCTCTGGGCTGATGGCTCGAGCCTGGAGCCTGTTTCCGATTCTGTGTCTCCCTCTCTCTCTGCCCCTCCCCCGTTCATGCTCTGTCTCT